>NW_024537388.1:600000-1129386 GCF_016647745.1 Suillus plorans
TTCCCATCATCCTCTCACGACCGTCTGAAACGGGATTCCTCAGTTCCTTGTTTGAGAACTTCGGAGCCTGGGCGTGGGCCACGGTTGCCATTCAAGTGATTGGTGGCCTGGTCACCGCCATGGTCATCAAGTATTCTGACAACATTCTCAAGGGCTTTGCCACAAGTTTGAGCATTGTGATCTCATTCCTGGCGTCAGTTGCACTCTTCGACTTCCAGATGACGTTCACATTCATCCTTGGCTCTGTCATCGTTCTTATCGCAACATGGCTGTACAACCAGCCCGGGCGGAACCCTAGCACCTCGAGACTGGTGTACGTGGGCAAGAACTGAGCGTCAAAAGATGATAGATAGTGCACATTGGGACATGCCACGTTTACGAGTTGGACACTTTCAGCCCGTTTATCGTCACTCCGGGAGTGCTCGGAACACTACTTATTTACACCGATAAGGACGGTCACTCTTGTTACATTTGGACATGCATATAGTTTGTTGGACGCTTAAGTTACGGTACACCTACTATTCCGTGCCCCCATCCTCACGTTGTCCTAATTTGATTACGTGACGATAGTCGGCCTACGATACACAATGTGATATACAATACAATCAATACTCCATGAAAGCTTTCTCGTAGTTTGTGTGATACTCTTGTTAGAGATCTCGAGAGCGATGCGAAGTATAATGTACAACACGGACAGGTCCGACAGATATGATGACAATATACGACCTCATGCTCTCTGCTCCAAGCCTCTCTTGAGAGCTGTGAAAGAAACTGTATCAGCGAAAGAAAGCTGTGGTCTCATATGGGTACCTACCGTCACAGGTATCTTTAGCATCACCAAACAGCATCTTCGTATTTGGCATATAGAACATAGGGTTCGGGACGTCAGCTGCAAAAACGTAAATAGACCGATTGGCAATGTGAGGTTTATCACGCACCGTATCCGCTGGACATTCCTCTCTTCATCACAATGACCTGTTTACTCTTCCATGCATGCAAAACAGGCATACCAGCAATCGGAGATCCAGGTTCAAGGGAAATGGGGTTTACAGTATCATTGGCACCGATGACGAGCGTCACATCAGTCTCACCGAAATCATCGTTGATCTCATCCATCTCCAAGACGATATCATAAGGCACAGATGCCTCGGCCAGCAAGACGTTGCACTGGCCGGGCATGCGACCAGCAACAGGGTGAATAGCAAAGCGCACTTTGATACCCTTCGCTCTCAGCATAGCACATATTTCGGCGATAGGATATTGAGCCTTAGCAACGGCCATGCCATACCCAACAACCTGGATCTAACTTAGGGGGTGCATCAAACTGGTTCAATGATCAAGGCTTACCAATATCACATTCTCGGAATTGGCAAGAGCCTCTACTGTATCGTCGATGTTCGTCTTCGTGATAGTGCCCTCAATTTGAGCGGTCTCACTCGGTGCAACAGTGCCAATGCCACCAAACAGAACGTTTATTATCGATCTGTTCATCGCCACGCACTGCGATATATTGTCTCAGCCACTCTAAATCTGGGAGGCCTATGGCACGCACCATGATGTATGATAGGATTGTACCACTGACGCCAATCAACGAACCCACTGTCGTAAGGAGGGGATTATCCAGCATGAAGCCTATCTAAAGGTCAAACACATGCTTAAAAGCTCGGCTCTGACGCTCACCTTCTGCAACCAGCGCGAACCCTGAATAAGCGTTTAAGACAGTGATAACAACAGCTTCAAACGGCATGTCAGAAACTGACTACAAATTCTCGAAATCGTACATACGCATGTCGGCACCACCAATAGCAGCAGTCGTCGTGAAGCCCTTGATGAAACTGAGAACCGTGCTAACTCCAAGATACCCCGCAGCAACCAAGGGTACTGTTGGCGCAGCCGTAACAAATGCAGCCATGGTCAACACATTCGCTCCGAGTAAACCAGAGTTAATGATGTGCTTTCCGGGCAACATCAACGGTCTCGAGCCCATTTTTCCAGCAAGCTTGAAGAACGCGACAATGGAGCCAGTGAAGGTAATACCACCAATGACAACTCCGAGATAGGCAGTGACCAGGTGTAGCGTAGAGAGATGAGACGGGTCAGCAAGGACACTGCCGATGGAGGTGAGGACGGCAGCAAGACCGACAACGGAGTGCAAAGCGGCTACCATCTGTGGAAGCTCGGTGGCCGTGATACGGCGACCAATGATGGTACCGATTGTACCTCCAATAGTAGCAACACCGGCAAACTGAGCAAGCAGGGCAGGGGGGAAGCCGACCGCCAGAAGTGAGGCAAGGATGCCAGATCCGACACCGAGTATTCCCAATGCATTCCCTTGTCGTGCAGTTGCCTGAGATGCCAACCCAGATAGAGAAGCTGTAGGCCATACATAGCCTATTAGGTTCATACTCCCTAAATAACAAAATGTGCTTACCAATACAAAGCATGCTGCTTGTCAAGTAACCTGCCTGTACAAGGCCGGCCATACCAGTGCTGGCAGCAGCCAAGAAACCACCAGTAAATACGACAGCTGGGATACCGTACAACCAAGAGTATTCAGGAGGATCCGTTGGTCCTGTTATGCCATGTTAAAAGGTAGCAGACAACATCAAGGCTCAACTCACTCTTGAACATGTCAAGCATCCGCTTTGTTATGACGAAACCACCGGCGACATTGACACTAGCGAGGAGTACGGAGAGAGCGCCCAATACCTGAGGAATGGTTTCTGGGAGATATCCTCCTCCCATGACGAACAGACCACCAACACCGACCATGCCTGGGTGACACTCAGTACAATTTCATACCCAAAGAAAAAGTAGATACCAGATATGGCATTGGTAACGGACATCAGGGGGGAGTGCAAAGCTGGAGCGACGCCCCAGACGACTCGATATCCAACGATACCCGCAAGGCCAAACGTGAAGAAGTTGCTCATGAAGGCGGCCCCAGTCACCTTGCCGAGAGCCACTACGGAACCCATTCCAGCTGTGACTATAGCTATCTCACGGGTAGCTTTTTGCCAGGGGGTGATAGCCAGAGTCTCAGCCTTCTCCTCAGCCTTGGGAGTGGGACGCGCTGCGGGAGGAGGAGCAGGTCGGGGCACAGGAGGGAGGATAGCACCTTGGTGGGCAACAATAGAACCACGAACGACTTCATCTGTAAGATCGATATTGAAAGCATTGTTCTCTCCTATGGACAACAAGAACTTGGTGATGTTGTTCGAATACAGAGTAGACGACTGCGTTGGAAGTCGTGAGGGAAGGTCAGTGTAACCTTTATCCTTTGAGATTTTATTTATCACGCAAAGCAGATGGCATACCTATGATCGTCACGCCGTTCTTCACTACTAGCTTTCCAGGAACTGTCGCTTCGCAATTACCACCAGCTTCGGCAGCCATCTAAGTATAACAGCTATCAATAGTGACATTTTAATTCTTTGCCAAAGGTGACTCACATCCACGATAACCGAACCCTGCTTCATAGCTGCAACCATCTAAGAAAATGGTTAGATACGTCATAAATCCTCTGGTGGATACTTGCATAATCGAGAATCAGTTTGGGTGCAGGTCTGCCAGGAATGAGGGCCTATAAACACTGGTTAGCAGAAGGGCCAAGAAAAGTTGCAATGACACACCGTAGTGATGACAATGTCGACCTCTTTGCACTGTTCCAAGAACAGCGCCATCTCAGCCTCAATGAACTCCTTGGACATTTCCTTCGCATAACCACCGGCGCCTCCGCCTTCTTCCTCGATGGAGACTTCCAAGAACTCTGCACCAAGAGACTGTACCTGTTCACGAGCTGCAGACCGTGTATCAAAACCCCGAACAATGGCACCAAGCCGACGGGCCTGGGGTAGTGGTATCATGAGCAAGGCATGACCACGAGCATCAGATTGTTCTTACAGTAGCGATGGCACTCAATCCAGCAACACCTGCACCGATGACGAGAACTTTACCAGGTGGAATCTAAGTTTGTATAAGACGGCGTTAAACACGTGTGCCACGGATGGCATACCTTCCTACAGGACGACGTTAGACATGGAAAGCAGAACAAACAATTGAGGCTGACCCAGCTGCGGTAACCTGACCCGTAAGATATCTTCCAAAATGATTAGAGGCCTCTAATACAGCCTTGTAGCCAGAAATATTTGCCATCGAGCTGTTAATACTGGTCAATGCCTGCTTCTCTATGCCTAGTCGTGATTGAGTCTGACCTCAGCGCATCAAACGTCTGAGCACGAGAAATACGGGGAATCATATCCATAGCAAATGCATTAACTTTACGTGAAGCCAGTGCATCTACCACGGCCTTGTTCTTTGCGGGGTATAGGAACGAAATGACTGTGCTTCCCTCCTTCATGCCCTTGGCCTCTTCAGCAACGGATGGCGCTTGTACTTTGAGCATGATATCCGTTCTATCGAAGAGCTCATCTCGAGATACGATAGCAGCTCCGGCTGCAACATATTCTTCATCCAGGAACTGAGCCTGTGCACCAGCGTTTTTCTCGACAAGAACATTAGCAAAACCTTTCTTCTTAAGGAGGGTGACGTTATGGGGCGTAAGAGAGACCCGTCGCTCATCCGGGAATATCTCTCGCGGCGCTCCGACTGTCAGAGACGTATAAGGGATACCTGGTGTCGAGACGTGTGAATGAGAGGCCTCATGTTGAGATGAAGGACAAGTACATACCAGAAACCTTTGGTGCCTCTGGAACGGCTTTGGCTTTGTTTGCGTTATTCGGTGACGAGTAAAATGAGCGAATCACTAGTACTGTAAGTAGGGATATGTGATTCATAGGCCAATCCGGACCCAAATATCATAACGTCACTAACCTGAAGTGAGTGATCGGAGGCTGCTGCGCTTTGAAGTGTAAAGTGGCCGACAGCCCAGCCTCGCTGCTGGCGGCCTGAAAGCCAGCATGGACATGGTCGGGGTTGACAGAAGTAGACGGTCTGAGCCAGATAGACGTATGTGTTATTGTTACATAAAGCACTCGTTAAATACATAGTTCATGATAACGGTGGTAAATAGGGATCATCATCGGAAAAACAAGGCCCGCGGCATCCTTGCTCACCCTGAACCTACTAAGCCGCGCGCTGGCCATCGATAAGTAACAGATGGGTAGGCTGGCTAGATATATATATCAAAGATATCGTGACGTCTGAGTTGATCATCGTCTCGACTTGAAAGCCGCCACGTACTACGCGTGGATATATGGCTTTTGCACAGAGCTCAGTGATACGGTCACGATCAAATTTCATATTGGTTCAGCTTTTCGTCTTACGGTAAAGGTTAACACGGGTCTGCAGCGTGCGTCGCACTGATAGTATTAGCAGGCGGGCCGCGGCCTCCGACTCTCACGGAAACGTCACGGGCGGTCCGACCAGCGCCAACACCCTCAAAGTAGACTTTGATCATGCACCCACGGAGTACTTGTTAAGTCACCATCGTTTCAAGGACAAAGAGCCGTTTGCCGCAATATTCCTGGGAGTCGAATCTTAATTGCATAGGTAGTATTATGGTGACATGAAATATATGTGCGTCATCGTATCATAGCGACCCCAGGCTTCCAGCACATACATCATACAGACAGGTGCTACCAGTGCGCTCAGTCCCCATTATCGCACCTTTCCGCCGACCTCCCCTTCAAGATGCACGAGGGCTTGCGTATGCGAATGCTCCCACAAGGCCTCGCCTGCCACAGGGTCAATGGGCGGCAAGGGCCTCCGGGGATGGCCACCGTAGCCGTATAATTTCTGGAGAAGGTATTTCGTTCCTGAAATTGACGCCTTGGCAATGGTAGCGTCTGCACGCCCGATAATGCCTTGCAGCCGCTGTGCCTCTGGAAGGAAGGAAGGGTCGACCATGGAGGCCTCGCTTAACTCAAAGAGTTTTACAATAGAATGCTTGAAAAACAAACGCAAATCAGGAAACATAAATTCCATCCGAATTTAGGCACGTACAGGAGCAACATTTGCAAGGCCAGTAATAGCACCATGCCCATTTGAATACGCTGATGGTAAAAGGAAGTCGCTGAATCCGCCAAGGACGAGGAAAGGCGCATTCTTGTTTGTCCGGGGGTTAAGAGCTGAAAACATCGGATCTGATACCGTAGCCGCCACACGGGTGAGCTTCCCGACATCTCCACAGCTGACCGAAACAGTCAGTACACGCTTTGCATATATGATTAATAAAGAACTCACGTGAGCTTGACACCACAGGTATTAGGGCACTCAATGGCGAGCTCACTGATGAGGTCAGAGTCTAGATTGATACCTCCACTGGCACCAGGGTCTAGGCCAATGATCAGGTACTCGTCGGCAAATATTTTCAAAAAAGACACCCACAATTGTAGATTATGACTGGTATAGGGCTCTTAGAGCTAACTTCTTGGAAGAAAGCTTTCAGTGCTTTCCTGTCGCCAGCAAGCGCACCAGCAAAGTAACCACTGGTGATAGCGATGGCATAGTCTGCCCCAGCTGCAGCGGCTTCATTCGCTAGCTCTATAGACTCGCGAGTGCTGCCGGCGCCGATGCCGGTTATGACCGGAACGTTTAATAATCCCGCATGGTCAAGTGCCTTCCTTGCAGTCTTGATCAATACCACTCGCTCTGCATGTGATAGATGGATGGCTTCGCCCATCGACCCAGCCAACAGGGGCCCCACTCCGGCAGTCGCGACACGGACGACATGGTTCTCAAAAGAGGGGATATCTAGATAACTGATCAGTACTGCGCTCTACGACTACGAGATGCTGTTGAGGCATGCAATGAGAGAGACTGACCAAGATCTTCGGACTCGGGAAGGAAGAACGATGGAATTGGTGCATAGATACCAGGTTTCAAAGGACGAATCGTTGAAACATGTGTACCATTACCGTTAAGACTCATGATGAAGAAGATATCCGTGAAGGAGACACAATAACTTGAGTTTCATAGGTAGGGGGGTATATAAGGACGGTGGAGATTCTCGTTATACGGCCCGAAGTCGGATCCGGCGGTCCGTTACGGGCCGTCACCGGGGTGCCCATTAGGCCACCACGCCAAGCTTGTCAAAGAACATCAAGAACTGCATAGAAAACACGATCGATGAGTCAATGTGATTGCACTGGCAGGCGACGGGGAGGTTGTCGCTTACCTACTTCTTATGCTTGTGGAGCATTATCGCCACCCAGGCGCCGCATTCAACTCTCCACCGTAACCGTTATATGAAAACCTGCATGTTATGAAGTTCAATTGAGTTGATATCCTTCTAGTGTCATATTGGTGAAAGAATTTTATAGCAAATTTGGTAAATGTGTCAGTCGAGAGACAACTTTGGGAGATAGTTCGCAGATTTTCGCCGGCAATCAAAGCCTCATGGACGCCTACAATTATCAAACCAATTCAATTTGGCGAATTAGCTTCACGCACAAAGTATCTTTGCACAGGAAATGTCACAGGTTTACCACTGCACGCCAGTATTCATGAAAGTCACCTGGGCCCACCTGTCAATCCAACAATTCGAGCGATCTCACATGTGACTGTATCTGATCCTCTGTTCTACTGCCAAGCACCTGCAAATGCACCTACGGGTAGAAACAAGGGTCAGAAGGTGCCCATCAGTTTGCAAGCATGGAATGTACTATTCCAGAGGTAAATGAAACAACGGAGATCATACTGACGGATTAATACGTCAAGAAAATCATGTATCAGGGCAAAGGAGCCAATTCCGCACCTCATTTTACGGAAGCGGCTTAACAGCGCTGCGAACAACGATAAACACTTCTCCCATTGAAATTAGCAAAATTATGACGCCTCCGAATCAAGATACGAACATGAGGTTCTTCAAAATTCCTGATCAAACTTTGAGTAGCGTGAGGGTGATAAGAACCACACACTAAGCATCGTACTGGGGTGCTCAAGCTACTCATTCGGATTGCAATGATCCCGCTCGCATGCCGCCCGGACCGTCCCTTAGCCTTCGTCTAATCACAAAGGAACAACTATCTCCCTTCGATTGGTCTGGCTAGGGGAGACTAGGCCACCGTCAAGCGCATAGAGCTATAAATGTACGATAAGCTGTCTGCCCAGATTTGACGTTGAAATTTACAGGCAATAAACCGCCCAATCAAACGGACCTAATAGTAATACAGAGAATGACATGGAGACAGCAAAAGGGCGTACTGTAATGTCAAGAAGTTTTTTGGGGCTTCGGACCTTCAACGATTTCCAGGTGATCGATGACTTCCCGCTCCCATTGTGTCCAGCCGTCTTCGCCTACATCGCCCTCGGATTCAGAAGCCCGCGAAAATACGTCCCAAGGAACACATCCTTTGTCTTCGGAATCGGTAGCTGGTTCGAGCGCAAAACGGCCTTGTCGAGAACGAGTTAAAGTTACAACGTGAGCAGCTGATCCGACCGCATGACCCAGATCATGCACGATTGAGCGTACGTATGTCCCACCGGAAACCTTCATACTGAGTACGAATGCCGTCGGAGACTCGTCACCCACCGCAGGCTCTAGTTCATCTTTGATAATAGGGTTTTCTTCGACTCCTTCTAAGGCCTTTTCCATTGCTTTTTTTTCATCAGATGTGAATTCCTTTTCTGGCCAACGGAATTGGTGGTCACTTCCTTTCCATTCGAGAATGTCTAAGGAGTGTATCGTGACTTTCCTCTTTTCGATAGGCCGAGGCAGGGGTATGCCTTTCCGAGCATAGTCGTACAGCGGTCTACCTTCCATCTTGAGCGCGGAGAAACTGACAAGGAAGATATGAAATCAGGAAGGTGCAGGGAAATTACAGGGAAATCACATATTTACATTGGGGGCGCTTGGTGTATTTCCCCTCTGAAGTTGCTCAATGCGGACTCCACAGCTTCTCGAGTGACATGTCTCCAGGGTGCAACACGCACTCGGCTACCTTCGCTATCGTATGTATCAGTTTCGCATCCCAAAAGCGCCGTCGTGCGGTATTCCTGATGAACCTTGGTGAACCCTTGAACTTAGATTCATCGATGATGCAGGAAGTACCTTTACACAATCCAAGAACTCGTTAAGATGTCTAGTCCCTTTTCCAATACCTACGACTGGATGAGACAGTCACAAGAATGAGATGACTCCAAGATCTACAGCAGACGCGACCATACCCAGAACGCCATCAGCAAGAGGATCGAGCGTCCCTCCTTGTCCTATCTTCACTATCCCTCGTGCCCGTTTCCCTCTAGTAGGGATTTTACCTTTACCGCGCGTTTCCAATTTGTCTGCATCCACAAACAAACGCGAGTTGCCAACCAATTGTTTGAGATCGTTGATGACAGACATCGATGTCGGTCCGGAAGGTTTCATGACGGCGAAAAGCCCAGACACAGGTAGCTGTGGCAACGTAACTTTTGGCATCTCGAAGTAGGAACCTTTACGGTCTTGCGTGTAGTCGGATGTAACTGACTCAGAGTGTGTAAGATCCCCGAGGAAATCTTGACTCTTTGTGGCACTTTGTTTGTACACACTAACTCAGGGCCCGGTCTAGATCTGACGGACCTTTGATCGATCAACGGTAGGCGAGGAAGCGAAAATTGGGTTTTACTAGAAGTTGCAACGTTGCACAACCAAGCCGTCAAAGCGGCCACAAAATTGCACCAATTACACCATTATTTCAGGGAAATACATATCAGGACTCGGTACAATAATGGTTAGAGGGAGATGCAACACGATAAGCAGTATCTAGGAAGCAGCACAGTACGGCGCAGTGTACCATGCGTGCTAAATATTTCCGTTCACCCAAGATCCCCCACAGATGCACCTCGCCGCCCACATCCTTTCCCAAATCTTCCATCTCGGAGATGAATGTCCCGCAACCATCACCTCACCTCCGACCTGTGAGCGTCCACCACACCTCAAACAAAGCAGTCCAGGTTTCTGTGTCAAAAGCCTTCCCTTTGTCACCACGTCCATCCCCGGATCGTCTCCCACAGGATGATCTGACACTGACAGATTCGCAAACCCGTCAACAAGATCGGACGACTTAATGAACAAACGAGGCCTGTCTATCGCGGATGATGTGGTAAGCGATCGGATGGTCTTCTTCAATTGCTCGTGTTGCGCGGGCACAGGATGTCCCTCAGCGAACGAAGCCATGACTTCTTCAACTGAATGAGGAGGTTAAGCTTTCAACGACAACTGCATACATAGGGAATTGTGATACACACCTGGAATTGCACTCGCTTCAGGGATCGCAGAACTGAGAATGTCTTCGAGGACTTTCAGGTCCAAGCCTGATGAATTGACGAGGTCCAGCATGGTATCCCTCGCGAACTGCGAGTTCTCCCGTTTTGCCGTCATCGAGGTCAAATATTGGTGAAAAGAGCTGACGTGAAAGACTACAGCCCTAAGATTTGAGAGAAAAAGTGGATGGACTAGATGGAGAAGTATCGGTGTGTCTAATGACACTGAATGAGGCGATTGGTTCGTCACTTGTTGGGAGGGAGACGTGAGCCAATTTCGTAGAAATGGGTTATCGTCCATGGGTTCCTGCTTCGGCATCACTTCGTTGGGGTTTAGACTTGTGTTTGGGGTTGGGTCGGTCAGGTCAGCCAGAAAGACGCATTCTTTCATAAGATCTTCCAAGAAAGCAACCACCCAAGTTGACAGGCTAATTAACTGCCAGACAGGCTCTTTTGAAATAATGAAAGCAACTACATTAAGTGCTTGCCCTAACGGCCGTGAAGACACAACAGACTCACCGAGGTCATATCCCTCTAACTCTTTGCAGTTTTCAAAAGCAGCGGAACAAGCAGAGACAGAACACACATTGAGAGCGTTTCGTGAGAGCATCAAATATCTCTCTTTCTCATCTTCGTTCTGCGTCCAACGTGCCCTCGCTCTGTTACACATCACATCAACATACATGCACCGGAAAGACGTGAAATTCATCACCTGTAGATCTCAACAGCAGCTCCCATCACGTCGACCATCGAAAACGAGTTCGCAGTGCCAAGACGGGCATTCACTTCGTAGGAAGTCAACGTACCAAATAGCGTATCATGCAGCATTGTGGCTGGAGTACTTGGCAGAGACAGAATGTGAGAGATATCTGCTGTCGATCTCCGAGATTGAAGTGCAACAGTCAGGGCTTGTGCGAGCGGCAACTGATGCAGGGTGTCTATAGTGCGTAAGCATCGACGCAGGTGGATGCTAACATTACCGACCTTTTGATCCTGAAGTGATCCGTGCCCTTGGAAGAATGTAAACTGAAGTCTGCAACATCGAAACTGCACAGGCGAGCAATTTGTTAGGCGATGTGAATATACTCAGAGGACCTGTCCCGGGAAAGTCAATCATTGCCCTGCAAGCGTGAAGATTGACTCACAATCACTGCTCGTTCTGTTAGCAGGTGCAAGAATACTTGGATGATCGCAATCGGGATCATCGGAGAGGTCTGGTCTGGTAACAATTGGAACAAAAGAATTAGAAGTAAAATGGATGGCTTACAGTTGCAAGGCAAAGAGATTGCCCACAGGGATTTCTTTTGGTTTGGCTGCGCCTCGGGCCAACACCCCCCCTGAATTGGTCATTGCAACAACTACTGTTGCCTTTCTCATCGCGACTGACAAAGAGCCAGGGGCAACAACTGTAAGAATGCGAGGAGAGAGAGACCGATCTCCCACAAGCCGTGCAGCCTACCCGTGGTTCAATCAGAAATTCGCTCACAATAAAGTAGTAGGGATGCTCACCCAAGGAATCTTGCTATTTGGAGGAACGACCCTGACTATTGAATATGCAACTATGCGGGACTTTGGCAGTGACGCGTCTTATAGTCAATCGATTATTGAGTAAAATGATTGCTCAAACAACATGAGTGACCCACATTCCTCGAAATCCAAGAATGATGCGACTAGATATGTCATAGGCAGTTCTAGCTGACCACGTTGGGGTTGCTTGTCCTTCGTCGGTGATGCTTTGGGCGACGTGGAAGTATCTGGTTTGGACCCAGGTACCGAGACGAACATGAAATTAGTCAGGCAAGGCGCAGGATGGTAAATAGGTGAGAGAGGCGCAGTGACGACGGCTAGATGAAGGTATTAGAAATCTGCGTTTCTACATTTTGGAGGACATACACATGCACAAGCCGTCAAAACGCAGTTTCACCTCACAAAGCTCGATCATTTGCTCCTCTTGGTAAGAATTCCAATCCAACAATGGTGGGCGCTCATCCAGTTGATTATCAAGAGAAAGTCCGAGATCATGGGAGTTATCCGATGCTGCTCTTAGGGTGTCTGATAACGGATGGCGTCGGGATCGCATGGCGACCATAAATACAGACTCTGCGAGACGCGTGCGATCTAAAACACACACGATCTCAGATGACTGTGACT
Organism: Suillus plorans; assembly: GCF_016647745.1. Lineage (NCBI taxonomy): Eukaryota > Fungi > Basidiomycota > Agaricomycetes > Boletales > Suillaceae > Suillus > Suillus plorans. The sequence continues at coordinate 612,355 of NW_024537388.1, forward strand.
GATGACCAAAAGTACAGGCTCACCGTGGAAAATGAAACCGAACGAAGCTGCACTGCAGAGCCTGGAAGTCTTGGGTCCACGGGGAGGATCATGAGCAACTTGGCTCATGTTCTCAGCAGTATAGCACGCCTGCACAAGGGGACATGTCAAAGATTTTACACCTGACGCATAAGTGCGCAAGAAGTAGACATTTAGTTGGTGAGCCTGGGTTACTGTGAGTAGGGTGGGGTTAGATACAGGGGTCAGAGGTCCGCATTGAGCCAAGCGAGTGGTGGAACCATCTGGGCATGTGACCCACTAACATGACTTTTAATGATTTGAATGACGAAGAAAATAGATGATGTCACCTCGCGTTCAGCGCTGACGAACATAGCGTTGACTATACCAGCGCCTCGTTCGCAAGCCCAGTAGTCTTTGATATTCCACTTGTCAATAGTGTATCCACGTTGCCACAGACACCCGACGCCGTCACAGTCGCGGCCTGGAAAGTATGCGAATAACCAAAGGTCATTGGATGAAACTGTGATAACATTTGGAGGTTCATAAGCAGCAGGATTGTTCAATATTTGATCCGGAGATACGATGAGAAACTGTTTTGAGGAAGAAAAAGATCTCCCGAGTATTAAGGGTTGAGAAGGGTGGGGAGTGAATATGGTTGATGTATTGGACCACGCGACGGGTCTTGAAGCAGAGACACCAATTAGATAAAAAGTTGTGAGTGAGATTATTGGAAGTGACCTTTGGATATTATCTGCTAGTGGATGAAAATCCCACCAGTGGGAGTGCCAGTTTTGTGCATCAGCTTGTTTAGCTTTTCCCTTGGAGGGAGAGTTTCGGGCGTCGGGGTACATTTCTCCTTGAAGAGAACATGCGTTGACGGAACAAATAGATGACAACGGGACTTAAGGACTTTGATCTCCGTACTGAACCGTCACATCTCCTCCACAACGATCATCATGCTCAGCATACATTCTACTTCAGTAGAGTTGGAGGGTGTACCTACAGAAATCATGGTACAAGGATTTGCGGATCGTATCCTCGTACTTGTTATGCAATTGGGCAAAGTTGGCAACTTGGTGAGGCACTTTTAGCATTTGCACTTGATTCAACTATTAACGAAGGGTGTAAAAGATTCAAGCATCCATCCCATCGACGACGCCACTATTATCGGCTGATCTCGATGAGGATTCAACTAATGGACTCCCTGCGCCCCCTGCGGCCATCCGACTCACACCACTACTTGGTGGCGCTTCCTCTGAACATCTGCAGACGCTGCATTCATTATATGCTGCACAAATCGCCACCATTATCTGGGTCGAAGAAGCAAAGAAGATGGCTGTGAACCGAAGAAGTGTTGTAGTTGGAATAGCGCTTCATAAAGATGCTGATGAAAGAAACACATTTCACGGTGTAATGAATCATCTTTACCGCCTAGTTAAATAAGATTTCCCATTTTTAGGATACACTAGGGTTAGGGTTAGAACTACTAAAAATCGAAAAAAAAGAATGGCCTGCTTAGCCAGAGTGGCCATAGCAGGACTGGAAAATATTGAGACGGTGCATGAGCCGGAGCCCATACAAACCGTAGTTACCCTCTGTATGGACAGGGTCGCCGTGCTATGAAGGGTCCCCACGGCCCACAAACCCAGGTACTTGAAGGAGCCTATGCCATCAAGGTAAGTATGAGTTGTTATAGTGTCAACACCCTGCTTATATACACAACAAAAAAGCGCACGGACCATCAGTTACACACTTTCCATTTATGGAATGCAAGCAACAAGCTAAAACTTATTGCAAGCCAGCACAGAGCTTGTTCTGCTGCAAGATGTCCCGAATATTTCGTCGGTCCCTCAGTTCCTTCAAAAGAGCTCCTCAAGCATTCCCAATTGCTGAGGATAGCGCACAATTTGCTGCTCACTTAAATAACATTCTCCCCTCCCTCCATTTTCCTCCCGAGCTTGCACAACGTATCCTCACCCATGGAAGTCACAAGGCAGCTATTCACGGTCATAATGGACGGCTCAGCTTCGTAGGAAAGACTTTGGCCACATCTGTCGTATATATTGAGTACTTAATTGTTTTTTTACAGGACGTCGCGTGCTCGAGTCTTATTATCTGCTCTTCCTACATTCCGTCGCGCGAAACCAAAATCAGCACGACTATGAGTATCTCTCTTCTCGTGCTCTAAACACCTACCTTCTGGGTGAACACGTTGCTCCTCGGTGGTCCTTGGGTCGTGTTCTGCGATGGACTCCTACTGTCTCTCAAGATGTTCTACTGGCCCACAAAAATGTAAAAAAATCATCTGCAAAACAGCCCGCAGATGTTGAGCTAGAAAACGCATTGACGAGAAATCCTGGTATAGTCAGAAGTGTCGGTCTTTACAAAGTCATGGGAGAAGCTGTACAGTCCGTGATGGGTGGTGTCTACCATCAATTCGTACGTCCCTTCACGCTGTATCACATTACAATTCTGAAGTCTTGCGATCATTGGTCACGCGTCCATTTTGCAGGGTGGTTCTGTGGCTCATCGCTTGTTTCACACTCGTATTCTACCCCATATTCTGTTACCAGACAAGGCTGAGGGTGTGCCTGTGGAATTCCATCACCAGGCACTGACAATTTGTGAACGCATGGGTGGCGTGGACGGGAACTTGTTGGTTCAGGAGCTTGCCTCAAATCGTGCTCTTTCGGAACTTGAGCTCGAGGCTGTAGAGACAGTTCAGCCAAAAAGAGTTGCGTGAGTGTGTTCTTGGTAGACCTTTTGCTCTGTTTGATTATCTTTCCGCAGTACTGCTAGCGCATGAGTGCACATGACTCTTATTTTCTATCGTGTTTATTCTATGGATCGCATTAATTGCAACAACATTTTAGTAGTCTTGCTGGCGTGTCACTCGAGAGCAAGACATTATGACAGTGCCGCCTATAGGACAATCAACTCTACCGATGCGCAGGCGTAACGCAAGGACAGAGCAACAATTGTACCTGAGGTATAGGCATTTCATTGATGGCTAGCCATTCAGACACTATAATGCACATGGTCGAATAGATAGCTAACAGATCAGTATCCGTTTTCTACTGCAATGAAAGTACGTTTAATAGCAGAGTCGCTTCTTCTAACACCGGTGCTCTCAGTAATATGCGACATCGCCCCAGCATCATGGTTCTGGGAGAAGCCTGCAGATGAACGAACATCACACATCTGGTTGATATCCTGGCACCTCCGCAGCTCCTTCAGAAAAGGTCACCGTGATCATCACACCTGCTATATTCCTTCATTATGTGCACACTACCCGCTCGAAAGCACACGCGTCTCGTGTTGTGAATTCTGCAACCAGGCATCTTCTAGTCGACTTGTCTTTCATCTTTTGCCATCCTTTGTAATGCGCCCCGCGTTGCCTTGCCGGACGCTCCTCATACTGCCGGTGAACGTTTGAACATCGATTGGCTAGTTGGTTTTCTACGGCTCGGAAAATTTTGCACAAATGAAAGTACATCCTTCGTCGGCCACATCAACGAACGCTTCTAACAGCGTTGCGAGAATGGTCATTGAGTTTGCCAAAGACCTCGCTGCAGTGCACTTGAGAAAGTAGCGGTCATGGATATCGCATGAAGGGTGCCTGCTTCCATGGGCCATACCAAAATCAAAATACTGCGTATCCTCGAATGCAAGTCATCGTGTCTCTATCCAAAAATACCACAAGCGGGCCAAAGCACCCCCCAGGGCGGTTCTACGTATAGCGATCATGATGCAGATAGACCAGCCAATAGGACCCAGTATCACCAATAACTCGATTGCGACGGCCTCGAGTAGTATCTGCCACTTACACGTCTATGGTGGCGTCTTGAGCCTCTTGATCAAAGACCTTCCAAGCAGAGATTGTTTAAACGATTCAAGTCCATTGAAATAATAATGAAAAAGAGTCGTAAATATCTGAACGACATACTTTGCAGAAATAATATGTTTTCCGCTGATCGAAATCGATCGCGTCCGCGACAGACATACTTCCCAAGAATCCCGAATCTCCGAGTCCAACTTAGTCCGACACGTAGCGCATTTTGATCCTCTCCTCAAAGTTGTCCAGAAACCCAAATTTGATTAGCACTGCCTAGTGACCAGGGTTACTTAGCCAACTTGAAGTTGATCCAAAATCATTTCATTATGATGCTCATGACTCCTCAAGACTCAGATGAATGATTGTATTGCCGCAGATCTCACGATGGCTGCGTGAGCTAATATTCCGCCAGGGCTGTCCGTAGCAGTACATAGAACCGTAGATAGTTATGAGCGTCGAACTGCCTTTGGGATGCAGCATGAGGTCTTCTGATGAACTTACTACTGTAGTGGTGGGAACTGGGGTCTCCATCATCCTAGATACAACATTCCAGTTCAATATTGTAGTCTTTTCAAATGTACATGTCTGTCGTATCAGAACATGCCATGAACGACTGCTCGTGGAATCGGCGATGTAGCGCTTGTAAACTCTGAATTTGGAACACGCTATACCCATTCGATAATTAAATTGTACGTAAGTGCCGCTCAGGCTGATTGGATCAATCGGTCGCGCCCACCACTGCTCTTCAAATTACCATTGCCATTCATCATGATCAACTCAAGTCGAAGCCATTCTCTCCGTCATGTTCTTTTACTCAAGCTCAAGGCCGTATAGACCATTGAGTCTGACACCACATGAAGTCGTTGACTCTGAGAGCGATGACGACCACAAAGCAAAGCTGCATAAGACTTCGCGAACTGTACTCCATTGGCCTCTCGTCGTTGTAATCTTCTGCACGTTCATCAACCTGTTGCTGGTCTCTACCCCTACCTTTCTCCAAATTTCTTCAGTATCTTCAGACAAACTTATCACTCGAAAAAATGTTCACCTTCTCCGTCGTCCCTCTCAATATATGCGGTTCGACGACATCGCACGGACGTCGCCTTCTATTCCGAGAGAGTTCACAAATTTCCCCATGTCTGTCAGTTTGGTGGATCGCTCTGCACCAAATCATGTTTTCAATGACTATCTTGCGATGCGCACGACACGTGCTGGCACAATCTCACCTAATGACCGCAAAGTACACGTCACACAGACTGTCAGTTTATCTTCCATTTTTTCTGTGTTTAATAGACTGATGGAAAAGAAGGTTTCAACAATATTTCAATTCAGAGCGATTGACTGGGGCATGGAAAATTGCGAATTGCACGTCGCCATTCCGCCTGTGGACCGACCGACTACACTTGCTTTATACCGCCTCAATGCCACTGTACCACTTGATATTTCAACGTTATCTTTTAACGTCCGACCGCCACGGGTCGCGAAACTCAATAACATAGTGCCAGGGCAGGACAGCTTAGATTGGCACAGAAAACTTTCTTGTGCTTTGGACGACGTCCTTGTTTTTGAGTTAGCATGTTCGGATGACGAACCAAGCGGTAGCTGCGATATGGAATGGTGGCAGGCTCGCGAGGAGACTGCACCAGGTTAGTGCTCTACCACTCTCTATGAAATTCGCTGACAGCATGATTTAAACCTCTAGCTGTCTACATGATCCAGCGTTCCACTGTGTAACTTAATTTTCCTTGAATTTTCGTCATCGAGACGAAAAGTTTGGTTCATTTAACAGGTTTAGTTATCTGATTACAATCTTATGGAATCACACTTGCCATCAGCCACCTTACTCGTGTACTTGCGAATGTGGTCCAGTCCCACAATCCAGACCACTTTCAAAGTTAGTGTGTAGTATTGAAACTTCGTCACGGCACATAGCAGCAGCTGGATTTTTGCCTGACTTCGACACTTTCAGTTTCAACTACATATCTCACTCAATTCTACTTCCAACGTGGTCGTTGAACCTCGTAATGAGTACTATGAGAGAGAATGATATATCCCACATTTTGTGTTTAAGTAGCTGGAAATACGAATTTTATGAAAGTATGGGGTGCTAATTGCACCGGAAGGGATCCATGTTAATAGCTAATGTGCCTCTGGCTTCGTGCACATAAATAAATTATCCACCAATGATCAGGTACGATCGATAGATTTGCAAAGATCTAAATGGCTTTATGCGAGCATCAAAATGGTGGGGCCATTTTCCAAACTACTGCACATGGGCGCTATGACCCAAGCTATTCCACACCGCCCTCTTGATCGGCAAGCATCGCGTCTTGCGGAGATTATCATTTTCCGCACTGAAAGCAGAGAGAAATGCTGTGAACAAATGCTCCTGGGAAATATCATATCTGCATAGTCTGAACCCCAAAAGCTAGAGCACCGTTACTTGCTGTTAGCTACCGTCAGGTAGTGCACACCTATGTACTGGTTTAGTCGTAGTAAGTCGGCTCCGGTCACGATGCATCTGCTATCCATGCGGTCACCATCAGAGCATTCGGGTGAGATGCAATCAATCGAGACACATCTATAGATTATTTTGACCAAGTCAATTGGATAATGCTAGAGTGTGCACGATGGCTGTTTGTTATGCTTCATTACACTGTGTACCCATGAACTGGTATTTAAAGGGTGTAACTCCCAATCTTACTTTAAAACAACGCATCCTAAACACTACACCTCAGTGAAGAATATCATTAAGATGACCATGCTTAACATCAACAAGCTTAGTATCTATGTTGTACTCCTGTCAGTAGCCTTCGCACAGATCCTCGTGGTCAGTGCTGCCAGTATTGCCGGTGCAGAGCACCGTGACGTGGGTTCCGACGATTCAGTGGATGGCATTAGTGAGTGTAATCCAGATGATTTTGTGGGGCAGGACTTACGAGCTTCTAGCAATACACTATCCTTACTGAAACCCAAATACAGCTGGAGGGTTGAAAGTTGACGCAAAGGAGGACAGATCAGCACATGTGCACATTGCAGGTGACATCCGGGGGGGAGGGGTTTATATTGAATGTACTATATGTTTCTCGAGATCTCCTGTTATTTTGTTCACTACCCATGTACAGTGATTCTGATCGGTCCACTCAGCGGTACCATTTTGGTGTTTACATGATCTTGTAGGGCTTAATTTGTCGGAGAAAGAAGTTGGTCTCGTAGTCATTGTCGCTGTTGCTTCGAGAGTCCGCTGACGATAATTTCGTGAACCGGGGATCAACAAAGTGCGACACGCACGTTCCTCATCTCAACGATGAAGAAGTAGCAGAAGACAGCTTCGAAACAAAGCTAGAAAATATACACCAGCTGAGATGATCATCGAATGAATAAAAAAATGCCACCGCCCTGGTCTCCCTAACCTAAGCCAACCCTGTAGTGGGGAGCGCCAGGAGTACCTGGCCCGTAGTCGGTAGTAGTCTCGCGCAGCGTTGTCGTCGGTTCTCGATAGATAGAGCCGTAGCCTCCCGCTATAGAGGTTTGGCCTGCAGTCCGTACCCGTTCCAACCCTCTATGTCATTCCTTTTAATAAATTCTCCACCCATGGATGTGACTTACTATATAGACATATGTGCGTGCCACGCAGCCGCGGGCTTCAGTCGTCTTGTGTTTCCGAGTCAACCTGTACTTGAATCGAATCGTAAAAAAACCATTGCGATTGTAATTATCAGATAAAAGAAACGGAGCATATTCACTCGCATTGCGCTGGCAAGCTGCTAAGTTGTCGACATGTCAACGTTTCAACACCAGAGCCGGTACATGAAAGATACAGGCAACTTACATTTGGCACAGCCACTCTGACTACGAATCTCAGACCTGGCATGACTAATCATTTGTGCGTCGAGCATGCCAACACCCGTCTTACTGTCTCGGTAAGTACAACCCTTGCTATTCGAAAAGCTAGCGCTTATAATAACTAGTGGACTTGACCCGGTGTTAGGCATTTTCACAGGTTTCTTTGCCTATTACCTTCACGAGACACATCCACGCACCGCACCCCCTCCGGACAAGCGACTTGCGGCTCTCGTGCAGTGGAAATGGGCAAAATGGAAGCGTGAGAGGGAGGAAAAGCTGAATGCGCTCGAGAGAGGGGCAGAAGAATCCTCTAGAGTAGCCAGTTGACAGCTCAGCTCAGTTAAGGTGCATGCCTGGGATTCATGCACTAATAGCCGTTGGTATGTAGCAGTCAATGTTGGGATTCTTTGAGCTCAATTATGTGTGCAGCGGTGGATACTATCTGCTACTGTCAAACACGCGCTGCTCGCAGTCTTTTATTACAACAGAACCAGAGTCCAGATATTATTTCGGCTTGAAAATGTTTGGTAAAGTGTTTGCAGCTGAGAATATGACCTGTGCTATAAATGATTGATTGATCATACGCATGAATAGGCTGCATCAATGCCATGATATAGCCGTGCCCCTGTAGCCGTTACTCGGAAAAGCAAGGAGCCGCTGCTGCACGTCACCCAGGACAAGGCCGTGCACGGTTTGATCCGGTCAGAATCGTGGTGAAGTTACAGACGCTCTGCAAAACCGCTTTTGAAGCGGGTTATTGCTAAGCGCGGAGGGGTACCTGCTACATCGACCAGAACAACAATGTTGAACTCCAAAAATCAGTGAACTTCATGTTCGTCTGGTATCGCCTCTCAGTACTTGCCATCGCCAACTTATCGGATGTTCTACCTTCGTCGAAGTCTGTCGCACCCGCAAATAGCACTTGGAATACGCGAGGATGGACTGTCCAAGAATTCCTCGCTCCTAATATCGTTCTTTCCTACCAAGCAGAATGGACCCTGTATATCGACGATCGCTCAAGCAGCCACAAGGAATCATTCGCTACCATGCAGGTGTTGGAACGTTCAATAAGCATAAATAAACAGATGCTCATAGGAAGGCCCACTTGGTTGACATTCTTGCTAATTCGTCCATGGAATCGTCAGGAATTGCCTCTGATCATAATATTATGGCGCAGGTCAAGGATATGGCTTCTGTTCATGATAGGATGGTCATCAGGACGCTGGAAATAATGCAATTGCATAGATTTCGGAGAAAGGGAGTCTCTGACGCGTTCTCATTGATACCTGCATGGGGCATACGCCTATAAATTCGTGAAATGAAATCGTGTCTATCATGATGTCTCACGGAATAGAATTTACCCTACTCTCAGATAGCTAGCTAGGCACATGTGTCGAAAATAACGCAGGAACAGCTAACAAGTACTGGCAGTATACGACTAGCTATATACAGCTATAGTACTTTCAGTACTCGTGTAAGATACTCGCTTTGTGTAAAAAAAAATAGACTCCGCGGGTAGCACGGGGCTCCGCTACGAGTGTGCCCAGTCTGCTTCATTTGGGTATGGAGAACCAAGTCATTGTAGACCCCAGACTTGATAAATGTGTCTCGTAGGGATGTCCGACAACGAGATCGTTAGTAGTAGAGACCGCATCCAATGAGCAATGCGTGATCAAACTTTGTAGAGTTACCGCTTCGGGTCGCGGCGGAACGCTTGGCGAGAAAGTTTCAAAGGACTAAAAATTCGCGTGGTCACCACACCCAACTCGAAGCTTCTTTTACTGCTTCGTTGGACCCTTCCACAAACCTCTTCAGTTTAGTTAGATTCTCTCATCGAATATGTCAGAAGCTGCACTCGAACGTCAGATTCGTCCCATCTATGGTTAGCTATCGTTAACGTATGTGCAAGTCGGAACTGACCCGTGATAGATGCTTTGGACCATGGATCAAACAAGTCTGCTATTAATGCATGCAATAAAGTGCTCAAAAAGTATAATACTAATACTCTTGTCAAAGTATGTGCGTTAGTATCTCTGTGTAGGCTGTTTAATGTTTCATCCGTGTAGGCTCTGAAAGCACTTGCATTGACGCGTTCGCAGAAAGTAGAGGAAGCGTTGGTATTATGCGATGAGATCCTTGCTACCGTTGTTACGGATGATTCCACACTATCCGTTATGACGCACGTCCTCAAGGGCCTTGCTAGAAGTACGTCGTAGTCCCCAGTTCCTCATTGCTCGTATTGAACCCATCTTGTAACACCAGACTCCGACATGGTAGCCATGTTTGATAACGCATTCAAGCAGCAACCTCAGAGCGAGGAACTCGGTGCACAGACGTTCTTCGCTCATGTGCGAACTGGCAACTGGAAATCTTGTCAACAAGTGAGTATTTCCACCTGTTCCTTTCTTTGTACACAAGTCGAATCATGTGGTCTTTAAGGTTGCAACCCGAATGCACAAGCAGTTCCAAGAGGACCGGTACGTATACTGGGCCGTGACAGGCGCAATTCTCCAGGTTTGTGCATCGCGTTGTGTTGCGAATAACACACTCTAATTGTGAGGAATAGGCGAATGACCTTGGCACTCCTCCAAACATTCGCACACTGCTCTACAAATTGGCTCACCGTCATGTCACATCATGTCCTACGCCATCATATATGGCTGTGGACCGCTTTCACTTGCATCTGATCATTCTGCAAGAACTCCAATTATGGGACGAAGCAAACACCTTGCTAGAAAGTGATGTCGGGAAGTCGATCTGTTCAGCCAGTCTTGTGTGTAATGAGACTCGCAGGGAAATCTGGCGCAAACGTGGTCTGTACAAGGACGAGGGGGAACGAGCTCAAGAGAAGATCAAAAACAAGTGAGCGGGCATTAAGGGTTACTTCTGATGTAATCTGATGTGCATTTCAGTGACCGGAATTGGCTGGAGTTCGTTTCAGTAATCGATGCCGCTTTTGCTTCAGTGCAAGGGCCCGATGTTAGCGAAGAGGGAAAGTCAGAGTGCTTCGAGAACATTGCGAAAACACGCGATTTCCTTACCAAAATCGCCGAGGTAGATGGCACAAATAACCGTTCTGCTTCCTTGGCATTTTTGGAGCTCGAGAAAAATGCGGTTTCACATGGAATATCCTCTGGTATGATCCTTGCCTTGGAACCTCATGCACTGATTTTAGATCTTGACAGATGAGAACACCCTGGTTGACTCGATGGAGAACTACTTCTCCCAGTTTGGCAATAAGGCGTGTTGTTTCGAAGATTTGCAGCCTTGTGTAGAACTTGGTGCCGACGCCAAATCACGATGGATAAGCTTCTTGGCATCTCAAGAATCCTCCTTTGTTAGTACTTCCTTCCTATCTGGGCTTTTCCGTGTCCTAAGCTCGTTTGGTAATGAAGGCTACTACGGGGGATCTGCAACGGGTGATAAACGTTCGGAAGTTACAACGAATCAGTCTTACGGCTTCAGAACTATCCACAGATAAAGAGCTGTATCTGGCATCCACCTATATCAAAGAGTACATGGCTGGACTAGAATTGGGTTCTAGTTTGCCTGTAACCGAACTCCAGCCGGCCGATGATCTAGCGATCCTCGTCGGCCATGCGTTTGTTAGCCTGTGGACAATGACCAAGGACGAGAGCTATCTATACAACGCCGCCGTTGTGCTGGAGTTCGCTTTGGCCAAGAGTCGCATGTCATTCCAGATTCGGTTGCTACTTGTACGCATATACCGTTTACTTGGTATGTGTTCCTATGGATCACCCAAGGTCTTATACCGATGATTTTACAGGTGCCTCATCACTGGCTCTGGACCACTACCGTGCCATCAATATAAAACAAGTCCAAAATGATACTCTTTCCCACTTTATTCTCACACGCGCATCGACTTTCTCCCTTTCTGCAACTGGAGACCTGACATACCCCTCAGAATGTATAGAATCAAGCCAGATCTATGTTAGTAATTCCCAAGATGTGAGTATTCTTCCTGTATGTTAGCCTCCCTCTTATTGTTCATAGACACCGGATTTCATCATTCGTGCATTCACATCGGAGAAGTACAGTCAGGTTAGATTTTTTACACTCTCGTGCTTTCAGGATGGTTACGCCCCACAGATTCCAGAGTTTGTCTCTTTTGACGACAGGTTGGAGAACTCTCTCCAACGTGACGTCGTTAAGCTTGAGCACGTTCGCATGCGGATGACGCACGAACCTATCAACTCTGATCTGATAGACATGGAATTAATAGAGCTGAAGTTTGTCTTTGATCGCTGTAAGGGCCTCCAGTATCGTACATATACGATTTTGACTCCTGTTCGCAGTTCATCATGACAACCGGGACTTCGGCATGCTACCCAATTATCAACCAGCATGTCAGCCTTCGCTGAACGATCAGACCCTGATGTTTGGCAACTCGACTGGAGTATGCTGTTCATCTATGTCGACACTTGCATTTGTTGACTCCTTCTCAAATAGCAAGGATGGCTGTGGTATTTCATCAAAATTTACATCCGTGCTTTCCAGCATGCCAGTGATCTGGACGATATCGTCGAGGAGAAGCTACTAATTGGTGACCGGCCAAAGAAGAGCCCAGAACCAGAAGTCCAACTTCCTCTCAGGGAACGTCTAGCCATCCGAAAACCTGAAGAAGCAGCAGAAGTAAGATATTATGGTCGAGTTATGATTCACTCTCACAATTCGTTAGTTGACGCCTGATGAATTGCAACTCATGGAATGGGCCACTGCTGTCAGTGACTGGCTCGAGCCCTACCACAACTACACTCGCCCGCCTCCAGCGGTGGTTCTTGCTGAGGCCAACAAGCAGAATGAACTTAGGACTGGGCTTCCGCTCAGGGGTGTTGACCTCAAGGCTCTCAATGGCGACGCCCACGCCAATGGTCATGCAAAGAAGGATGAAGAGGCTCCTCCTGTGAAAGAACCGCCTCAATTGGTGGCACAGTTCTTCGAGCGTACGTTCAGTTTTTCTAGGCTGGCTCGCAGCTCACTCGTTTCACAGATATGCATGCTCGCTTCGTGCAGTTACAGCAGAACCAGTGCCTCCCTTCAGACCTACTACATGTAGCAACACTCACCCAAGAGGTACACTTTCATTCGGATTCTAGTCTACGCTTTGCTCACTTCAAGTATAGGCTTTCCTTCTCTTTGCGGTGGAATCTCATCGCTTCAAGACCGCATCTGTTGTCAAGATTCACAAATTGGGGGCAGTGAGTGGGATGATAGGCTTTAATAAAAAGACACGTCTAAACCCATTTCCTTACATTCAGCTCGTGCAATTCCTCAAGGATGTTCGCTCGAAGGCCTACACGGTACTCAAGACAATGTCGAATGATCTTTTAAAGATGAGCGAGGTGGCCGGGTCGGCTGAACAACGGAAGAGCTTCGTCGAGTCTTGTAAACCCATCACGGAATTACCGAGGGTAGGCATGCGTTTTCGATTATCAGATCATGCTCTAACATTATTCATTAGTTGCATCATGACTTTGTACTCAGTGTTGCAAAGAACGTTGGGGAGTCGCGTAAAAAGGTACTCGAGGGCGTTAGCAAAGGAATGGTCAAGATTTGCACCAATTATGGCCAGTGAGGCGGTCCTCTATTTTAGATACTGACATTGCACATTACTTTACACCTACACTGCTCCCCACTCACTACTCATGTTACTGCACACTACGTACTTAGGTTTGTCGGATGTAATTGTGACATCTTGAATTATGTCATGCAATACGCGTGACTTGTGACTCTACGCGTTTCTCCTCGTCTCGTGTCTTGCTCACTGCGCCATCACAATAAATTCACTCACTAAAAAGAACGTCGACGAGATGAGTCAATGTAAGCAGTCATACTATCTCTGAAACCTCACTAATTATACTGAGAAGTTAACGACTACTATGCAAACACTGGTGCTGGAGGTGGTGGATTCATGACTGGTGGATCGCCATATGGAAGCGCAAGCGGTAGCCCGGGAGGAGCTAGTCGAGTACGTTGCATATACCCATTCCGACTCTCTACTAAACTGAGTGCAATACAGAAAAGCGAGATAGCCCACTCCTTACGACCACTGACTGTACTCCAGCTCCTAAATGCAACCCAAGCACATTCGGACGCGGAGTGGATGCTGGATGATACAGAACTCGGCCAGGTAAGTTGTATTCATCTTCGCGTAGCTAGCTGGATGAACCGTGCATTTGCAGGTCACCGTCGTCGGCCACGTCGTTTCAATACAAAGTCAAGCCACCAATAACTTATACTGGCTCGACGATGGCACGGGTCGCATCGAAGCCCGACATTGGATTGACTCCTCAATAGAAGAGAGTGAACCGGGATCAAGTGCCATCACGTAAATTTTCTCCTTCACATGTCGCAGTAAAACTAATGCGAGGACAGTGAGGGATCGTACATACGCGTATCCGGCACGTTGAAAATGTTTGGCAGCAAACGATACGTAAATGCGACTCACATACGGCCAGTCAAGTCGCCTCATGAAATATACTTCCACCTTTTGGAAGCGATGACGGTCACACTAATATGGGCGAAAGGAGCGGTACGTTACACCGAATTACGACATCACTGACCTAATCTTCATGAGCAGCCCCCTCGTGCTGGACAAAATCCATCAACAACAATTCCACAGGCCCAGGTTGCCGGACCCCCGGCAGTCGGAGGTTCTGCATACACAGCTCAGTCGCATCCTCCGGCTACGACCAACAACCAGTACTCCCATTTGCCGACGTTGGAATATACGATCATAACTTTCATGCTGAGCCAACCTTCTAAAGAGGAAGGCGTGCACGTCCGTTCTATTGCGCGTGCTGTCGGAGGTAATGCTGCCGCAATTAGGTATGTTGTCTCATAAGGCATGCTCAGCTCCGCTAGTCTGACGCAATCCCCAGTGATGCCTTAGATAAACTCATGGATGACGGTCTCGTCTTTACTACTATTGACGATTCGCACTTCAAGGTTGCTGATTGATGAACTCTCTATGGACATATATTTTTGATGATGAAAGTTACTTGCGAGTACTTAGGTAGTATTGAAACTGCCGAGATTCTTGTTGAATCCTGATTGATTTAGTCGTCGGCTCGTTTCTGCGAGATTTCTAAGTATCTGTATCAGTAGTTATCTCAAAACGGAATATTGTAAACATTGTTACACAGGGTCTTCAAGCTTCGAGCTTCATCGAACTTCAGGCTTAGGCAGTACTAGTAAGCTGGAAACGCTTTCGACACGTCTCTGTTGTGCTCACAACGATGGAAGACTACGAACCTTTGCTAGTGGAAACAACAGTCATCAAGTCATCCGAAAGTGAATCAATCAGACCGATCACGGTCTACCAAGCGCTGCAGGCGGAACGCTTACCCAACGATGTTCAGTTCTCGCTTGGTGGGGCAAAATTTGATAAGGTGAGTCACTTCTATTTAATGTTTCTGAAAGATCAAACATACTCAGCGTAATCCAAATCCCTGAAGGTCCTGCTGGTCACCCATGCCATGTTACGAGATACCAGTGATGCTCGAGGTACTTATGACCTCGATGATGGTACTGGGATGATATCTGGGTCATGGGTTAACAAAGCAGGACTGGATCATGCTATGTTCTCGGCCATGATACATCGATTGTGCGTCGTGGTTTCAAGTTACAACACAATTCGATTTTCTAATCTTATCATCATTCATCAAGTGACAACAGTCTGGCTTGTGTCATGGGCAACATTGTCCAGCGTGGCCAGCATAAAGTGGTCCATATTGAGTCCATGGTTGGGGCAGGGTATCACCAGGCTATGTATCATGCTCTCGATTGCATGAGGACAAGTTTGATGATTGAGAGGCACAAAGGACAAGTATGTGCATATTCCAGATTCATGATTGACACATGTATTCCAACTTCGTGCAGGCTCACAATACAGACGAGATGCTTGTCGTCCAAGAACTCAAAGAGGATGTGGAAGACTCGATAGCAGCCGACTCACGGGCATTCGAACAATCTTATCGTTCATTTTCATTTTTCGACTTGCCCCACAATGATGAAGGTAGAAATGTCAGCTCTCCTCAGACTCTTGCTAGGCCGTTTCTGCAGTATGGCGATCATAGTGAAGGTCTGAGTTCCGCGTCAACTTCAAAGCAAACTGCATCCCAACTTCCTGCACTACCTCTCGCACTTAAGCGTGAACCACCTCATTCTGCCATTGTTCGTGTGGCCCATCCTTGCACAGTCACGCGAACACCGAGCCCCCCTTCTTCCCTTGGCTCATCGCTCCAAATCAGTTCTCATTATACTCCACAATATTACAGCCAGCTAGCTCAATTGACAGCAACACAACTCGCTATCGTGTCCATCCTCAATCAGCCCAAGGCTGATGAAATGTATGGGATTCAGATACCCGATGTGTACGAATGCGTGAGACAGAATACCACTGAGGAAGAATTCAGGTAAATGGATCGCGTTCATCATCGTAATGGTCCATGGTTTATTTTGTTGCGGCCAGCACCGACATAGAGTGGCTTCTTGAAGAAATATACATATTCAGCCCACTCGATGATGATCGCATTGCGCTCACGCCTCGTGCATCAGTTTAGTTTCACCATTTGTACAAATCAGTGAGTCTCACTTGAAGCAATGGAGCTCTCCTTGGGGCAATGTGCTCATGAGTATCCGTCAAGCCTCATCTAAAATTATTCAGGAATGAGACATTGGGAACCCTGGTATTCAAGTTGTGTAGTTGTGAAGTTTGTGCAAAGTCTACTTTGATTTAGATAGATTGTTTTTGGTACGCGCTTGGACGGAAAAGGCAACTCCGAAGCACCGGTGTAGTACTTTCAGCTATACCCCTGCACCCCCGGCGCTGCGTGTGCCCATCTGGCTCAATACGTACTTCTACAATATCATGCAAAGTACTAGGTCATGAATCAACCTCTATCTTGAACTCACCTTCAAGTGACTCCCAATTATCATGTCTACTTGGTATCCTTCCTGGTTCCCCGGACTTCCGTCGTTCGACTTCTCCTTACCCTCTGCAATTCAGCGTCGGTTTCTTTCCTTCGTGCTCAAGAAGTCACTCGGACATCTCCTAAAGCCAGGGCAGCTCGATCTTCATCAGATAGATTCACAGATAGGCTCTGGAGTTGTACAAGTAAGGGATCTTGAACTTGATGACCAGGTTCGGCTTTTATCTCTTTGTCTAACTGTCCATTCATTGACTACTGCAAAGGCGATAAATAAACTTCTTTCCGGATCACCCTTCAGGCTCTATGATGGCTCCATATCTTGTGTCACTGCACAAATACCTTTTCCCAATCCTCTCTCTTCTAGTGTAGGGCTTTCGGTACAATCGCTACACCTCACATTGCATGCCACCCCTCCATCCGACGTCGGCTCTTCAAACAGTATTGATCTTACGCAATCTGTTGCCTCAGTAGCGGAAACATTTATCCATGGCGAGCTTAGCCCCCGGGAAGAAGCCACGCTCCGAGAGTCTTTACATCCAGATTCCCGGCCACAGCACATTTATGATGAGGGTCATCACCTTCCCGGAGGACTAGATTCATCTACCCGTGTACACCCTAAAGAAGAAAGTGGTATAGATTCTGACCCTTCTGGGGTATCTCTATTTGCCACCCTCTTCGAACATCTGCTTGCACGCTTCGAGTTCTCTGCTGTGGACACGAAAATAGTCGTCGTCCACCCCGGGCACTCAAGCTTTACTCTGTCAATACCAGAAATCGCATATAGCACGGAATCGGGTGTCCCAAAGCAGCAAAGTACTGGAGATGGGTCATCGAGCAACGTTGCTCTTGAAAGAAGCCCACAGAGTGGTCACATACGTACAGTTTCGATATCAGGTGTCGCTATTACCTCTCGGGACATTCGAGCTACTTTACAGCGCCCTGTGGCCTCGCCACGAACCATGTCGCCTGTGTCGCTTACTTCGTCTCATGTCACGCTGCACGATTATCAGCAGGCTCCTCGTCCGGTGTCACCTGCGTCCTCTTGTTCCTCCATTGATGAAGACACGCAGATGATGATGTCGCAGTCCATTGTTGCTCTTCCACCACGTAACCAGTTTCGGGCTTCCCCGTCTAGCTCAGTTCTCAGTAGCATGTATCAGAGCGCGGTCTCTACTACTGGCCGCACTTCTCCAGCCATCCCCCTTGAACCCCTCGGCAACCTTGATACGGGAGATATGGCTCGACCACGCTCGTGCGATTACATAGCAGGCAATGGAGAGTCCGCTCATGTACCTCACTGGGCTACAGAAGATCTTGTTTTTTCTGTCGGTGCAGACCCTATTGTGGTTCGACTACAAACGCCACCCGGCCACACTAAGCATGACCTTGCGCACACTTCGAACCCTGAGATAGTTTCGCCTCCTACGGAGAACATCGCGGTCAAGCAGGATGAAACCCTGCGTCTCAGCGTCAGTGTTGGCATCATGTCCTGTGCTCTTCGGGCTTGTCATGTCCGCATGCTATTGGAAATGCTCAATTACTGTGGATCCAAGGATGCTGGTACCACTCCACAACACCCTGAGACTACACCAAGCACACCGACACTCCCGTGCGGCTTGCACGCAAGTCTAAACATCCGCGGAATTGTAACCCTCTTCATCACTGAGGCCCTAGATCAAGAAGTTCCTTCGCTTGAAGCATTTTTCCAATCTCCACTTGTCCCTCCAAGATTGCCTTCGACATACTTCCGCGTATTGTTGGAGAATATTGCAGGCTCTCTTGATTTATCCGGGGCTCCTGGAAATCAGACTGATGCAACACATGTTTCTCCAATAACATCCAACATGTTCATCTCAAATCTCTCGGTCTTCATGTACCACTCTTCCAGGACTGTCGATAAGAACGCGGCGCAAGTTTCGCTACCCCTCCTGATCACAGACCATCATCTGCATAATCAGTATATTGTCAGTCATTGTCGCCCATTTTTCTCTTCGACGCCCATTCCGGCACAGCCGCTTTCTGAAGTAACATTACCGACTTTTGAGGTCGTTGATTGGACTTCTGTAAAACTTGCAGGAGGCTCTTCAAAGCTATCGACCTGGAGAGTGAAGTCACCTACAGGGAGGGATCAGCTAGTACACAGTCCAATATTGAAATCTTCTGCGTTTCCCACATCTCCAAAACCACCCACGGTAGCGTTGTCGAAGGAAGAAGAGCTCGAGGAGATGTCTCTTTCCAGTGCCATTACCTTCACCGCTCGTGTCACCCCTGTGACCACCCGTTCAGGGGGTTTGACCGACATCTTACTTCGGATTGCACCATTACACGTATTCTTCGACCTCGACATCATGCTGGAGGGCGGCAGTATACTCAAGTTTCTTGATGAGATCCTAGCAGTGGAAGGATCTCCTATTCGAAACACTTCCGGTACACCCCAAGGGCATAGTTCACTGGATGACACAGAAGAGAGGGATTCAGCAAGCGATGATGAACTCAACTATCCATTCATGACACCAAAGCAACTCGAACGCGAGAGGGAGAGAAGACGCTTGGAAAGACTTGTCCTCGAGGATCTGGATTTAGACATGGACTATCGGACCGGGGCACCATCGAGACAGAGACCCCACATCAAGCGAGCTACAAATGCCAAACTCAAGGTAGATGAGAGCATAATCTGCAGTTGTGGGTTATATATCTGACTTATCGTGCTGTTTGCTTGTAGTCCAAACCCAAGCAGGTGTCGCGTCTTAAGATTACCGTCGTCCTACCTGCCCTCCGCGCTGAGGTTCGATGCAGATCACCATCCCTTCAGCTCTCCCGATCAGGAGGCATTATACTGGATCTCCATGACGTACGGGTGTCTAATACACCCCTTGATCAAGAACCACCGACAATCAGATTTGGGGATGATGGTGAATCAAGGCATCCCAGCGTCAAAAATTTGCCGGGACAACTCTTGAGTGGCCAAATCAGAGGGATTGTTTTATCGTATGCGCCAGTAGGAGATTCAAAAGCCCATGCTTTCATATCACTTGGTTCCTTACCACGAACGGATGACGTTCGCCCCGGATCAGCTTCATTGCTATTGTCGGAACAGGCGCCGGACTCACTTCCCATTCACTTTCAACTTACGCAGGTGGCTCCATCAAAGTCTGCTATTTCTTCCTCGACACACAGGACTTCAATCATCATTAGCGTCCCATTGGTCAATGTCGTCCTTGAAAAACAAATCTTCGATGGATTGCAAATTTGGGCTGACAGTGTCACACAAGCAGTCACCACTGCTACGGAGGAGACTGAGACTGAAGTTGCTCAGAGCCGCAACCCGAGCCTGATTGGCAGTAGGTTTTTTGCTAAATCAAGGCGCGTTGGGAGTCGTGGTAGTGATGAGAGTAGCTTCGGTACTATAGCGCCAACGCCGAAACAAAGCGAGACAGCTGTGAAAGTGATCATTACTGAAGGTAGAGTGGATTTTGGGTTCAGTTATTGCTCACGTTCATATCTTCGAAATGCAGCTCTAGTAAGAATACTGACATCCCGTTCCCAATCATTTGCATCGTCAATTCGTCCTTTCGACATATCTGCCTCAGACATCGACGTCCTTGTTGAACTAAAACCTGAAGGCAAGGTTTGTAGAATCGTAAAGATATATCTTCGAATTCTCACCTCGACTTCGTTTTCTTTCAATCAGGATGAGACTGTCATAACCTCAAGCTTGATGGACCTTCACGTTGGGGAGGTATCGCCAAAGTGGGAGCTCGTACCTCTCCTCGTGTTGACATTACCTCGCAGTCTGGTGCGTTGTGTAGATTATCTATTGTAGCTGCGTCCCTCACGAAAGTCTAGTCTTCTGTACCAAGACCAATGGTAAAGGCTCGCTTCACTTCCCTCGTTGTTCCCGAAACTGGTGCAAAGGAGACCAAGATACGGTTGGCTCTCTGGGGCTTCACTTGCCATGTTTATCCTAATTTGCAGTGGATTTCCGACTTGGCTCGGTTTATGAAAGCTCCACCGGGGGTGAGTGTACCTTCCCTGGAGTAGAATAGATTAATGATCTTTTCAAGGTCTTCGAATCAGTTGTTCCTTCCGAACGAACGTCTCTTTCTTTCGCAATTGTAGACGTATCTATCAAGACGTATGCCCCTATCCACCCTGGCTCTGCAGTACTGTACATTGGCGAAGCCGAACTAAATACCGAGCTTGCTGGTAATTCCAGCGAGTTCAAGTTCAAGTTGCTGGTTCCTTCCTTGTCATTCTTATTTGTCGATTCCATGGCCGATTCCCCTGACGGTTCAGGTTCTGCCAAAACAAACGGAGGATCCAGTCTCAACTTGTGGAAGGTGATTTCTCCTTTAGCTCACAAGTAAAACAATGCGATGATGCTTGTTCACAGAATTTCGGATTTGCATTGATTGCAGATATCGCAGATCTGGACTTTGTGTTCAAGACTGATAACGCATATGTCCCCCCAAGTGTTGGCGTAAGTCATAGTGTGCTGGGTCATCTTTTGCCACTCAATCAAGTCTAGGTACTTGTGAATCAAGTCAGCCTGCGGGTGCACCTATGTGCAGACACTATAGCTGCACTGACAGGTTATATGAGTGACTTCACGTCCATATTCAAGTCCCCTTCTCCTGCAGAGTACGTGATTATTTAAACTTTCTATACCACAATGTCGCTTATAATCATTCCACAGACCAGCAGTGTCTAAGAAGAAAGTTCCCGCTGAACTTATTCATCGTCCACCTGAACAAGGCATGATGGGTGATTGTTGTTGTTGCAGGAGATGCGAGGGTAACTGAATATTTTTTCCAGCATCTCTCGACGAGCAAGCTTTCAGGCGGATTCCTGATGTCGGTAATGCAGCTGATATGATCAACGATGATTTACCGACGAATCTCGACTACCTGGACGAATCCTTTGGTTCAGCTGCTGGTCTGCGGGAGCTTAGGGATGACGACCTAGAAGACTTCGATATGCAAGAGGACGGCCGAACAACACCAGTAGTTGGCGAAACGGGAGTCGTTTCCAAAGTAGGAGGAGAAACAATCCGCATCATCAAGCCTATCCGCTCTATCGAGCATTATTACGACACGATTCCTGCAGACAACACGGGTGATTTTGCTAGGTAAGTTTTCGCCTTTGACTTGTATTGTCTATGATCGAGCTTTCTGGCAGTCTACGCGATACTATTCTCCGAGTGCGCATCCATGACTCTGACATATCGCTTTTCCTACACGACGGTTATGATTGGCCACGCACACGAAAAATTGTAGAGCAAGAAATTAAAGACATGCGCAAGAAGTTGGCCAAGATTAGGCAGCTGATCGCAACTGGCCAGACCCAAGACCCCAGCGTGGAAGAGACGAGCACGATGTTGTTCAACTCAATTCACATTGGCCTTGATCAGGACTTTGACAGTCTTGATCCGACAGCTCTTGTTGCTGCCATTGATGATGAACTCGAGAACGCGGAAACAGAAAGCCACAGCTCTTGGCAAACCCTTCCTCCAGCATCACCTGGACAACAACAGAGAATGCCTTCCGCTCGCATTCATGGGCGAAGATTGACAAGGTCTAAGGGCCCGAGTATCGAAATCAAGCTAATTGGCCTAGATGCTGAAGTCGATAATTATCGTCAACGTCTGAAAGATGCACTCGTCTCCAGGACGCTGGTTGTAATAAAGGATGCTGAAATCTTGGATCACGTCAAAACGTCCACCTGGAGAAAATTCCTGACCGAACTACGGTCGGACTCTCGAGGCAATATTCGTGAGACGGACTCCAGTATGGTTCGCGTCGAGATCAAGACTGTCCGGCCGTCTCTTTCCCATCCATCTGAGGAAACACGTTTACGCGTGAGTACTTGTTCAGTCAAGACGTACTGACAGGGCTGAGTCGATATTTCCGTAGGCTAAACTCCTGCCGTTGCGATTATATGTTGATCAGGATGCACTCGACTTTTTGAAGAAATTTTTTGCCTTCAAGGATCCCGATAGTCCGTCCGCACCCGCCGATACTGCCAGCGAGGAGACATATATTCGTACGTTCCTGATTCGAACGCTGAATGAATGGCTATATTGATCCCTGTCTGCAGAGCACGCTGAGGTCTTCCCGATCGATCTTAAGCTTGATTACAAACCTCGACGCGTGGATTACAGGGCTCTGCGAGAGGGAAAAACGATCGAGCTTATGAACTTTTTCCATTTTGATGGCGCGGAGATGACTTTGAGACACCTGACTTTGCATGGGGTACGTACTGCTTTGGTACGTAGTTTCATGACTTGACTGGCTTTCATAGATCACGGGTTGGCCCCGGTTTTTCGATACATTGAACGACCTCTGGACGCCAGATGTCAAGGCAACCCAACTTGTGGACGTCATTTCTGGCGTAGCACCCATTCGTTCTATGGTCAATGTTGGCTCTGGAGTAGCAGACCTCGTTTTGCTACCTATTGCGCAGTACAAGAAGGATGGACGTATCGTCCGCGGTGTGCAGAAGGGTACCAAGGCATTCGTACAATCAACTGCAATGGAGGCTATCAAGCTTGGAGCTCGGCTGGCAACTGGTACTCAAGTCATTCTGGAGCAAGCTGAAAACGTGCTCGGAGGCCAGTTCAAGGATTCGGTTACGGCCGAAACGTTCCACATACCGTATGACGATTCTGGAGAAGGACCGGATGAAGAATTGATCAGTAGATATGCCGCCCAGCCCGCTGATGTCACAGAGGGAGTTCAATCGGCATATCGCAGCTTGCAAAGAAACTTGCATTCTGCTGCGCAGACCATACTGGCGGTTCCTATGGAAGTGTACGAGAAGTCCGGAAACGAAGTGAGTGGTATCTATAATATTTGCTCGATTCCAAGCTGACATGGAGTAAGGGTGCGGTCCGGGCTGTGGTGCGAGCTGTGCCAATTGCAGTCTTGAAGCCCATGATTGGCGCTTCGGAAGCCGTCAGCAAAACTTTGATGGGACTTCATAATACCCTGGATCCGAACGTTCGCCATGAGAATGCGGCAAAGTATAAACATCGCTAACATTCTGTTCACGCACTGTAGTATATCATTGTGGTTGTATTAGGACTTGTATCTCATGGTGTACCATCCCCATATCATTAGCCTGTATGCGCAAATCGTTAATCATGCTTTTATGCACTGTTCCTCTGTCAACGGAGTGTTATTTAACCACAAATAACTGCTGGTTGCGTTCAGTACCGTAACTGTTTCAAGTTCTTAGTGCTGTACTTGCCTGCGCTGTTAAACAGCAGGAATTGGAACTGAGAATAGATGTTACTCAGGGGCTTCAAGCTAGTATGGTGGACGATAGGTTACGGTTCGATTTGCCGATTTGCCGCAACTTATTTTGAAGTCCGATCAATGTTTGTTCTAGTCTTTTGAACTATTTGTCAGTACACCTTTGGTACACCTCAAATATTCCCGTCACAAGAGGTCACAAACGGCCGTGTACTTACATGGACATAGTTTGACTGCTCTAAGATTTGATTACGGACCGACCCTGGCCTGACTCAGTCTTAGAGACGATAGATGAATTCATGCCTTTACAATATATTGTTCAAATGGAGCCTCATCGGTAAGTCAGTTAGAAGAATGAAGTATGCTTCTAATGAGTGATCTGTGCTTCGTCCGTGGTCCAGTTTAGGCTTATAAGCAGTGAGTATCCACTGCTGCGAACCTTGTTGACTTGCATCCCTTTTACATAGCCCTATCACATTCCTTAGATGCCCAACCCTCAAGGAAGAAATGGGTACGCTATTGCTCGTAAGTGCATTGATGCTAGTGCTAGCAGCTCTCATATATTTAATGCCTAAGTTGCAGCTTCGGATGAAGCTATACGACCGCTAGTGGAACGATTTGTTGCAAGTGGCTACACCAACCCGGAAATCATTTCTTGTCTTCGAGAACAAAATTTCAATATATCATACGTTGCATCCAGTCAATCATGCTTGTACTGGGGTGGATCCTTGGTTGGGATGGCGTATACGTTTGTTGATGAGATGCTGAAAACTGGTAAAGTGAGCCAGGATGTTGTGGATCTTATACCACATCTTCGTGTTGTTCGTGCTGCGCTGGCTATCCCCGATGGTCTTGATGGCAGCCTCGATGCTATCTATCTTGTAGAGGAGAAGATCCACGGCAGATTCATCAAGTATATCAATAACAATTCCGCTGTTGCTGCTGACAGCCTTCATGGCCGAGAAGTAGTCATTGGACTATTCCTATGCTTCGTACAGCATGTCCAATATCAGCTTACCAATTCAATGGTTTACCTCTCGGATTTCCAAGGTAACTCTACTGCTACTGGGGAGAAGGTTGCTGATCAGCGTATAGGTGCTGGTGATCTTCTCACCGATTGTCAAGTGATTACAGGCTCGTCTGTCGACATTTTCTCCTTGCAGTGTCCTTCTAGACTTACACAACTTTCAGCGATTTTGCGAACAATTTCGGTGATGGGAACTGCACTATAGCGTTTGACGACTTCAAGTCAGAGCACAAGTGTAACAAGTTTTGTCATGCATTTGGATTGCAAGCCTTCATGTAACAAAAATACATTCATGTACCTTGAGACGTTTACGAAGAAATGTTTATCCTTGATGCTTCCTTCTGTTCTCTCCGAATCCTATTCAAACGACGTGCCGAGTCGCTGACAGCATGCTTTCAACAGCGCAGCGTCACAAGAGCAAATGGTGGGTCATTCGATTTCGATGACGTCGACGAAGTGTAGATACTGTAACCAAACCTGACATGTGTCAAGATACCATGATTGATTAGTTAAAGGATGACATACCGGCCCTGGCCAGTCTTCTGGCCAAAGGTATTCAGGTTGGAAGACGTTTTGAGAACGTAGCATGTCTGTAGAGTGCACGCTGAAGCGCTGATGTGTGATTGTGACAGGACCGTAACATGGTGAAAGTAAATTATAGGTATACATTAATAAATTTCACAGTACTGAAACAAACATCGATCGGAATTCAAAAATAAGTCGCGGCAAATCGGCAAATCGAACCGTAACCTATCGTCCACCATAAGCTAGACCCTCGATTTGGGGGGCAAGTCCTTGATCATCAAAAGAAGGATCTGATGCTGATGCTGATGAATGATGAGTTAACTCCGCAGAATTGAAGAAGAAACGTGCTGATTTGGTGCTCTATCTGGGTAGCTATGAAAGCCGCGTGTGACCCGGTGGGCTCGTATCAATATGGTTTGATCTACTGTATACGATCACCGCGGAAACGATCTTGAAGCTAGCGATGAAGACAATAGCTATTTCGGCCGAGTAGAAAACGGCCACCGACCCTCAATATGTGCTAGGGTGGGATAGTCACCTGAACACACTATTCGCGTTACAGTACTAGTGCTTCTAGGGATTTGTGTTCCCCATGACGGGCCTCACTTGACAGCTACCCATCGGTTCAACCCGGTGGTGTGACTACATTGTAAATGGGTCCGCTACTAGTCAGTACTACATCCCACGAAGAAAACGACGGTCCAAATTGCAACCTCGATAGCTTCAGGCTTCAAAGTGCCTTTCCTTGAACAGGTGCTGCTCATCAGCAACCCAGCTCGGTTGGTTATCAGGGCTAAAGAACCTATCGATGAAGTTGGGACCATGACTCACGGCCCCTGAGAAATGCGCAACCCGTTAGCTAAAAGCAGGTAGCTGTTACGAGGTTGCCTGGTTAAAGAGACTTGACGAAGAAAACAAACAAAGGAACTCACCTCATACAAACTCGAAGGTCGGGTTATGCAGATGCTGGTCTTTCCGGAGGGTGGATATCGTTGATTATGAGTGTTAACACGGTGGAGAGAAAGGTGAAAACTCAAGTCTGCATTGGGTCGGGTTAGTAGGACAGTTTACTTTCGAACCAAGGTCTCGTTTACTCGCAACTCCCAGACGCTTGAATTTTCATCCACATCGAGTATGAGTATGGAATAGGTCTTACATCTGGGTTATACACCTAAACACCCTCGGATTACGCTGGAGCTAAAATTCCATGCCCATCGAGCGCTCTTCCCCTTTCATAAGTGCAGTTCTGCTTTTTGCTGGCACTTTTATTTTATCTAGTACTTCAACGGTTTCCTCCATTGCAGTTGGCTCGAGCAGTCTGACAGACACCGACTTCGCAGCCAACTTCTTTGTCCTATGCGCGCGTTGTTTTTCCCGAGCAACTGACATTCTGCAATAATATAAGTCAGTGCGGGAGACGAACACTTGAGTGCAGAAAGTACGAACCTCGACTTCCAGAATGCGTGCTCTCTCCGCTGTTTAATCTCTCCGATGCGTTTCATGGCGTTGATTGTCGTATGTATCAATTCGCGATCGTAGCGGACAGGTACGTTTCTACGCTTCTCAAAGTCGATCGTAGAGTCCTTGTCGCGAGAAGTGAGTAGAAGTTTCTTTAGATCGAGAAAACAAGCATACAATCGTCATTTCCTTCCCTGCTGCTTTACGGAAAGCCTTCGTCCATCTTACTTTGCGAGGATTTCGTTTCATTCTAGGAGGACATTAGACATGGGTCGAAAAATATGGCTGAGAAGTAGCTTGCTTGAAGTTTTTGTGGCATCTGACGGTTTGGTTCAATAACGCACAATCTGGTTTTCTATCATGGGACTCACTTTGAAGTGCAAAACCGGAATACCTTCGAATCATTGCGGACGAAGGCACTTCCTGAACATGTTGTGAGATGTTGTACTGATAGTCTCATGTTTCTATTGCTCACCGTGCCCAGGATACACGTTCGTTGAGCAAAAATAACATTTCTCGATACGCATGTCTGCTTGCTACACCTGTGGGCGAAGAAAGGATAACCGTGGGAAAAAATACCATCGCCGAGAACGTTATCCTCGCGCGGATCATTCGTTGACGGGCTATATCTTAGAGAACTCGCAATATTTTCGAAACCAATCATGACTAGTATATTACTCAATGAGCACAGGCTCAGCATGATGCCCGTTCTATCATTGTTTCAGCTTCTCGACCAACTCTGGCACTACCTCGAAAAGGTCTGCTACTAATCCTACGTCCGCCACTTGGAATATGGGTGCGTCGGGATCCTGAAGACGAATTACAAGGGGTCGACAGTGTTGTGAAGACTCACTTACCTTATTTACTGCCACGATGAGTTTGGAATCCTTCATGCCAGCAAGATGCTGGATAGCACCAGAAATGCCCAACGCCATGTACAGTTCAGGAGCCACCACCTTTCCTGTCTGTCCGACTTGTAGGGAGTTGTCTGCGTACCCTGCATCCACAGCAGCACGCGATGCTCCAACCGCAGCACCAAGTGCATCAGCAAGAGGATACAAAGTAGATTGGAAGGTCTCGGCATTCTTCAATGCGCGTCCCCCAGAAACAACACGGCTTGCAACACCCAAGTCAGGGCGATCGGATTTCGTCAAAGATGTGCTAATATGTTCCGTGGGTACATCAGATACCTCGACAGAATCGAGAGCTTTGACTTCGCTCTCTGCCGCATCTCCTGCTCCAGCAGCCGCAAATGCGGTAGATCGGACAGTGAAGAACTTGATGGGGATGGAGGAGGATGCACGAACAGTGGAGATAGCGTTACCGGCGTAGATGGGACGGGTGAAGGTAGTGCTTCCCGATGCTGCGTCATGTTCAAGGGATGTGATATCAGATACGGCCGGAACATCTAGTTTTGCGGCAACTCGAGGCAGAATAGACTTGGCAGAGCTGGAGTGAGCTGAAACGACATGCGTGAAGGGCGAGTTTTGTGATAAGAGCCTCTCTAAGAGTGGAGATATCGTCTCAGGTAACGACGTGCTGTACTGTGGGGATGCGCAATGCAGCAGTGTATTCAAGCCGTTTAATCTAGAAGGGGTTAGCAATGGACCTGGGGAAGTTCAAAAGCGTACCTCCTAGCCTTCTCTACAACAGACGGCACCTCCTCGGGGCTACCCACGACAAGGCCAGTGACTTGACCGCCCAATTGAGATGCTGCCGTCAAGGCAGAAAGTGATGCGGAGTCAAGATCACCCTGGCGATGCTCCAAAAAGACCAAAGCATGGGGTGGGGCAGCTGTCGCATAGCTACGAGCGAGAACCCTGTTTAGCTGTGAAATCCGTGCTCTCAACATGTTGAGCTGAGGGCTTTGCCGAAGAAGATTCAGATAACGAAATAGTTTATGCTAAGTCTCTATATATACATGCTACTTTTGTACTTAACAGTTACTCAATCAGTTTTTTTTTAGACAAGAGAGTTGCCATTAACCCACCACTCACTCAATCGTAGCGGTGCGCGCGCGTGCACCAAGTCCTCGATCGACTTCTCCGAAATATTCTGTGCAAAACGAGTCTATATTTGATTACTCGTACATGAATACCTAATACCAGTTTCGATAATGGCATGCCGAGTTTCCCACTCACATGGCGGCATCTCCGAGTCTGGGCCAGCGTCTGGACCAAGCTAACGCTGGGTCCCACTGTTTCGCGATATACAAAGCTGGATTGGTCATTTAGCCAATCGGCCTCTCAACTTGGGACTACTTTCTCCACGTCTAGACTCTAGTTGCTCCGGAATTACTAATACTGCCATGGTGCGTAACGTTCTAGAATGGATGCATCAGGTGCCTGGATATTCCCTACTTACTTGGTACAGTCAGGGATGAGGTTTTTTTATATGAAGCAAGATATCGGAGTAAGCTGAGTCTGATTGTGTGCCGAAGTGCAAAGATTACAGGCAAAGACATATTACTGATATCGGATTGGAACGAAGATGGACAGCAGAAACTCTCGAGCTTGCTTCATGGGACCCTATCCTACCAACTCCCCATTTTTCTGATCAGCTCTTTTCACCTGCTGTCAACTATGCTGACCGAGATGCGGACAGCGGAGTGTCGGCAAGTCGTTCTGGGCTGCTCGTGTTTCACTGTCCCCGACAGGGGATAGCATACAAACCTTACTTGACAGTTATTCGCAGTTTAAGTATTTCGCTCTGCACACTGCACTATGACTTCCCACAGCATTCTAGATTTTGATTCAAACCCTAAAAGTCAGATTATCGTCTCGCTAGAAACAAATCGCAGACCTATTGTCTAATGGTACTACAGTGTTGCAACGTTGAGACCTAGGCGCCAAAGGGCATGCAAGCGATGGTCATGACATAGTCACAGAGTTCGAAAGGTTCATTATGTTTTGAACACCCTTCTAGATACAGGGTGTTCAAGTTTTGGACATGCGGACTTGTAAAACACGGACGTTTGACATCGGCGCGTCGGCACGAGGACTTAGATTTCGATTTAGAACGACGTTCAGAATAAACACTGCGGGAAGTCCTAGTCATCCATAGAGTAGAGGGTTACTAAGTAGCTCGCTTATAGTGGCACCTAGTAAGTGCCATTTACCGGTCTGTTTTGTCATTTCTGTTGACTCTTCGTCAATGTGACGGCGCCCTCGACTCCTCTGATCACGTGCAGTGATTCCACAACCACGTCTCATTCAAGCAACTTATCAAACTGCATTCAATAAGTTTCCAACCTCGACGTCAAATTACGCTCATGTCGTGCTTTCCGTGCCTCTGCCCAGCCCTCTGTACTATGTTGTATAAGCTACTTTGTTTAATTGATGGGTTATTGCTCACCAGTGCACCCGTCGACGAGAACTTCGCGTTCTCCATCCAATTCATCACTTCCATTTCTTAGGAGGCATACTGGCTGACACCAGCTATGATTTATCATCTCCTGTCCCATGAGAAATTCCCTGACAGATCTCCTGGCATCCCTCATCTATGTAACATGTCTTCTGTCCTGACAGACATCCAAACGCACCACACGTGATTGGCGGGGCCCATCCGCCTGCGTTTGCAGATAAGCCGTCTTTTGGATGTTCAGCGCTGAGCGCTCAGGTACCAAATTGCCCTGTTGTGAGCGCGTTAAACTGCCACAGAAACAGTACCAGAATGTCTGAAACTCACTCATAAGGAACGGTGATGACAGACAAGCGAGGGATTGAAATAGGCAGATGCAAAAGATATGCGGGGTCTCAAAGTGATGGTGTCCTCAGGTCCACCACAATATATGGGGGAATCAGATATGTCATGAATGTCTCCGCTCATCGAAAATACGAGTGGCGCGGGACGGAACCTTGACGATAGACGGCCTGTAACGCAAAGAATAAACTTGACACATAGCAGGGCAGCAAGAATCCGAACTCGGTAGGTACTCGCGTCCACAGTGGTAGAAGATGAGACTGAATAAAGGTAATGAGCAGCGTGACATGGATGAGGCACAAGTAATCATCCTATTTAATTGGTGGGCGAGAGTCAAGCTTGGGATTACGCGATCGGCGGCCTAATTTCTCCCGTAAGCGGAAATAGTCAATTTGCGGTCAACCTCCTCGAGCTCACCGTGACTTCGTGGGAGTCCAAGGGAACCTATCATCGACTTTCCATTTGATACAAACTAGGGAGTACGCAACGGTTTATCGCAATCCTATGATCATCTGTCGCCTTGATGAGTCACCGGTATCGGCCCACTATCCTATTCTTACATCCCCCGCATCTTCGTTATCGCAAAGTTCACAATATAAGTATACCTCAAAGGTTAGCATTGTAATACCAGGTTTTAACACCGTCTGAACTCATTCTTCTACTTGTGCTGGCTACTTCGAGCTGCTTGCTAAATAGTAGACCTTCATAACTTTGTTCTCACTCATTCACTACCGCCAAGGTAGGCCAGTCAACTCAGTGCATGTTTCAATCACTTACTGACGTCTTATCACAGACTAAGAGATGGACTTGGATGTCCACGCGCTTCTAACAGGTTACCAGCATCTCGCGTTTCCAGACCTTTCTGATAGTCGCGTTCATGATCGTTCTACTACCTACCTCAAGTCAGCATCTCTCGACTTGGTGGCTTTCCAGGACTGCGGTATAGACATACCAGGATCCGCTGCCCTACTCCTTGCCTCGTTTTGTAACATATTGGGCTTGTACTGTGCATCCTCGGACATCTTGGTCGGCATTCTATCAGCAGGCACAATTCTCCCCTGTCGTTTCTGTTGGAATACCGAAACGGTTTGGGGAGATCTAGTGGACGAGGCTCGTCATTCACTGGATAGAATCGCGGGTCCAAATATCACAGAGTCTGAGTTGAAAACTGAGCTCGGCTTGAACGAGGACCAATCACCGTTTACTGCTCTCTTCGTCCTTGATGACTCTCGACCAGAGAACGCATACATCCCCGACGACCTTCTTGGATCTCCTTTGCTTTTGTTCAATCCTTCGGCAGCTTTGTTGTCTGTCTGGACATCATCGCGCCTTGTACACCCTGCCGTAGCCGATCAGTTACTTTCCCAGATTGTGGTTTCGTCGGTGCACGCAGCTCAAAATCCCATCTCAAAGATCTCATCACCTCCTTCCTACCCAGCTAATGTTGCGTCTGCTGTCCAGTGTCTTTGCTCTGAGGCTCGTGCGTCCGTTTACCAACATATCCGTCCTGTTACCATTGCCACAGACTTCATCCTCCCATACGTCCAAGTCGATCCCAATGCACTAGCAGTGTGTTGGTACCCTAATTTAGCAGCAGGACCTAGAGACAATCTCGTTCCCGAAACATTGTCATATGGCGATCTACATGTCCAAGCCAACAAACTAGGTCGATACCTCATATCTCAGCAGTTGAAGCCCGAGGACAGGGTTGCTGTGTGCATGGATCGCAACACGCTGTTTCACATAGTCTTGTTTGGAATTTTGCGTGCCGGAGGTTGTTATGTTCCGGTTGGTATCAAGAAATTATCATCCTTATATGCGCTGACTTGATGCGAAGATTGATCCCGAGCTTCCGGACGAAAGGAAGTCATACATCGCAAAGGACTCGGGTGCTAGATTTGTCATTTTGGAGTCTCATAGGCACTCTCCTGAGATATACGGGGGCAATGTCCTCGATCTTGACGATGATCATATCTCGCGAGACATACAGGCAATGACTACAGCCGATCTAGATGTCGCACTTCCAAACAATCTGGCGTATATGCTCTACACATCTGGTAAACAACATCAGACATTTCATTTATATCCAGTGAATCTAACAACTGATTTAGGCACCACTGGCACTCCAAAAGGCTGTCTTCTCACCCATGAAGGTCTCGCTGAAGCGATACTAGCGTTAAGCTCCTTCTCCGCTGCTGTCCATATGGACAATATTCGAGATGGAAGGTATCTCGGCGTTGCCTGTAGGAACAATCTTTCCCCCTCATGTATTCTCCTAACTTGGGCTCTGAACCATAGCTGTTGCGTTTGACGTACATCTCTCGGAGACCCTTGTGCCTCTCTCTCTGGGCATGTTGATGATTTCTGCGCCACGCGGAATACTGTTGGAGAACCTTCCATATTATATCAGTCTTTTGGGCATCACGCACGTTGGAATCGTGCCCAGCCTGATTGACGCGACCATGGGCACTATTCAAGAAGACGAAGCGATGGGTGGCTCGAAATTGCGATTCATCGGCAGTGGTGGAGAGAAAATTAGTGACACAGTGAGGGTCTTACATCTCAATGCCCTACGGATCCTGAAAGGCGAATGATAGATTCTAGAAAAGTGGGCGGATCATCCCAAAGTCAGACTTGCGAACTTCTACGGGTAATTGACTAATTCCCTCCTACCGCCAATCTCTTTCTCACCACGTCCCCCAGGCCCAGCGAGGTGACCATTGGATGTTGTGCTCGTTTTATGGATAGCAACACACCCAAAGGCAACGTTGGACGAGCCTTCAGCAATGTTGCGGCTTATGTCGTTGATCAACATCTCGATATATTGCCGCGGGGAGCCGTCGGAGAGCTCGTCGTTGGTGGCCCCCTTGTCGGGCGCGGTTACCATGGACGTCCGGATCTAACAGATAAAGTATTCATTGAATGGCCGCAGAAAGGTTCTTGGGCATATCGCACAGGGGATCTAGCGCGAATGATGCCTGATGATACATTGGAAATCATTGGCAGAATCGATACTCAGATCAAGCTACGCGGAGTGCGCATCGAGGCGGAAGGGATATCCGCTGTGCTTCAGCGAGCTGCTCGGTCCTGCCTGCAGTTCAACCTTGATGTTGGGACCATTCTTGGGACCCATCCGGAGATTGGAGGTGGCAGCTCACCGCAGCTAGTCTCTTTCATTTCCTGGGACACAGGAGTATCAATTACTACGAGACGGGGCGGCTCTAGGCCTGGACTAGTGAAGTCCGGAAGGGACCTGTTGCACGTTTTGCGTGATGCCTGTGAAAAGGAACTCGCCAGTTATATGCGACCTGCCCATATAATAGCCCTCAGTTGGCTTCCCCTCAGTGCTAACGGCAAAGCGGACATCAAAGTCTTGGCCTCCATCTTTTCAAGACTAGATTTTAACGAACTGATCGGACTCCAAGACCCTACTGGCTACGTTGACGACCCAGACAGCGATAGCCCTGCTTCTGACCTCGAGGAACGGATACTAGAGCTCTTGAGAGAAAGCTTTGCGATTGCGAGCTCCGGTGGACCTGTTGGTGTGCACACTAGCTTATTCGCGCTTGGAATGGACTCATTGTCACTTGCGCGGTTTGCATCCATACTCAGGAGGGCCTTCAATATCAACATAACAGTCGCAGAAATCATGAAGTCTCCCACCGTTCGGGGTCTGTCTAGTCGATTGGGAGATCTCGTTGTTTCGCGACCAGGAGCAGATGTACCGGATATCGACAACTTCTCGTCACTATGGATGCCAGAAATCCGGAAGAAAATGCCGCATCTCAACATAGAGCGTGTTCTTCCTTCTTATCCTATCCAAGAGGGTGTTCTGTATCGTTCTGAGAGCGCGCCAACGATGTGTGTACAGCATCTCGTAATGCGAGTTCGAGATGATGTCTCTATACCGCAATTGCATAGCGCCTGGGAGAAAGCAGTGGCAGATATCGATATTCTAAGGTTTGAACATTACCCTGTCTCCGAATTTCTCTCATGATATCATAATAGGACTGTATTTTTCTTTGGCAAGACCCTGGTCCAGGTGCTTTTGTCGCGTGCAACCTGTCACCTTCATTGGGAGGAGTCTTCCGTTGCAGCGAGCGACAGTGAAACTTTTGCCAACCATTTCTTTGATGAAGAAGCCACGAGAGTTTCTGTGGAAATCAACACCCTCATCACTTCTGTACCGCCCGTTCGTCTTCGGCTCTACCACCAATCCTACGGCACTTACATTGTACTATCCATTCATCACGCATTGTTCGACGCTATTTCTCTGCCTCGCATACTGAAGTACGTCGAGGACGCATATCTTGACCAGCCGCTTCAGAATCTAACCCCTCCCAATCAAATATTGGAACACACAACGTTTCGGGACCTGACTCCTGCTCGAGAGTATTGGACGTCGACTCTTCGTGATTTTAACTGGTCTTACCGCAATTTGATGGATGCAACCCAATCAGCTTCTCCTAAACGGATCTCCATAACTCTTGATACGCCGCTTTCATACTTCCAACAAATGCTTGCCCATTGCCAAGTTACATTGCAGGCCGCGTTGACTTGCACATTTGCTTCGATTCTCGCAAACCGTTTGTGCCTGTCCGACGACTTAATCTTTGGGGTAAGCCCTACCGTGCTTGAGCTGAGCATCACTGACTGTGCAGCTTAGATCATTAGATCGGGTAGGTTAGCACCTGTCGAGGGTATGGGTGACGCCCTCATCCCTCTGCTATCTCTTGTCCCTATGCGCGTCAACCTCAACAACCCCGATTGTCTTCGTCAAGTTCAGGATGACATCATTACTGCGATTCCGTTCGAAAATGTTCCTCTTGGGCAGGTGCAGAAATGGGTTAGACCGGGTGCTGGTTTATTCGACATTCTTTTCTCGGTCATGTACAAAGACCAGCCTGCGTACGAGCTTTTTGATGTCGTGCGAAGTGAATTGCCTCAACCTGACGTGAGTTTTCTGTCTCATACTTCATCATGCTTAGCCTTAGCCACCATCATCCAGTTCTTCCTGTCTGTGGAAGTTGTAGTGGATGTCTCAACAGATCAGCTCATTCTTCAGGCAGCCTTCTATGATGACGGATCCCAGGCTGCCGATATTGAATCGATGCTTCTTCAATTTGAGTCTGAGGCTCGCGGTGTCGTGACCTCTGGAGTGCCCCATGTCACTGTTCCACAAAAGTCCCAAGTCAATCGAGCGGAATCCACACCACCGGTCAATACCGCTAATGGCACACGCGATTCTAATGGGGAAAGGGGCATCAGTGTAGCCCTGCACTCCGTGAGGAAGATCATAGCTGAGTTTTTGGGTGTTGATCCCCAACGGCTGTGGTCGAGAACATCATTTATTGCCCTGGGCCTCGATTCCATCAGGTCGGTGGGGCTTTCGCGAGCACTCAAGGAAGAAGGATACCATGTAACTGCAGCAGAACTTATGAAGTCCGCATGTCTGGCTGAACTAGAGTCCTTACCGATGCTACTTCAAGATGTTAGTCGTGCACAGTTGGAGTTGGAAGCCCGGAATCTATTTCAAGAACAATGTCGTATACTGGAGTCCCATTTTGACGTCGCCACCTGTCGGTTTTCTGATCGCGATGAAGCCAGGATACTTCCAACGACCGCTTTGCAGGCAGGGATGTTATCACAGGTAACAAATAACTCTTCTTCTTTGAGTGTAGTTACTGATATGCTGCTTCATCAGACGGTTATCTCCTCAGGCTTGCTCTATAATCATGTATTCATGTTCAAGCTGGCATCTTCCGTGGAGCACGCCCGTCTTCGGCAAGCTTGTCAATCCATTGTCACGAGCTTTGACATCTTCAGGACAACATTCCATTACATCGTCGACCTGGGGAAATGGGCACAAGTTTCGCATTCTGATGCGCCCATGGTTTGGATCGAGGTCCACCTGCACGCTGGAGAATCTCTAGATGCGATGATCAAAACTGTCACCGCATCAACGAGCGTATCAGAGCAGGGAACGTTCAAGCCTTCATTGGCTTTTTGTTTGGTCGAACAGCAGGAAGACGCTGGGACCAAGAACTATTCCCTTGCAATTGCCATGCATCATGCTATATATGATGGTATTTCCATTGGAGCGCTGCTCGAAGAGTTGGAGCGGGCGTATCAAGCCCATTCTTCCACGAAAATTCCTCAATTCTATGACGTGCTTCCTTTGATACTACGGGAAGAACATCAAAGCATTCCCTTTTGGGTCCAACATCTGCAAGATTTTCGTCCTGTTCCACTACCTCGCGCGGAGTCTAGTACACAGCCTTCCTCGGTCGTCTATTCTCGTCGATTGAAGCTGGACCACAATGTCCTGAAGACGGCTGCCAGTGGTGCGGGTGTTACTCTTCAGTGTTTGGGGCAGGCGGCTTGGTCAAAGTTCATCTCATCAAAAGTGTCTTCCTGGGATATAATGTTCGGGCACGTTGTCTCTGGACGCTCTTTTCCAGGCTACGAAGACGTTATTGGACCCATGTTGGTACGTATTTTAACCGAGGGGCAGGCTTACATGCACTGACTATGCGGGGTGTAGAACACTATACCGTGTCGTGTTCGTATCGGCGAAACCACGACAAATAGGGACTTGTTGCGTTCTATCCATGCACATAACTTGGCCGCGTTAGAGTGGCAACACGCTTCACTTCGTGACATACAATCAGAGACGGGGCTCTTTGAACTATGGGACAGCATATTTGTGTTTCAACCTCTAAAATCCAAATCTTCAAGTCCTTTATGGAGTTTGCTCAATCCAGACGAGTCTGAAGCCAACATCCAGGTACATACTTCGCCACTTCTGTATACCTCTACTAATTGGGCTACTTTAGTATCCATTGAACTGCGAGTTTCACGAAATGGATGATGGATTTTCTGTGACGTTGGCTTGCATGTCAAATATCATGGATCCGGAGTCTTTGGATCATGAAATGTCGCGGCTT
This sequence comes from Suillus plorans, assembly GCF_016647745.1. NCBI lineage: Eukaryota > Fungi > Basidiomycota > Agaricomycetes > Boletales > Suillaceae > Suillus > Suillus plorans. Next base: position 649,902 of record NW_024537388.1, read on the forward strand.
GAGGCCTTCCTCGGTACTATTATCTCCCAACCGAATGCTAAGGCTGTCGCAGATCTTCCCTTTGACGGCAGAAAGCTTCCCCTCCATAGCAATGTATCGACGGCCAGCATCGCACCCCGCAGAGGAATAGACCATTTACCTCCTGCGTTAGTCAATGTCCTAACTTCTGTCGCCAAATGTTCTGCCGACAAGCTGGACCCGGACAGACCAATTGCAGCTATTGGGATTGACTCGATCACAGCGATTCAGCTCAGTGCAAAATGTAGGGAAGCAGGAATCGCGTTGAGCATTGCGGATATTATCGCTTGCCGTACAATCGGTGATTTGGCTGCCAGGGTAGTCGAAGTGGAAACACAGCCAAAGACCCATCCACCGCGACTGGATTATATAGCCCCTGAGATCGATTTCCAAGCTTTCGCTGACAGATTCCCATCCGACCGGCGCGGAGACCTCACGATTGCTCGGGCGACCTCTGGCATGAAATGGCTCATTTGCGCTTGGCAAAGAAGTCATTATGCGCGATTTCAACATGTGTTCGCCTGGAGAATGACCCAGAAAATCGATCCTGAACGACTACGTAGCTCGTGGACAGAGTTCATTTCCCGACATCCCATTCTCAGGTCAACATTCGTCTCCACAAAGTCTCATTCGGACGTCCATATAGCGACCTTCAGTACCGACAAAATGGAAAGCTCATTTGCCGTTGAGCCATTTGATGATTCGGCCGACAACACGGATAACCTGCAGGCGCGGATGAACATGATCATCTCTCACCCAGCTCCAACTGATGGACCTCAGGCCTACGGACTGCTTTTGAATGGCTTGCACAACCAATATTTATTGATTAGAATGCATCATTTCCAATACGATGCCTGGAGTCTTGGGCTTTTGATCGAGGACCTCTCCCACATCTACCTTGGACAACCCTCGTCGGTCACGTCAGATTATGAAGCGTTCATGTCAACATTTGCACCAACGCCAGAAAATCTCCAGAAGCAGGAAGAATATTGGCGGTCCACCTTCTCACCCTCTTTCCGGCCAGCATATTTTCCCCAGCTCAAAGCTCTCGTAGTTCGGGATGAGATCATCCCTCGAACTATCGTTATCGCGAAGGATGTAGTGCATGGGGCATCCACCCTTGAACAGCGCGCTCGGGTGCATGGCGTGTCGCTACAGAGCGTTTTGCTGGCATGCTGGGCATACATCCAATCTTCCTATATGTCGCCAGAGCAAGTGACATTTGGATTATGGCACGCAGGTCGAACAGGGCCTGTCAAAGATATTGACAGATTGGCTTTCCCATGCATGAACGTGCTGCCAATGCACACTCGTCTCGGAAGCAACAGCATCATAGATGTTGCTCGTAGCATTCAAGACGACCTACGGTTGCGCACTCCTGTCGTCCAGCAGACGGATCTTCAAATGATTGACCAGTGGATAGGAGGCACGGGTGCACCATTGTGCAATGTGTTTGTCAACTTGATTAGGCCCTTGGCATCAGACGATGAGGAGGCCGGACTGTTCGGATCGGTAGATGTCAGTGGTGTCCCAAGCGAGATTGCTCGAGATCTAACTCTCACATACAGATTGCCTACACGGTACCGGAAGACGTCTCAGAATCCGATCCGAAAACTGTCGACTGGATCCCTACGTCGAATCTTATACAGGTCAGATTCATGTCATATTTCTCGCCTGGAGACCACGCTAAATTGCGATTTAGGACGATGTTATGGTTGAAATTATTGTACACCCTTTGGAGGATACAATAACGATGTCGATCGAGAGTGCCCCAGCTATCATGGACACGCAACTCGCCAGGAAAGTTATTGATTACTGGTCAGAGATAGTTGGAGGCCATTGGGAGAGTGCTCCTGTCAACATGAGGACTATATCAATGTAATAGACAGTACTCAAGTACTCACAATACTAGACTAGGCGTGATGACCTCTGCGGGCAGCGTCTAAGCATTCTTGCTCTAAGCCGCCGTACCAGATAACCTCGATACCGGCATCCTTCATCTTTCGTGCACCCTCACATTTGACAAAGTCATCTGGCTCTTGTACACCTATAATGCAACGTCTGATTCTGGCGCGAATGAGGGCGTCAGCGCAGGCAGACAGGCCCGATGTTCTGACTGAGCATGGTTCAAGAGTGGTATAAACGTCTACGAGAGGAAGAAGGTCTTCTACGACAGGTACTGCTTCCAATGGCCATGGAGAAACGAGAGATTGCAGCTGCGGGGAAGTGAGACTCTCAAACTTGGCCAAAGCATTTGCCTCCGCATGAGTGTTCCCTGGTAATTCCCTCGAGAAACCCTTGGACAACACAATTGGTTCTGAGTCTGGAAAACGCGCCACAAGGACGCATCCTACACAGAATGCTGTCTGTACAGGTTCGCAGAAGGCAGCCTGCTCTAATGCCTGACGCATGAATGGATCATGCTCGTGGTCTTCTGGAATCGGTGTTGGCGTCATGTGTGGCAGGTAATTAATAAGTACCGCCGGATTGCTGCCAGGGCTTCAAGTTTGGCATCTCAGCTTCGTTACTAGTGACCATATACATACCTTACTTGTCCTGGAGGCTCGAAACAGGTCGGGGGACCTAGTGACGACGATGTACAACCCCCGGTGGGCTTGGCTAGGATTGACTTTCGGCATTAATGCTTTGTATTACGTAACAGCATGTGGCGCGGCGAAGTCCGCGTAAATTGAGCACGTCTTGCTCATGAACCATCATGTCTTCGCCTTCAGCAGATCCTGTTGACCGTGTCATCGAGGACGATGAGACAATGGCCTCTGTTCAAGAGGAAGAAGGGGAAGGGGATGCCACTATGGCAGATCCCCAGGTCATTTCGGACGATAGCTCTGAGGAAGCGGAGGAAGACGAGGAAGAGGCGAGAAGAATCAGGGAAGGCTTTATTGTAGACGAAGATGAGGACGAGGAGGAAGACGATGACGAGGCAAGGCATCGACGAAGGAAGCGGCGTAAGAGGAGACATCGGAGACGCGGTAAGCATATGAATTGGGCTTATTAATACAATGTTCTAAGTATTTTCTCAGACGAGGAGGAGGCCTTGGAAGAAGATGACCTTGAGCTGCTAGAGGAAAACACAGGCACTTCATTCAGGAATCGACTGACTCGCTTACGACGCGGGCCAGAAGGTGGTTCTCCACCCGCTCCATCGACCTCTAAGCGCAAACCAGTTGTGGAATCGTCAGAAGATGACTTAGATGATGAGGACCTGCCGCAAGTCCAGGATATTCAGCGGATTTGGGATGATGAGCGCGCTGGAGGTGGACGTGATGATGAGGAAGACATGGACGATTTCATCGACTACGAAGATGAAGACGAAGGTGCTGGTGCTATGGATGAGCAGGAACGTGAGGAAAGACGAAGAGAGAGGAAGAAGCGAGAGAGGGAGAGGCGGAGAGCTATTGGCTCTCGTCCTGAGCTAGCTGGCATCGACGATATGTAAGTCAAATGTCAATTCCTTGGGTTACACCATTCATAGTGGGTGCAAATTCAGGGCATGGGACGAAATACATGGTGTCTTCGGAGACGGCCATGACTATGATTGGGCATTGATGGGTGACGATGAAATGGATTTCGAGGAAGAGCGTCTCAAGCCGGAGATGAGATATCAAGACGTACGTATACTCATCCAACTCCTCCTGTGGAACATATTTACTCTCTTTCATTAGGTATTCGAACCGTCAGAGATCCGTGCACGTATGTTGACTGAGGATGATGATCTGATTCGGGCGCAAGATATACCAGAGCGCATGCAATTAGCAACTTCGTCACTTTCTCAATCATCGACGCTATCCCTTCACCAGAACCTTACTGAAGCTGATTTGGACGATGCAGCAATGTGGGTTACCGTCCGACTATCCCCTCGAAAAACAAGAGATTTCTTTAGTCCGGAAGGCCCGTACAACATGTATCGCGAGCCTTTGGTCATGGCCGTGACGTATGCTCTTCGTCTTCTTTTCGTCCAGGAGTTCGAAGTCCCGTATATTTGGACTCACAAACGGGACTACATCTCGTATTTCAACCCTCAAGAAATGCGCACTCGGGTTCAGCTTATCAGCCTCGCCGAACTCTGGCGCATATATGCACTTGGCCAAAAATATCGGTCTTTAGCTCAAAGGAGGAACGCCCTAGCCTTGTCGTATGCGCGCCTGAATGTCGAGGACGAGTATTTTGAGCAGACAATTAGGCCAAAAATTGACAGTGTGGAGGTCGTCACTGATGCAACCGAATGGTTGACCATGAGGTATAAACTCAAGAAGCAGGATGCCTTTGACTTCCAGTTCCACGACGACGACGATCAAGCGGAAACCAGAAAGCGAAAGGCTCCCAGCCGCATATCTGCGTACGAGGTAGCCAAGAAGAGTATAGTTTCTAAACTTGCTGATGTACGCCAATCCCCTTCTGAGTTACCCGCATGCGTTCATGTTTTGCCGTATTATAGGGCTTCGGTATTAAACCACACGAGGTGGTTTACAACTTCGTTGCACAAGAGAACGCGCATTTCGTCGATGATCAGGAGCTGAATCCCGTTGCATTTGCGGAGCAGTTTACAGATCCGGATGCCGTTGTGACACAACCCGCTGAAGAGGTACTGCGTCGTGCTCGGATGATTCTTGCAACAGAACTTGGCAAAGATCCTTTGTTGCGTCAAGCAATGCGTGATCTTTTCAAGACTGATGCTTTGATCTCTGTACTGCCAACAGAGAGGGGAATGACTAAGATCGATGAGCACCATCCATACTTTGTGAGTACTGCCGACTTTTGGTCGAGCGCCTACTCAACTTTTTCTGCATCAGAATTTCAAGTACCTTCATCACAAGAGTATTACGCAGATGATGGACACACCACAGTTTCTTCATATCCTTGCGGCAGAAGCTGAGCTCTTGGTCACCGTATCAACATTCCTTACCAACGAGGCAAAGTCGAAGTTCGAGCGTAGACTCAACGATGCCTTCGCATCTGACAGTTATAGTGATACTGCCAGAGCTTGGAATGAAGAGCGATCACGTGTCGTCCAAGAGGCCCTTGAACAACACCTCATACCTGTGGGTGTTAAGTGGGCGCGGGAATGGCTTCGAGAGGAAGTAGAAGACACACTCGCAGCGCACTGTGGCAACGTTTTGAGAGAGGTGCTTTTTCACTCTTACTATTGATCTGTCATTGACACATTCTCAGCGCATTGACGTGGCTCCATATATCACTCCCGAAATGAAACCTGGTGACACTGCGTCTGTACTTGCCGTATCTTGGGGCAAGGGGGACCCTCAAAAGGATGCCATCACCTTGGTTTTCCTAGACGAGGCAGGGAGACTGCGCGAGCATACAAAAATTGACAATCTTGTTGATCGTGATTACCTGGACGAGTTCACAGATCTTTTGAAGCGGAGACGTCCCGACGTTATTGTCATGGGTGGCTTGAGCATGGCTACGACCAAGCTGTCATCGAAGGTTAGGGCTCTTATTAAAGGAGAGCCATCAAATTCGGATTCAACAGCAAATGGTGCGGATGGCTGGGGAGTTTCAGAGGCTCCCAAGGAAGCAAACGAACAGGCGTTCAACATTCCTGTGATGTACGTCCGTGATGAAGTTGCTCGTATGTACCAACACAGCAAACGAGCCGCGGAGGAATTCAGTGCACTGTCGCCTGTTGCCAAATATTGTGTTGGACTTGCTCGGTATGTTCAGAGTCCGTTGAACGAGTACTCCGCGCTTGGACACGACATTACGGCCATTCCCCTTGAGGATGAAGATCAGCACCTGGTATGTAACGGCTGCAGCCTTCTAGACTGATGCTGATCTGTGTGTAGATTCCCAAGGAGAAGTTACTCTCAGCTCTGGAGCGAACTCTGGTTGACGTCACGAATAAAGTTGGAGTTGATATCAACCGCGCTGTCAACGACTCCTACTATCAGCATTTATTGCCTTTCGTCTGCGGACTCGGCCCACGAAAAGCCCAGGTTTTAGTCAAGAAGATTTCTGCCATGGTCAATTCACACTGTTTTTTTTTTATTTGGACTTACTCACGTGCCGCCAATAGGGTGGAAATCTGATAAATCGTGACCAATTCATCAAGTCATCATTGTTAACGACCAAAATTTTCCTTAATGCCGCTGGATTCCTGCGCATCTCACGGGATCCTGAAGTCAAGCTTTCCAAGAATCGACATGCTGACGATGACGTTCAAGATCCCCTTGATGATACTCGTATCCACCCCGAGGATTATGAATTGGCCCGCAAAATGGCAACTGATGCCCTGGAGTTGGATGAAGAAGACATTCATGATGAACATCCTTCTCATGTTGTCTCAGTCATCATGCAGGATGTTGACAACGAAAAAAAGTTGAACGAACTTAACCTCGACGAGTTTGCCGTCAGCATGTATGAGGCGAATGAAGACCGTAAACGTCATACATTGAATGTCATTCGGGAGGAGCTGCTGAAACCATTCTCCGAACAAAGGGCTCCTTTTCCTTCTCTAGGGCCATGGGATGTTCTCACGATGCTCAGTGGAGAGACTCCTCGAACCCTCCGTATGGGTCTTATTGTTTCGATCATGGTGGTCCGCCTTGAGCAAACTCTCGTCCATATTCGTTTGGATTCCGGTATCGAGGGCGTCATTGATATCGGGTACCTTACTGAAGAAGGCAACATAGCCCCCAAGGATGTCGTTAAGAAAGGACAAACTATACCAGGTGTCATCGTCGATGTCAAGCTGGATTTACCTGCAGACCAGTTCTTTGTTAAAGTGTCCGTTCGTCAGTCTGATCTTCGTGCGGGCGATGGCCTTTTCCGATCTGTCAAACGAGACGATCAATGGAACCTTCCACAGTTTGAACGGGATTCGGAGATGCAGGCTCGTAAAAAACGCGCAGAGATTGATCGGACGAGGAGAGTAGTCAAACATCCCAATTTCCACAACTTCAATGCCACCCAGGCTGAGAACTACCTTGACAAGCAACAGCGTGGCGATGTTGTAATTCGCCCATCTTCCAAAGGCGTTGATCACCTCGCTGTAACTTGGAAGGTTGACGACAAGCTTTATCAGCATATCGGTACGTACATTAATCATTGGAAGTCGACTTCACTCTCATCCCACCACAGACGTTACCGAAATTAATACAGGTCAAGGAGGAAATTTACTCATCGTCGACGAAAAGCATCAATATGCTGATCTAGATGAATTGATTGTTAATCACGTTCAGGCGACCGCCCGTAAAGTGGAGGAGTTGATGGCTCACGAAAAATTCAAGCACGGCTCTGAAGATGAACTTCGTACGCTAAAGGCCCTATATTTGAATGCCTGGGATTAATATTCGTATTCCAGATCTGTTTTTGAAAAACTTCGTTGCGGCCAATCCTGCAAAGAGTATATATGGCTTCACCTTGAACCGGAGAAAGCCTGGCCACTTCAACTTGTGCTTCCTTGCTAACAAGAACTCCACCGTTCAGACATGGGTAAGCAGGCGTTACTTGTGTGTATCTCATGCTTAATTGTATCGCAGCCTGTCCGAGTTATGCCCGAATCTTATTGTCTATTTGATGCCGCAGTAGCTGGTGTTCCTGAGCTTTGCGATGCCTTCAAAGTCCGGTGAGCTTGAGCGCTTTCTTCCAAGCAATTTTTAGCTGACCCTTGTCTAGGCATCTACATCAATCCCAAAATTTAGCTGGTTCTGCTGCTGGAGGGAAAACACCATATGCAGGTGCCGGTGCACGCACACCTGCTCGAACTCCCGCCCACCCAGCCCCTGGGCACATGTCCATTCGTCAAGCCGCTCGGACACCTAATCCCTACGGCGGCCAGACGCCTGCTCCCGGGATAGGAGTTCCGAGCTTTGGACCAGGCGCTCCGAGCTCCAGCTTTAATATACCCCCTCCTCAGGCATCGTTTGGTTACCAAACCCCCGCATATTCAGGTCCACCAGTACCTGGTATCCCTCCTGGAATGAACCCTCAACGAGCCGCTATGATACAGAATACCGCAAGTTGGGGTCAAGATTCGGGTTGGTCATGATATGTTATTGTGTTACTTCTTGTTGTGTTATTTGTTACTTTTCAATGCCCATTATACTGTTTAGATGTAACAAAGAATCGCCTTCAGGCGGAAGGACGCATAATTTATGGGAGTGAGCCAATGAGATTTCGAACTTTTTTGCGCAGTCTTTTGTTCCTCTGACGTTCAGAGTATGTCTCCTTGGCGGCGCACCGAATACCCATTGAAAAGGGTTCATGTGGGAATCAAGGGCGGTGCGGTACCCGCTGAGCGGAGAGAGAGATGACTTCGTCGTCCCTGGCCAACATCGCATTGGGGAGCCTTAATGTATAGGAATATGGGTTCCGTCCCTGCTTGAGCTACCTCAGTGGTGTGCTGCCAATTCCCTTCAATTTGCTTAGGTATCAAAATTTCGCAATCATGGGCAAGGTGAAAAAATTATGTCATTGTTACACGAAGCAGGCAGAAAATCAATGAAGCAAGTATCCAAATGACTGCTGATGATTCAAGGATTGGTACACGTTCGTCCTGGCACCGCAGGCTGCTTGCCACGTATCATCGTTGAACTCGATATCGGTACTGAATTTATTGGCTCTTGTGAATGCATCCAGCGAGCAAGTCCCAAATCGGCTATCTTTCTTGGTTTCTGCGCAAGTCTGCAAGGGATAGGTCTCTTCGTTAAGTACCAGTCGAATTTGTGGTCCATTGAATCTTGACGGTGAATGAGTCGATAAATTACAGCTCTGACGAAAGAAGACCTACGACTCTTTACAAGTGAAACTTTCCCAGATCATCTGGGCAGCAAAGGGAGTTTGGTACGATGTTCGGAACCTTCGGTGCGGGCGTAGTTCTTCTGGAGACAGTTGGGGTTCATCTCTGCAAATAAATATATGGAATGGAATCTCCGACTATAAACATGGAAATGTACTTGTTGAGATCCATTGCAGCCATCGCAGCCATGATGGTAGCATCGTGTCCGAATTCGAGATAGAGGGATTGGGCTTCCCCACTAGTGTTGGAGAATCTAGCACACATGTCGTTAGGACTAGTCTTGACATGCGTTAGAACATACCTATTGATTAGTTTATTAACAAAGACACTTCCCATGACACGTCCGGCATTATTGGGCACCAGGTATCCGACACTTGCGACCATAGTGAGATCCAGTTCATACCTAAGTATAATATGTCAGCGCCGCGGCGTCACGATGTTCAAATAGCCTTACTCAAAATCTGCAAGTTCATCCTCATAGAAAACATCGCACCACGGTGACTCATACCCTGCAGCTAGGTCATATGCGCATGCGTACAAAGCCCCGTGCGTGTTATTGTCAGTGAAGGAAACGCCGTAAGGAAGAAGGACATTCAAGCGTTCGGTGATTTTAGGGAGGTACGAGTTGCTCCATTCATTGGCCACCTGAGCAAGTGATATGTTATGAGACAAGAATTAAAACCCGGTTTACTTGCCTTAGATGCGTAGTGCCAGTCAATGCCAGGGCACGAATTCCACGGAGTGATCCAAGACACTGGACCGGGTATATCATTGACTGTAAGTAGGTCCTTGTCCTCAGCTTCGCGACCAAAACGTCCCTGAGCAAAAAAGTACATGGAGTCAATCACTCTTTGTGTAGTGCTGGATAATAGTGTTTCCGTGGTGAAGTTTGGATACTTCAACCCGAATCTGGACGGCACATTAGTACAAACTCGACAAAAGCGATGGAGGGATAAGCGTACTCCACACCATGGGAGAAGAGCTGCTCACGCCCGATGATGGTCAGGTTTTCTGGAACCAAATGTGATTCATATCCCTTCCCAGTCTGAAGGAAACGCAAGTTCTCGGGCAGATCAGCATCCTGTAAAGCATCGTGACCATTCCTGAGCGTTTGGACGAGGGAGTTAATCAGGGCCACCTCTACGCTGCCAGCAGGTCCACGAGAGCCATGTCTGTGCAACTGTTGAACTGCGTCAGATGTTTGCGCTTCGCAAGGAGAAACTCAGTCATACAAGCATTACTCGATCGACACTGCAATCACCAGGTAACTCTGCCTCGACTTTGTGAGAAGCAGGAGCTACACGGTACGGAGTCAAGTTTCCGAGTCTCTTGAGAGGGTCTTCATCTTCATGTTTATGTGAATTGAATGTTAGAGATGCTAGGGTCAGCCAGTTTAGAATACCCTGAATGAACATCGCTGGGGATACTAGTAGGTCTTTAATTCAGTGCACTGGGACTAGGTCTCCTTTATATTGGGCTTACGACCACCATTCCATTATGTTGCCCGGATGCGAGAAGATCCCGAATTCCAGTTCGGCTCGGTTAGCGGCCATTCCCCACACCTGGAGTACTGTCCCGAGATATGGCATGACCTGTTAGCGTTCTCGGCTCTCAGAGACCACAGGTCCCTAGTACCATTCGAAGTATGTTGTAACTTGTACGTGCATTACCTGCGTTCGGTGGAGCTCCGTGGCAGCACCGTACGGAAAGTCAATCATTCATGAAAAAAGCGGACACCACTTTCAGAGCCTGACCAGTGGTCACAACTCCATATATTCAATACCCAATCACCTAGGCACCCTTACACTAGTGTGCTTCAATGTAGCATGCACGATTTCTTCTTTCCAAACGTCGTAGCGATTCGCGAAGTCACTATCTATTGCTCACAGAGGGCTGCATCCTACGGGTACAACAAGGCCACTTCGAGAATCTTGACACCAGCAGGACTCGCCCATACCATGCACCCCGCGTTCAGTATCATGTCCCTTAATTCTGTCGACGTTTTTGAAATGGTTGGATCCAAGGCATATACCTGCCCCAAACTATCTATGGATACACAAGGCTCCCACGGCGCGGCGGCCCGCTACTACATAGGCCTTTCCCCGAGTATCAACGAGCGTCCATTCCACAAAGTAGTCCCAAAGAAACGAGGAATTTCGGGCAAGTCGCTATGGCTTCAGAGACTGTCTTGCGCCGAAATTAAACTGCGGCTTCTGCAGGACAGAAATATTTAGTGCAGTGGCAAGATTGTCTATTGCATTGGTCGGTTCAAACCCCACAAGTCGCATTCCAGGTCTCATCCCGGAACCGAATGCTTGTGCTGTAATGGTTCGCATTCACGAAAGTATCGAGGGAACATGTCCCAAGTGTGGGATCCATGCCTTGACCGCAAATAGTCAAGGGCATGGTAGCATCGTTTAAAATAAGGCGAATCTGGGGTCCATCATATCTGGAAGAAGTATAAGCACTCCAAGCATGGATTCATTAAAACAGTGTGGTACTGACGAGCTTGTGCATGTGAATTTTTCCCAGACCATATTGGCGGCAAATGGCGTGAGTTCAGATGTCCGAAACTTCCGCCCAAGACGTAGCTCGTCGGGGGATAGGGGAGGGTCATCCCTGGAAGATCCACATCGTAAAAGCCCCCACGAATGACTATGATGCTTACTTTGCTAGGCCTAAAGCAGATAGAGCAAGCAAAATTGTGACATCGTGCCCGAATTCAAGATATAATGGGCGGCTGTCTCCTTGAGAATCTGTGAAGCTGTGAAAAATGTGAAATTATTTTATGGTGAAATGTAGAACACGTGCATACCGCTCAATCAGCTTGTTCACAAACACCGTCCCCACGAGAGGGCCCATGTTATCTGGTAACATATAGGCGCACGAAGCGTCCATTAAGATATCCCTTTCGTACCTCGATAATAATGATAATCAAAAAGCAATGCGTGTTTAATCAATCGGTCTTACTCGAAATTAACCAGTTCGTCGGGTCGAAAAACGCCACACCACGGAGAAGCATCAAGGGAAGCCAAATCATAGGCACAAGCAAATAAAGCCCCATGAATATCGTCTTCAGTGAACCCGACACCAGGTAGAAGCATGTTTAGGCGATCAGTAATTACAGGCAGATAATGTTTGCTCCACGTCCGCGTAGCCTTCTGTCCAAAACTGTAGTTGAACTTGGGACAGGCTGGTCCTGGTGCAGGAGTGATCCAAGAAACTGGATCATCTTTGTTGTTGACAGTCACAATGCGAACATCTGGATCCAGTCCGAAAAACCCCAACGCAAACCAACGTGCAGATTCGACCACTCGACTTGAGTCGCTAGATAGGATTATGTCGGTTGTCAAGTGTGGGTATTTCAAAGCGAACCTTGTGGGTGATTATAATTATTGCCTTTACATAAAATTGAACTTGACTCACTCAACTCCATGGTCAAAAAGTTCCTTGCGCCCAAGTATAGTCAAATTATGCGGTGCCAGGCTGAAATTATACCCTGTTCTCAGAAACTCGAGCTCGTGAGGCAGTTCTACATTCTGGATAACATCCGTTGCGTCATGGAGTGTTTGAACCAGCCGCTCTATATATCTCTGCTCGCCAATGGGACCACGAGAGCCATGACGGTGCATCTACCTCGTGATTGGTATATACAAAATCTACTGCAGAATTGCAACTCACAAGCATTACTTGGTCGACGGTACAGTCGATAGGGAGTTCTGAAACGATTTCTGAAGCATGGTGATGACGGGCACGGTGATAGGGGGAAATGCTGCCAAGGTGGTCGAGGACATTGAGAGTGTCGTTGAAGTAATTCTGGACATAATGCGTGGACGAAAGGAGGCTTAGAATCGCCTGTATACGCATCCCGAGATTTGAAGCGCGTGCGCGTGAGGTCTCGTGAGTTTGGTTCCACGTTGCATTGGTATTGGTTACGGCATCAGTCACAGAATGTCACATTGTTCAATTTCGCAACATTTTGAAAACACTGCGAGTATGACAAAAAAATCTTTACGGCCTTGAAAATACGTCATTGATTTCTTGTCAGATGGCATTCATTTAAGCTCGTAAGGAGAATTATAATTTAGTTTTGTTTAAGTAGCTTTAAGATTTGTACGAGACAAGGTGTAGTTGTTTGAGGATGCTACTATATTTGGTAATATATTAAGTTAAGTTTAATCTTACATACAACGTAACACGGACTCTTTTGAACCTTGCATGTCCACGTCAAACATTCATGTCCAACGACATTGAACTTGAAGACTTTTCTAGCAGAACACGTACAGCGTGTTCAAACGATGAGACTAATGTCGATGAATCCCTTTCCAGCCGCCAAGACGGAGCAATATGTCTCTGGGCTTGGAGCTCAGCGGCCTGGTAATGCCAACTTGCTACCTCTTCGAGATTATTGTATTGAAACCTTCACTCCAGCTTTATTGTGTTTGCTACAATCTTGACGCTGTTCCCAAGGTTTCTACTCTTCATGACAGAACCGTCAGGGGGACGAAGTATACTCTCACCCCTGGAATCCTTCCTCGCGGCACTACTTGGCGTTACGATGGGCGCAGTCGCACTCACTCTGGTAGTAACGGTGAGAAGTCTTGCAAGAAACCGCATGCTCCGAATGTTACTGATGCCGGCACTCACAGATTCCAAACACTTCGCCTATCGATTTCCAGCCCGTGCAACATGTGAACTCCCATCCACTCCTCGTGCCCGTCACTTCCGCCTCAGTTGTTTTGGCATTGCTTTCTTACAATAAGACTGGTGTTGGCTCTCTTGGCAACTTCATTTTTCTAGGGTCATTTTTCATTGGGTTATTCGGACTATGGGCGGTACGTGTTTCCAATGATTTTATCATCACTAAAACATGCGAACACGATCTGGGGTCTCCAGCTTCTTTTTGCGGGGCCATCTGTGATCTCGAAGAAGACTGGAGCTGACAAGCGCACCTCCGCATTCATATTCGGGAACAGAAACGCGGCTTCCGTCCGCAAAAAGGAGTGGAGTAAGCAGCAAACAAGGAACAAGTCCATCAAGTGACCTGCACTGCCCAGCACGACCCTTGATTGATATAGAACAGACCAGCACTGTATTAATAACCATCTTCTGCATTAGTAAGGTATATTAGCAGAGAAGTGACGTATTTCATACATCCTGAACTTTATTTGAGAATTCATCGTCCAGCGTTGCCGCCCATACCCATCATTTTAAACATATCCCCAAGGTTTGGCATGCCACCTCCAATGCCAGGCAACCCTCCAAGCCCGCCGAGACCATTGTTCATCTGTCCCATCATCCCTGGGGCGATGATCGACAGATTAGCATATGATAATCAATCAGAAAAAAGGACTGACTTTGCATCTCTTCCATATCAAATTGGTCACCTCCTTGACCCTGCATCATGGCTTTCATCATTTCCTGCATACCACCACCGCTCCTTAATTGTCGTTGCATTTGTTGCAGCATCCCTGGAGGCATTGCGCGCTAGAAGGGAAGGGTTAAACCCCGCTATAATGACAAATCGTCTACTCACTTGCATCGCTTGAATCTGTGCAGGGGTAGGCATGCCGTTGGCTCCACGCCCACGCCCCCCTGCTGCGCTTTGCATCTTTTGCATCGCTTGTAACCTGCGGTTGTTATTTAGCCAATCACTTTTCAACCGAAGATCAGATCCGGCGTACCATCCATTCTTCCCACCCGCTTGCTTGGCCATGTTAGCCATCATCCTGTACTGACAAAGCAATTCTTCGACTTCCCGCACACTCGTGCCGCTCCCTTTTGCCACACGCGTGACTCTCCATGTGAGTCCTACCGGTTTACCGTCCTTCCCCATTTCCATAAATAACGAACCGTCCGAATCAAGCTCGGCCGATGACATGCTGTCAGTAATATAGATCATGCGCTTCATTCGCATTGAACCTTCTTCGTCTGAACCTTGAAGTAATTCCTGGGGAAGGCCCGGTATCATGGAGGCGATCTTGCTTATTGGTCCCCTGGAGCAAAGTTTATGATTACGAAGTGAACCTTAACAAAATAACTTACATATTCATCACGTTTTGTATTTGCTCCCTCCAGTCCCTTATGCTGAGTTTGCCTTCCTCGAGTTTTTTTGCCATCTCCTTCTGTTTATCGGGGTTTTGAGTGGCGAGATCTTGCATATGCTCCATGAGGCCCTGCATGTCGCCCAATCCAAGAAGTTTAGATATGAATGGCTGAGGCGAAAATCGATCTAGATCATGTAGATGTTCCCCAACCCCAAGGAAAATGATCGGGGTCTTTGTCGCGGCGACACTGAGATATGTCAGAAGTCAGGAATCTCAACAGTTATTGAACATGATCATACGCTGAGATGGCACCTCCACCCTTCGCATGGCCGTCCATTTTGGTGACAATGATGGCACCAAAATCAGCGCTCTCCTTAAATGCTCGGCTCTGTGCCTCAGCGGCCTGGCCTAAGCCATGATTTAGTGGCCGTTGCGATTGGAGCAGTGCGGAATTACCTATGCTGGCATCGAGGATCATTACAGTCATGTTGGGCTTGACGGCTTCTCCGATTTGTACCATTTCTTGGAATAGTTCAGATTCTTGCTTGTGACGACCAGATGTGTCGACGATGATCACTTCAAATCTCTCTTTTTTGAATTTCGCAACACCTTGAGCTGCAATGGCGACTGGATCTGTTTCAGTGTATGAACCAAAGTAGGCTACCTTGGCCTTGGTTGCAGACTGTCTGGTCTGATCAAAAGCACCCGCGCGGAAAGTGTCCGCACAGACGATAGATGACTTGAAACCACGTTTCTGATAGTAAACAGCCAGTTTTGTACATGTGGTGGTCTTCCCGTTTCCCTTAAAATTATTGTAAATAGGCGAAAGGATAGCTGTATGTTGGAAGAGGTGCTTACCTGAAGACCCACGGCCATAATAACATTCGGTTGGCCTTTCTTTGGTTTGTATGGCTCGACACCTGGATCGACCAAGTGAACTAGCTCATCAAAGACGGCCTGGGTGACAAGCGGCATCAACACCGGTATAATATTCGACAAGCGTGCGGACCTTCTGTATGAGATTCTTCCGGCTAGAATCTTTTGACTTCTCTGAGCCATCCAGAGCTGCCTTTACCTTTACCTTGACTTTCTGTCGTAGAGACGCAACTAGTTTGACATTCACATCCGATTCTAATAGTGCAGCTGTGATCTCCTTGAGCGTTGCATCTAGTACCTGTGCGGCAGTACGGTAAGTGGATGTATTTGTAAATCTGGAGCAAACGTGCCTTCTCGTCAACAACAGGCGCTCTATTGAGCGATGACAGGGCAGCATTGAGTTTACGGCCGAGGTCAGCGAGAACCATGACAGTAGCAGCTGAGGAACGGTATGATCGCGAAGTTGCCGCCACGTGGGAATCTTAATCATAACATGGCTCACAGCGACTCTGAAGGAGAAACTATCGATGACCTCGAATTCGATACAAGAACCACGGATGGCGATGCTGAAGAAGAGAACGATATCGACGAGGATCTTCTGGGTGCTTTGGACAACGGCGTAGATGAGGCAACAGAAGCGGACGAGGTAGATAGCAATTCACCCTAATTACATTCCCGGTAGCTTTTCACATTTTGTGTGCACACTGCAGGACTCCCCTTCGGACGACTCAGAAGATGACGAAGACGACGAAGACGAGTCAGAGCCTCCTGCTGAGGTCCATCTAGGTGGAACCTCTTCGTCGTCTGTCGCCGTTGTCCGACCAGATGTCAGTAAATCAGCTTCGGTTTCACCCAAACCACCAACCCCTGAACCGCCCAAAGGTACGTAGGACTTCCAAGTTCCGGATCTACCGTATCATATTGCTTATACTTGTGACAAACTACCAGTAATACCTCAAATTCACCAGCGATCACCATCCCCTGCAAGTGTTCGAAAGAAGGCACTAGCGTTTCGCCGATCTCACAGCGAACTACAACCGCGAACTTTCACAGTGGAAGCAATAGGTGCCATACCCCACCCGGTGCCTACACATGCACTTGCTTCGTCCTTCTGCATGACACACCTCCTTACTGGTTCGGATGACGGATTTATTCGTGACTACGATATATTCGCCACCGTAAATGGCAAGACCACACTAACAGCACCGCAGAGACACCACTGCAACGTCGTCGAGGGAAATATGAAAGCCGGTCAGATACGATCTTGGTGGGAAAACCCAGATTTTGTTCCTCAATCGGGGTACCCTCCGATGGGTCATTCTTCTCCATGTCCCGTTTATAGTCTAGCGATGCATTCCGACGCAATTTGGGCTCTAGGAGGCGCTAACGTATGCTTTCTAAACAGCATAATTTTTCCGACAACACTGAATTGGTAACTTCCGCAGCGTGGCCACATCAATCTCTTTACAGTACGACATGATCCGGGCCGTTTGGTTCATGTCCTGGCGAACGGACACCGAGGACCTATATCAGCTCTTTCCATTGATCATGACGAGAAAGGCTTCTTCAGCGCGGGATGGGATGGTGAAGCTACTGTAGGTTATACCCCTCTGATGGTGCAAGTGATTACTTGATTGAGAATATTCAGCAATGGGATTTGAATACCGGGCAAGGTATCCGAAGGTTCACTGCCCACGGCGCGCAGCTTGTTGCTATTGCTGTTCGACCGCTTGGTTCCCCATACTATTCCGACCCTGTATCCTCCGCGGGAAGCTATGGTTCCTACTCGGTATCGCAACCTATCAGGGAGAATGATATTTCCAGGGCCGCCAACGCGGAGCCACCGATCGCTACCACTGACGCTCAATTCAAGCAATCACCAAGCGTTTCTATTGATCCTCTTTCAAGTCACAAAATGCAAGACGCAGATGCTAAATCTGACGCATCTTTTGATCCCCTATTTGATGGTGAACCGGATGCTGATGGTGAATTTGACAACGAGAATCCGCCTTCTGACGAATTCGGGGCGTTACGTTCTCAGGTTCCACAAAGGGACGGCTCGGCTGCGGACAACAAGTCGAACCTGGCCGTTCCTGAGGTGTCACCTCACTCTGGCCAGCAGCAGGTATTACGATCGCCTCAAAGCTCTGTTGCGCCTCCAAAAAATGCTCCACCTTTGCTAAATGCTTCCAATAGTGCAACATTTTCTCCAGATATTTTAATGATTGCTGCAATCGACGGACAAATCATGCTTTGGGACAAAAGAGTCAATTCCCCAGGAACAGGTGTAGGAAGACTTTGGATGAGTGAAAAAACTCCACCATGGTGTGTTTCTGTACGTATTCGCATACTTGCTGTATTGCGTTATTAACGCGGTCTCTAGGCTTGTTGGTCCACGGACGGATCGCATATTTACGCTGGGCGCCGAAATGGAACAGTTGATGTTTGGGATATCCGACTGCTCGGTTACTCTGGGCCGAATTGCACACCAAGACTACTGAAGAGTCTTCGCAATCCACCGAGTTCGGGTGTTGTCTCTTGTGTGGTGCCCTTCCCTGATGGCCGCCACATCGCATGGTGAGTTCACTCGTGACGTTGACAGGGATGAGAAGTTGAGGCCCCGCGTACCAGTGCATCGACAGACAATATCCGTTTGTGGAATGCCGTAGAGGCAGGTGAAGTGGATGGAAGTATGAAATCAAGGGGTGGAGTCCAATTCAAGATAATTCCAGGTCATCACGGGGGCTATGTTTCTCAGATGCGTACGTGCTATCCTATTGAATACATACATATACGTGCCCTGTCAACTGACTGTTCTAAAGTTGTAGATCCGGGTGGTCGTTTCCTTGTGAGTGCTAGCAGTAACCGTGGGTGGCATGGGGATTCCACGCGTACCGTATTTGTGCATGACATCAAGCCAATACGATAAAGTTCATGAGTTTGGCATCACATTCACATCTCCAGATTTATGACAGCTCGGCTCAAATGAAGAAACCTGAGCTAATAGGATTAGGATTGCGCTATTTCAAATCCTTATTCAAGTTCCGCGGTATACCCGCACCTTTTCGCGAGAATCACATCGTTGTCCGCACATGGATATCATCTTCTCGTTATCCTTTTCAACTGAGATATAAGACTTGGGAATACTCCTTTCACAGCACCATGTCACTTCCTTGAATTCAGTCCACTAGCGCTCGCTCATGCGTCTCAACTATCCTATAATCTTCCCTCTCAACCAACTTACCTATGTTGGCGAGGATGACTCCGAATTCTTTTGTCAAATCCATGGCAGGAGATTCAATGCCCTCAGTTCCAGGTATATGCTACCTGCAGACGAGGAAGAAGTCAGGGTTAGATGGTTTCCCTATGCAATCTCCCTTCCTTGTGTGATGAACTTGTTCCTGTTTCCAGCGATCAGAACTTCAGCACAAGACGATACAATTTCTCTTCAATGGAAAGAACTACGTTGGGCCCATTGCTGACATACTAAAACCAAAAGAGGCACAGGAGCGTTGCCGTATTCTTGACTTGGGCACGGGAGGCGGTTTCTGGTGAGTGTTCTGGGAATTTCGTGACGAGTTGGTGACAGGTATCTATAACTACCTTACAGGGCTATCGACATTGCAGACGAATTTCCTTCAGCGGAAGTCATAGGTGTCGACCTCGCTCCCGTTCAACCACGGTAATTTAGACTCCTTATCATATCATCGCGGGATGTCGCTAACATTGTTTTTCCAGTGAAGTGCCTGCCAACTGCACGTAAGTTTTCCCCTCTCAGTAGTACTTTGTCATTAATACGAAACTAGGTTTGAGCTCTGTGATCTGGATCAGTTCTACCTGCCTTACCCCAGCGAGCACTTCGATGTTATCCACGCAAGGTTCATGCACACGGGAGTAAGAAATACCATACCGGTGGTTTGGATTCCCCTACTGACGAATCACAGATAGAAAATTATCCTCGATTTCTCCATGAAATCGCACGGATGCTTCGTCCAGGTGGACTCGTCATACTGATTGAACCCGATACTGAACCAATCGCGGATGAGAAATCCGCATCACATTTCATCCGCTCCGGACAGCCGTCTGGAATGCGTGGCTGGTTCACACTGTGGGAGACCTATAGGAGGTGCCTGCGTGACAAAGGCATCGACGTTAATATTCCTCCGGAGCTCTCCAATCTCGTTGCATCGACTGGGGAGTTCGAAAGGATTGTCTCGCAGGAAGGAAACATCCCAATAGGGTTCTGGCCAAAGGGTATCAAATAACCGCAATGCCAAAGCCTCTTCAAGCTTATCCATTTGTACTTTACAGATCCCGTTGCTCTCAGTATCGGTCAGCTAGCGTGGATGAACTATGACATCATGCTTCCTGCGATGAAGCCTCTTTTCTTATCTTCTGGGATGCGGGATTGGGAAGCAAAGAAATTGATCGAGGAAGCTCATCAGGATCTGTATTACCCGCTTGTTCGAGCTTCCTCGCGCCTCCATATTGTCCACGCAGTCAAGAAGGCAAAACATCCTTGACTCGTTTTCATACTTTTTTATCATATGTTGCTTGCTGTCCGGGCGTTGGAAAAGTACCATAGCTCTTCATGTATCCTACTTTTTCATGTTAATGATTGGCACGATGAATACGTGACGAGCATTCGAAGGCAGGAGAAATCACACATGCAGACAATACAAGCATATCACCTCTGTTCCTTTATTTAAGTACACAAAGGATTGACCACCACCTATACCTATGACATAGAGAAAAAGCGATGACGAGGAGGCAGCAGTCGCAGATGATAAACATGCCACACAGCGTGTAAACGAAACGAAAGGACGAGCTGAGAATCTGCTCCAGAAAACAATATCTTGAAACAACAAAACCGCCGAATGACCCCGCCCCAAGCTACACCTCATGCTTCTCCGGTGATCAAGCTTCTTCCTTTGCGAAATCGTGGAGTACAGCGAGAGCCTCGTTGACCTTGGCAGCCATAGCATCAGTGGACTGAAGGAGGTGGAAGAGTTCTGCGTTGTCCATCTCGAGCAACATGCCAGTAATCTTGCCAGCCAACTCAGGTTGGGAACTACGATAAGCGATATCAATAACAATGGGCAATTAAATCAGCGATAACTTACGTCAGGATATTCATGTAAATGATCTCGCCGAGCATCTGCTTCTGTTCCATAGGAGATGCATTAGCCATGGCAGCCTGGATGGCGTCAGCCTGCGGGTGAGCCGCGCTCGCAGGGGGAGAGGTAGCTGGAACCGGGGCGGCAACAGCATTGCGGGTCTGAGGATTGAGCTTGTACTGCTGCTGGCTGCGAGCACCAGGAACAGGAGCACCACCAGGAGGACGAGATGGAGGCGCACCGCCTTGGGGAGGACCGGGGCGAGGAACAGCACCATTGGCCGGGGGGCCGTTGACGCGCGGCAGGGGTACATTAGGATTGGTGGGGGAAGAACCAGGTCCACGGGCAACGGGAGGACGAGGGCCTCCACGAGAATACCCAGGCATACCAAACTGAGGAGGTGCGCCATAAGCAGGCATGGGCATACCGGTGGGGGCTTGGCCGTTGCTGGGAGGGTAGCGGGGACGTGGAGGCATCATACCAGGTTGGCCGTAACCCATCATGTTGCGGCTCTGAGGAGGGAAACCGCCAGGACCAGGGTAGTAGAGGGGAGCACCCATGTAAGCAGGCCCTGGCATTCCAGCAGCCGCAGCCTGTTGCATACGGATCTGGTTCCGCTGAGCAATCTGGCTTTCCAGTTGCTGCCTGCGAACCTCGCGGCGTTGAGCGAGAGAGACGTACAATGGCTTTGAGCCAATCATCTTGTTGTTCATCTCTGCAACTGCCTTGGTAGCTTCGTCGGGGGATGAAAAGCATACAAATCCAAAGCCCTTTGAGGTGTTCTTCTCGTCGCGCATGACCTTGCAACTAGTGATGGTACCAAAAGGTTCGAACTCGGCTCGGAGCTTCTCATCATCAACGTCATCCTCCAGGTTCTTGATGTAAAGGTTGACACCCGCATACTTGCTGAGCTTCTCCATCTTCGCCTGCTCATATGACCTGCGCAATTCCTCCTCGCGCTCAGCCTTCTTCTGGGCACGGGAGACGAAGAGCTTCTTGCCGTTGATCTCCGTGTCGTGAAGGTTGTCAACAGCTCTCTGGGCCTCATCGTGCGACTCATAATTGACGAAGCCGAAACCCTTGCTCTTGCCCTCATCATCGACCTGGATGATTGCGGAAGTCACATTACCATATCGGTTGAAGAGCTCCTCGAACTCCTCTTGGGTGACTTCGAGGTCAAGGTTCTTAATATATAAATTGGTGAATTGGGCCTTCATCTCGTCGAGCTTGGATTGACGTTCCTATGAAAATAGGGGAGGAGCTAAGTATGAGACCACGCATTCTGACAATCGACGCAAACCTTGCGAGAGATATGGTGACCGACGTACACCTTCTTGTCGTTCAAGAGCATGCCGTTGACAGCCTTGATGGCACTATCGGCAGCTTCTGCCGTCTCGTAATGAACAAAACCATAGCCCTTCGAGCGACCCTGCTCGTCAGTGGCAACCTTGCACGACAAAACGTTGCCGAAGGCAGCAAACGTATCATGAAGAGCCTGGAATGACCTGTAAGATGCCGAGAGTGTAATATCTGCGCAAAAGCTTACTTTGTTATCGATAGCCTCGTCAAGGTTCTTGATGAAGATGTTGCCTTGACCAGTTTTGCGCAAGGCAGGATCACGCTGGGACCACATGATACGGCTTTCATAAAAGTGTGAATAATAACTCTGTGCCTTGGTGACGTGTTGGCCACTTACCATGCACGATTCTTAATAAGCGAGTAGTTGAGCTGCTCGAGAGCACGCTCACCTGGGAAGATTAGATTAGAAAACCAATCTGAGAATGAGTCTACTGTAATCGACGTACCATCACTGGTGTTTAGATAATTGACGTACGCGTATCCGAGGGAGCGACGCGTCACAGCGTCGCGGCAGACACGGATGCTGGAATGCCACGACACTTCAGAACCTAATGGAACCAGGCGACTAAAACACGCACCTTGCAACCGGACCGATCATATTGAAGATCTCAAACAGCATGGCTTCCGTGACGGTAGGGTCAAGTTCGCCGACGTAAAGCGAAGCCGAAGGAGAGGACGTGACCGAAGTCTGAGGGTTGTAAGATGGAGTTGGAGCTGGGCCAGCAGGTGCAGGTTCGGGTTGGACCATCGGAACGGTCTCGGGAACGGAAGATGAAGACATATTTGGTTTTCTGGATTTTGGGGTCGTTACTGCTTTGAGGACTTTTTCTGCGACTGCACGGACATAAGATGTAGATTGATAAACAAGATGAACGGAGATGATAAGAAGAGACGAACGTACACAGGAGGCAACAAGGCAACCGCTTTTTTTTCTAAAGTCTTTTTTATGAAATTTTTTGGTCTTTTAGGCTATTGAAACCAGTTAGCACGCGACACTCGGAAACATGGATGACGAGACTAACCAAGGTGGTGGTTGTAGAAAACAAGTGAAGCTGGACGCTTTTAGATCAATCTTCAATTTTCAAACTCAGCTTACTCAGACCATCCACCGGTGGAAGCAAGGGTGGAGGCTTGAATATTTTCTCTTGTTTCATCTAGCACAATAGTGTTCCACAAGTTTTATGTCATTGATCCGATCATACAAGGCCGTCCATTGTGCAGTGATCATAGCTCAGATTTAGACAAGAGTTCGTGATCGGAGAGGTAAGTAGTACATGCACGAATTCGCCACATGACCAAGTAAGTACTATTCGAGAAGGAAGCGTCATATCAGCCTCGCGTGAAATAAGCCTTCGCGCCATGAGAAGCTAACTCTGCTTTAGCCTGCAGGACCACATCAGCACCCTAAACCTGGAACACGTATGTCAAAATAAATTACCTTGTCCATGGTGTGTCCGGCAGCTGAATGGTGGTTCCATATCTGCAAGTGGCCCTAGTCACGCCTCTACTGCGCAGACTGCACGGAGCAACGTACCTGGCGGTAATAGAAAGCATTCCCTAATCCTTGCACTGTCCAGCCAACTGTAGCGATCGTGCCAAGAATGCCAGCGGCCCAGTGGCCTTGCGCGTACATCTGAATTGTCTGAATAAGCCCTGCAGACCCTGTACTGGGAATCCCGATGATCCTGCACGGAATGAAACCACATTCAGTTTGACAGTCATGGTTTGCGAGGCGTACACGCACATGTAAACACTGAAGAGAAGGTGGAAGCCACCAAAGAAGAAATAGAAGTCTGTGAAAATGAAATGCGGTTTAGCGCGATCGAGGATCAAATTTTAGTTTGACGGACAGTAGTAAAGCGCTTGCTCCTGCATGTCATGTCAATTTGAGAACATGCTGGTAGGATGTTGCAATGACGCTAACCTTCATATAACCATTATATATGGGCCTAATGAGGGGTAAATTTCTGAGACCCTGGTGTGGCATGGATGCCCATGACTTACCTATACCACAACAAGAACGATAAAGGCGCGATGATGAACATGTATCTAGCGTTTCATTGAGCGAGGAAGAGAATACACACTAGATCCTTGCTCACCCTATACTTCCACCGAGGTCCTTTCCGCCGTCGCTTGAACCAGCAATTAGAAGAGATATACAAGCTACCATGTTCAAGATCAGGGTTGCCAAAAGGACTAGCCAGAGCTGGTACAGGCGAGTGATCAAAGGTCTTGAAGCCTCAGGAATCTCTTCGGAAATGGCATGGTAAATAAGGGGGTAAACTGGTTTGGAGGATGAGTATACGTTGCGATGAAATGCGCAGTTTGGGTCCTACACGGTGGCCAATTGTTGCGTCCATGGGTACGAATATGCTCTGCTCTCTGGTTCAGTTCGCGCTCACGTCTTTCCAAGTCTTGTTCTCGTCTGCTAATATCCTCAAAACGGGCGTCGTGTTGAGGAACCTGCTTTGATGATGGGTCGTCAAATGGATTTGTGTCAAGCGAATGGCTTGAGGCGAAGGGGTTTTCAGTGAATTCACCTTAGACAAATTCAAGTTAGGGGACAGTTGAGAATTTTCAATGGGAACGCACTCATGACTGGAGAGATTCTATTGCTGGTGTGTAGCTATTTCGCTTTAGCTAGCTGTGTTCCTATCCGACGAAGAAGGGATGTGCACGACTGCCACAAGTAACCGAGCATCGGAATTCGCCGGGATAACCCCCCTTTGTGAGAATTATTCTTTTTCGATCATATACGCCTATTTGTGGACATTTAAGCGGACATGTACATGCGTAGCCATGCACTGCTGCGGGGACCTAATAGAAAATTTTCTACAAATGAAATGATCATCTTACAGCAAAATGACATTACCCATTGGACGTGGTTGGTTACACTACAAGTTGAAGCAAGCCTGCTCAAGGCTTCTGTGGCACAATAAAAAAAAGATGTGACTGCAATCGAGGACAACGTTTTGCCGACGTGGGAAATGAAATCCATTAATCCGGTCATACAAGGGATAAAAAGTCTGAAAGACTTTATTCGGAAGTAATAACCGTGTCTCTCCTCCTACCACTTTCTTTCTCCCTTCAATTACCGTCAGGTAAACGCATTCCTTCGTTTTTTCATAACGTCGGTTCCTCGCATCCGACTCATGCTTTTCGTGCGTGCTAACACCATTTTTTTTGACTTAAATAGTTGGACCTTTGCAAGTGTCCTGTCACTCGTTGATCACGAACACCTCGTCTTCACCCCGCTCTCTCCACATCTGCATTCTTTTTCTCCTATTTACACCACATTATTCAACATGTTCTCCACATTCGCAACACTCGTCCTGTCCCTCATTGCTACGTCTGCAGTATCTGCGCTCGTCGTTCCTCGCACGGCTGCCCCTCAAGGCTGGGACACCTCAGCTCTTGAGGTTTGTCAATCTATCCCTTGTGAATTATGGCCCTGTGTCCTGACACCGTTTCTCAGCCATATGATACCTACCACTGTAGATATGTCGCGATCCAGTGCCAAACCCAGCACAACACCCAATTCTTTTCTGACTGCTGCCACCCCCTCGCGGTTGGTGTTACGTTGTATGTCTTGGATTGACCTTGCTCATAGTCCATCTAGGCCGGCGAGAGCGCTAGCGCTCTTCCCGCTCAGTGCCAGATGCCCTCTGGTGTCACCTGCAGCAATGGTGAACCTGTATCGAATGGTGGGAGTGACGACGGCTGTGATGATGGTCCCTCATCAACTCCAACAGCTTCTCCTCCTGCATCCTCCACCTTCGTGCAGCCTGCCCCTCTGCCCACTACAAGCAACACCCCCATCGCTGCACCTGCTCCGACTACCACCTCTGAGGCAGTATCGACGACCGCGCCATCGACTGGTTCTAGCGACAGCAGCCTGAACTATGGCGGATAGTAAATATACTTTGTCTTACCATTGCTCAAATACTCACATTTGCATTATAGTGCAACTTACTTCTACCAGGAAGGCAACGCAGGCGCATGTGGAACAGTTCACTCTGATTCTGACTACATCTGCGCTATGGATCAATCTCGTTATGGCAACTCTGGCAATACTTCCCCTCTTTGTGGTCAACAGGTCCAAATCACCAATCAGATCAACGGCAACACTGTTGTGGTTACGATTGCTGATGACTGCCCGACTTGTCAGAACTCGAACTCCATCGACCTTTCTGTTGCTGCGTTCCAAGCTCTAGACGACCTCTCCGTCGGCGATCTTCCCAGTACGTCTTGTCTCATCACTATGTTTAATGATCCTGGCTGACCTGACCCTTAATAGTTACCTGGAAGTTCCTTAATTAGTTGTCTCTTAGCAGACACTGTGTGCCTCTTCCATTGTTCACTGTTTTCATTCCTTTCTTTGTCGCATTGATGCGTTATTTGGTTTGACGGGCTAGTCCCGTTGGAGCATGGTAGCTGGCCTTGGCGTTCAGGACATCAATTACCCTGGTGGCTCTTGGTTTCCACACCGACGATCAAATACCCATTCCCTCCACTGGCAACATATGTTCATTGTTCGCTCTTGTTTATATGGCTTTACAATCACTCGGAATCACGTATACTCATGAATTTCTTTTGTTATCGAGTTTTTATTATATTCAGGGCATGCAATATGTTTCATACATTGTTGATAGCTGGCTACAGTAGTGTCACAGATGCTTGGTCATGTCATATTCACATAGACGACGCAGTGCGTAATAACATAGATATTAAATCATTTGATCGATGTCATTGTGAGTGCTGTACTAAAAGAACAAAGGGAAGTCCTGGTTTATACAAGGTTGCTGAACGTTTGAACTTTGGTAACGTACAACTTATTATTAGGATGTATCGTCGAAGGTTGTCGGTGATATCGATGATCTTTGACACCGGATGGTGGCAACGTTCCAAAAAAGTTAGCGCTCGCTATTATAATTTGTTCCTCATGGAGATAGATGTATGCACCGCAGCGTTTAGAACGTTCCTGTTCGATGATCTAGAGTCCTTGTGCCAACATGCCGCCGTCAACGTCAACGCCAACGTTCATACCCAGGAGAGGGGGGGTCTTCAGTTTAATTATGGTACATTCCCTGAATTTGTGGCTATTTTGTAACAACATTTCAATAACACTGTAGATCTAGTTACAATTGGTCTACGTTGCAACAAGGTACGAGACAACACTCCGATGGCAGTGCAAAGATAATTGTTTACAAGCAAAAAAAACATAAGAAAAAAAATTGCTCCTTGATGAGGGCTGTGAACAGATTTAAAAAGGAGGGCTACTAATCAGTTCACTGATGGGCCGATGAACAGGTGCTATGATATCATGTCAGTAGGTCGGGCATGCCCTCGGGCACGAGCCACAGCCTACAGGCCGGTCAGCTGCGTCATCACGGACATCCCAATTCAACTAGCCAGCGCCGTGAAATACTTACCAAACAGTTGCAAACACCTCCATATATAGGTTTTGCACGAACGCGTTTACAACCAAGTTGATAAATATCAAGTATCAGTGCCTCATACAGCTCTAAACTACACACCATGTCAGCTATTGCTCATAAAATTCTGGTTGTTGGTGGTAATGGTTTCGTTGGTATGAGCTTCTAACTCCTTATGTCGTACCAAGTCATTTATGGCTCGCAGGATCCGCGGTTTGTAAGATTGCTCTTGCCCGAGGAATGGAGGTCACCAGTATAAGGTAAGTCATTTCTGCAGCGTATAACAATTCTACCATCCGCGGTGCGGCAGCTCTTCCGGAAAACCTTACAAAACTCCACAAGGCCATGCCCCTGCATGGGTGGAAAGGGTACGTGCCTCGTGCCCCCCTCCCAACCATATCAGCCCACTCAAACCCCAAACAGGTAGAGTGGCGGAAGGCTGACGCCATGAACCCGGAATCATATGCGGACATTCTCCCCAGTGTTGATGCCGTTGTCCACACTGTTGGTACACTTCTAGACAACACGCAGTACAAGCAGAAGATGCAAGATGGTGATTTATTGGGCTTTATTAAATACCTTGTGGGCATGGGCGGTCCTGCAGCAGAAGGTCAACGGAGCGCTTATGATATCCTCAATTATGAATCAGGTGCGTGATCCTTAATGGCCTTGTTTTACTACGTGCGGTATTCATGCGTTGTCAGCTGTTCGTGTGTGTGAAACATTCGTCGCGAGTAAGCCCGTATCCGGACTTACACGTGTTCGTCCCTTCGTCTACGTCTCCGCGGAGGACTTCAACCGACCTCTTGTCTCCGCGCGCTATTTCGAAACGAAACGGGAGGCCGAGCAGCGAATTGAGGAAATCGTCACAGATCATCCTCAATACAAGGGGGTGTATGTCCGCCCCAGTAAGTACATAGCATTGACAATTCAATCTTTAATAACGAGTTATACTAGGTATAATATACCATCCGCATAACCGACCAATGACTACTATTCCAGCTACGATATTTGGTTTCTCGTCACGGGTCCATGATGCAATGCCATCGTATATCCCGATGCCCGCCTCGGTTCTTCGGTGGTTAGGCACGTCGGTGTTTCCCAATGCTACGGACAAAACGCCTTCCTCCCTGAATTCCTTGGCGAACTTACTTTCGATTCCGCCAATTCATGTGGATCATCTGGCTGAGGCTATTTGTATTTCCTTGGATCCAGCTAAGGATATACGTGGTGTTGTCGGTGTACGCGATATGCACCAACTGATCGGTATGTCCCAGACGGGATCAGAGGAGCCGGCGGCAAACACCTAGAACATTATATACCTTTCATATTCCCTCGACGTCATACTGTACATTTTTTGTTCCTTCGTGGTAAATCTTTAATTCTTGGTCGACTGATTACGCGCTAGTTTCATCTGAAGGACGTTAGCTTTATGCAAGTTGTGTAGTTAGTATAAAAATATCTAGTGACTCGGGGGAAGACTCGGAGAATTTCAGACCCAGTGTTCTCGTCAAGAACTATATAAACGATCGAGGCTTCAGTATTATGGCAAAGGCTTCCAGCGGGTAGAAGTGCTTTGATAGTGTGAGTAGGACAGTTATCTGGCTAGCACTGACTCGGAGATAGATGCACGGAGAGGCAAAGTCCGAACTTCGTCTGTCATGGGCTCGGTCAGTCATTGGGAATAAGACGTGCTCCTCTGCCGTATACCAGTGCGTACTGTCATTTTTGGACTGGTACATACATATAACGGGTAATGCAGAACCCAGGCAATGTCTCGAGCGGAGATATGGTTGCACATTCTGACTATCCCGATCAATGACACCTTTACTTATCATTATCGAATAGTTTAGATGATAAGTAAAGCAAGAAACACTTGAAGCGGGGGGTTCGCTGACATACCTTGTGTAAATTCAATCCCCTCACCCCCAATTGAGGTCTCACACGCACACGCAGCCTGGGACGCCGCTTGGCACCAAGATTGGATATGGAAAGATTGGGCGCTCGACTGATGTGACGAGGTCTCCAAGTCAGGTGAAGGATTCCTGGGGTTGTCTGAAACTTATGAAAGGGATTTGACCTTCCTAAAAATCGTTGAAGGAAAGCACGTTGCTAGTGGTACAGCGTATCGCGGATGGTCACATGGACGTTGGCGTGTGAGATCGTGACTAACCACAGATAGACTCGCGAGTGGCTATGATGATAGCGGGTAAAGACTAGACATGGCATTTCCAACGGGTGTTACCATTGAGGGGGCATCATGTTGTGGTGACTGCGTTGGCAAAGTGCAGTACTCCTCTGCCGTGGAATGAAGTCTAGACTCCAATTGTGTGATTTGCACTTACTTACTTTGGTATGACACAAACCGTCTCCTTTAAATCAGTGATTCAGACTTCTTCCCCACGTAACACCCCATTACCACGTAACACCCCGCCAACTCCCCCCCAAATTGTTGGTGAAGCGAGGAAGCGTACCTCGCCAAGCATTACACTAAACTATCCGCGTACGTTCGTACGTATCGACGAAACAAAATTTATCGAACGACATTAAATACACACATCATTCGATACCACCCAGCGGAATATATACCTGTCATTAAATCCGCCTCTAATTCTATCCGCTTCCTTCCTCATGAACTTTCTGTTCGCTCGCGCCCCGTCAATACGAATCGCCCCCACTGCAACTGCGCGCAGATCTATCTCCCATTCTGTATCGGTTTCAAAGGCACTACCATTTTATCTTAACACTCTGCGCTCAGCAGAACAAAATGACGGCAAGGTCTTGCGTATGCTCATGTTCGGAAAACCCGGCGCTGGCAAGGGAACACTCTCAGCCCGCCTCGTGAAAAAGTATGACATACTGTCCCTATCCACTGGTGACCTTTTGCGGCAGCACATCGCGGAGAGGTGAGGTCAAATTCCACGTGTCACATATGTGGCTACAGCGCATGATGCTGCGGTGCTGACCCTTGCTTGTCATGGTATCAGAACTGAAGTTGGCAGACAGGCAGAAGAAATTGTTGCACAGGGAAGCTTACTTCCTGATGATGTCATGCTAAAAGTGGTCGCGAGCAAACTCGAGTTGCTCAACAACAGGGTCAGTCTGCCACATTTCCTTCCGACATGGTTACGGGCCTGAATTAATGCCCCATTTTTACAGCATTGGATTTTGGACGGCTTTCCACGAACGCTAGGTCAAGGCAAACTGCTTGATGCCCATCTTCAGTTCGTCATTCTAATCTCATGCCGTCGGGGCCCGTATATTGACCAAGGTCTCAGGAACCAGAATGCCCCATTAAGTCTTGTAGTCAACTTGGATGTCGCAGACAATGTCATCCTCAGTCGGATATCTGACCGCTGGGTTCATCTGCCATCTGGCCGTGTGTACAATATGTCATACAACCGACCCAAAGTGGATGGCTTCGATGACGAAACAGGCGAACCATTGACGAGGCGACCTGATGATAACCCTGTACGTGGATTCGAAACCTAAATGTTCATAACAAAGTTCCGACGGATGATTAATCAGGAGATATTTTCTCGCCGTCTCAAGCAATTTTACGATTCCACGTCGCCCCTGCTCGCATATTACGCGTCGCCGGTCAACAAATTGGCACGACTTATTACTCTGCAAGGCGAAACGTCGGACGAGATTTGGCCTCAGCTAGACGCCGTCGTGCGAAGGTCGTTCCCCGGCGTTCGGGAACGCGTTTCAAGCATTTCCCAGCGGCGGTATAGTCTCAGTGACCCATTTGCAATGGAACAAGAGAAGCGGGCCATCAAGCGAGGTGCGGCTAGTGATGGGCCTAATCCATCCAAATTTTTAAATTAGCCGTGTTTCGTAGTTGACGTTGAGTATTTTGTTATTCGCCCTTTCGCCATTTCTCCAGTTGTAACTTGTGCACCGGGTTGATGTTGCATTTTTCTTATTCTACCTACGTCTCAACTACGTCTTTCGAATATTTTGACATCTCACCATGTTTTTTATCAATTGTATTTCTACCCTTGCAATCATACCGATAGGAAGTCTGGTATGCAGCATTGGGATCAAATTGGTTACCGGACAATTGTTTGTAGAACTTCAACACATATACTAAGGAGGTAGTCGCGGAAGGTGTCTACCATCATGGTGCCAGGTCATCGTTCCTCCTGTTGTGCGTTGCCACAAAGTCATCCGCTTGGTCCCAGCTATAGAAGTCCATCTCCCTGTTCAAATTTTCATGTCCTCCACAATACTTGAGCTCAATTGTTGGATCCTTGGTGATTCTCCAAAGCACATCTTTCCAGTCAATGTCGAAAGTGCGAGTACTGTGGGCCACTTGAAGGAAGCTATCAAGGATAGGGCACAAAATCGATTTAGTGATATTGATGCTTATGTGCTTGACCTATGGAAGGTGAGTGATTGAACTGAGGATCTGCTACTGAGGATCTGAAACTGCAGAAGGTCAATATCAATATAAATGACGTGGACTCACTCGACACAATTGGGGATCAAGACAGCGTCAAGGGTGGCAAGCTGCTGAATCCAATGGTCAGACTGCGTAAAGTGTTCAAGGATGGATTGGAAGATGAACATGTTCATATTGTTGTGGTGTATTATTGAAAGTGTAACAAATGTATCGATGTAACTAAGGTTTGCCTCAACCTATCGCTAGCATGTCACCACGGACATCTCTAGCTCACATTTCTGCGTACAAACGTTTTATCCACACGTCTAGGCCATCGTTCAACTTTATCGGGCTTCCAGATCCAACTTCCAACCTCCGTCCCATCATATACACCACTGCCACCTCTTCGTCCTCCCCTTCTGAGTCTAAACAGCACCCATACTCCCTCAGAGAATTCTCAGACGATACAGTAGACCACGAACTACAGTGGAAACTCCATCGAGAACAGCTCGACGCGTTCAACCACGCATACTGGGCAGAGGTAGGTTCTGCATTATCGTGATTCAGAACGAATGATTCGAATCGATCACTACTAGAGTAACACCCGCTTCGAAGCTGCCAAATCCTCAGTCCTTGCTGCCCTCCCACCCAATGCACCTACAGAAGCACACGAGAACGCCTTGTCTGACTTTTACAAGAAGTGGGTGGTCCAGGAATGGGCGCGCCAGGACGAGTATGCCGCGGAGCTCAGGAAACGGACATTTGAGGATCTCTCGCTCTCTGCTAAAGTTGAGTTTCAGAGGGTGAAAAAGAGGTTGGCGAGCTGGAGGTTTCTATAATTTGTATAGATTTTGCAACTGCAGGACTCGCACGACACTACTCTATCCCTCTCTTGCGTACCCCAGGTCCAGCATCACCAGCTCCCTAACACGATGATACACGTCTTCTAGTCTCAGTCCTTCGACGCCTGAGCTCTCGGCTCTGTAATCTCTTGCCAAGTCACCCACCATGTCCTCCTGTATGCCTGGGAAACGCGACTTGATCTCGGGCATCAAAGGCACCGACAAGCATTCTTTCGGGTCAAGGTCGACACCTGGTATTTGAGATAATTGGGGCGAGGGTAGAATAACGTTGAACGTGGTATAAAGCGCGGTTGCACGGAAGCGGGAGGTTAGTTGGGCGTCAGTGATGTTGGCAGTTTCGCGGATGGAGTCCCAGCTAAAATGACCATTAAAGCTGATGAATGGGATAGGGAGATGGAACATACTCATCGTGATTGTATATTCTACACCACACTCTTTTGAATGAGGATTGTCTCCTCGCATCTGGAATATCCTTGTACGATAGTCGTCATTCCAGCGACAAAAAAGCCATGATAAGCACGACGACATACCTCGGCATGCGCAAGTAAGTGCAGTGCAGTAGCATAGTTTTCCACGCCCTCCGCATTGTCTTGCAGTGTGAGCACGTCCGCCGCATCTTCCAAGCTGAGCGCCTTGCCCTGAAGCACTTGCCTCACAAAAATCTTCATGATCTGCTCATGGAAATCAGCACAAATTAAGAGAAACAATAGAAATCTGCGCACCCCAAGCAGCCCGTGCCTCCGGTCTCCTTTCAGTCTGGTACCTTTTGCCCTTATTACCGCATCCACTTGCGCGTCCAGGCTCTGTTTTTGTTTGCCCCGCAGACTGCTGACAGCTTCCTGGAACTCCTGAAGAATTTTCTCCTGCACCGATATAAAATCCAGGCTATCATGGAACGCTGGACGGCATTTAGTCAAGCACATCGGTGCAAAAAGAAACTGAACAAACGTACCATCCAATACAGCATCGTCCGCATTCCCAGCCTCCTGCATCTGTGCCAAATGCGCAAGCTTGCCTACGCTAAGCATAAACTACACCGCACACCAATCAACACCCACCCCAATCCAATCACTGAAATCCAAATTGACTCACATGCTTAACACCTACATCTCCAGCGCCCTTCGCCTCTCGAAACAATCTTGTGCCAGCAACACTCCACCGCCCCTGCCCCAAATCCCTCAACCACGCCACCGCATCGCATCTGCCTCCCTCACCTTCCTCCTCCGCCCAGTACTCATCCATATACCTTCCCCACTCTCCCCTCCCACTCTCCTCCATCGCAAATACCACCCTCGCTTCCCCATGCACCATGCACCATCGCACAACCTCCCTCGCAAACATTCCGCCAAAGCGGTCGACATACTCTTCGATCGTGCGCGCGTGCGGATTGGAAGAGGGCGGGTAGACGGTGTCTTGGTGTAATAGCGCAGCGAGAGAGCGGAAGTCGGCGTGTGATGCGGCGAGCGTGAGAGCGTTTGGGAGGTAAGAGGTCAGACCTGTAAATTATGGGGTAGTTAGGAAAATGAAAGGGAGAAGATTGAAAGAAGGGAAAGCGTACGAAGAGTTTCGAGGATCTCGGGGCGGAGTTGGTCGAAGCGTTCTTTGAGCTCTATGTGGTCCCTCTCGGAACCAGGTTCGTCTGCTGCTATGGGACTATCCGTCGATTAGCCCTCTGCTCTCTCGGGCTATGCATTGAGATAAACAACTTGCCTATCGAGCCAATCCAATCTCTCTTGCATACATGCGAAAAACATTGTCGCAAGCTCTGGGAGAAGCTCCCTCGATGCGCTTTTAGTGTTTGCTTTGCTTGGGTCAAGCGCGAACCTATAGCAAAGAAGGGTCACGATACATATGATAAACGCATCCCAAATCTACGCACCTCGTGGCCGCATCGACAAGCTTTAACACACCGTCGATGGCACTCGGGCGGCTCGTCCATGGCTTGATCATAGGCAGTTCGATGCCATACACGGCAAGATTATACGCTCTATACGAGAGCGCTGCTTGCAGAATCGTCTAGAGCCCACATCAGAACCATTCCAAACACGTACAAAACATTGTGAGAGTAAGAGGGTAAAAACTCACAACAACAGCACCTCCAACCTCTCTCATGGCACCTTCTCCAGCCCTCTCGACCCGTTCCACCATGAACGGAATCAGCCGGCCAATCTCTGCTACTCTATACCTGAAGAAATCTCGGACAACATCGTGCGAAGCGGATGGGTGTAAAAGAGGGTGGGCAGCTGTGAATGCGTGAATAGCATCAGTGACGAGGGAGTGGGAGGCCCCAGCGCTGTTCGGATGTAGTCAGAGGGGTGAATAAAGGAAGGAGTAGATATAGGACGCACTCTAAATGTTCATTCATCTTCAACCAAAGCTGATGACATGCATAAAGCTTTTCCGCATCTGTAGCAAGACGCTGGCGGCTGCGCTGCGACATCTTTGCGAGTGCTGCATTGTCATTGATGAAACGTATGAGCCAGCTGAGCCTATCTTTTCGAGAGGTCAGTTGAGAGGTGAGGTCATGATTCGGTCGGATGATCTCTGGGTCTTTCCGGTTGGAATAAAGGTGTCGCACCAATAATGAAAATAACCGACCGAAATCATCGCAGAAGAAATCAGTGTCTTCGGAGTAGCTGCAAGGATAATATGTACGTACCGCTCTCGAGGACGGCCCTGCTTAACCCCTCTGCACCTGTCATGAGCGCCTCGGCATCAACCTCGGGCGGAAACGAGAAATGTAGGGGGTTATCGGGGTTGCTTCCGTAAAGTATGGCTTGTGTGAGGAGTGCTCTTATGAGGATCGCGCGACCGGTTCTGTGGAATCAGATTGGCTCAGTCATCAGGACACGGAGCAAAGAAGTAGACGGGGGAGAGGAACGCGACTTACGCCTCATCGAATGATTTGACCCTCCCTAAATCCACACGAGCACGCATGAGCACGCCGGCTGTTAGTATGAGCATGTCCTCGGGTCCTTCTCCTCCCCCTTGTTCCTGTTCTGCAGAAAACGAGTGCATTGGGGATTGGAATGTTGTAAGCACACCGAGTCCGAGTATCTGATCTGTGTTGGGGGCTTTCAGGGTAAGGCGATCCTGGTAGGGGGAGTCTATGCCGCAAAGGGGTGAGTTGTTCGCTGGATTATGGCAGGCTGAGACGAGAACGCACCCCGAGCACAAAATACGACCACATCTACGAATCTGATCGCTACGACTGCACCTCCCCCGAGGAGTGTCAGACGAGGATGTAAGGGTGCCGACGCGGCTGTCTATGAGCACGCTTTTTAGCTAGATTTCATGCAGAGCCAAGATAGAGAGTCCCACCGTAGCATATAGCACCCCCGTAACACCATCTATCTTCATGCCTCCACCTATGCCCTCTATCACACCTCCATCTCCACCTCCTCCCTCAAACTTCGCCACCTCACCCCGCTTCGTGCTAGCACTAAGTCTGACAAGCGCATATATCCTTCTCGGTACCGGTGCGCCCATACCAAACCCACCGTACTGGTCGAGCGCCATCGCAGCTGTCTCTTGCTCAGACCCGGCGTATGAGACTAGGACAACGAGTGTCCCATCGCTGTAGACGCGGCAATTAGCCAAATCTTAACCCAACACGATCAAAATGCACCTCTCCACGCCCAAATCGACACCCTCTAGATCCTCCACGTTCCCCACTGCCTCTCGGACATCCACTTCATCCAGTAACACCTCCTTATTCAAGCTCCACCTCTGCACGCGGGTCTCGCTGAGCGTCCATAATTCCTTATCTGCTACCATACCCCTTCCAACCTCGCCACTACCAAAACCAAGAGCAAGAGCAGATATATTCCCTAGTGTAGGCTGGGGAGCAGGCGTGGACCAGAGGAGACGCGCAAGAGAGAGTCCAGGTGCGGGCGGCGGTGCAAAAAGCCTTGCTGAGAGCGTATGCCGCCCGCTTTGAGATGTGAGCGTGAGTCGAAATAGACGTCCATGCGATGTAGACGCAATGTAGATTTGACCCTACGAGCGTACGTCAACACACAATACATGTGAGCGTACTGAGGCACCTACGTCAACCCTAAGCAATCCAGACGTATACTCTCCCTCTCCGAGCTCAAGATTAATGCTTTCGAAACTGCCGCCGCCTGCTAAACCGCTGGTTATGCTGTCCCAGAAACGGATGTCACCGCGGATGGAGAGAAGAACAAGACCAGGTTCTGAACGTGACCTAGAGGGGACTAGAGCGTGGAATGGTGCAGATGGAGGTTGTGCGTAATCTTGAGAGGAAGGTGGACCAGGGAGGATGTAGCATGTAGTCGGTTTGGTGTGATGCCAGACGAAACAGGTGTTCGAGGACGCGGCAAGGGCGTACCCCGTGATGGCATCAACTGCACCTGTCCAAGATTGAGAATAGAAATCTGTGTACGGTCAAGCTTATTTTCAACGCTTGGATGAATTGAGTTGAGTAGATGGACGTACCGGCACCCTTTAACTCGCGCCTGACTTCAAACGGGAGTGCAGCATGAAAAGCAACACTGATCTCATCCGTGCGCGCGTAGAGAGTCTCCCTCCCTGATCCTAGCATACGTTCATTATACATTTGCACGTCGTCGACGTCCATGACGTCTTGTACCACAGCGATATCGTCAGTGCGCCTGGAGGGTGTGCCGGCAGGGCGTGCACTGACCATCCGGCGCTGTCTAGGCGGCGTCACTGATTGACGCGGCGTAGCGTATCTGTGCGTTTTTCGTGGTGCAGGCGACGCCATCGTTGCCTGAGCTGACTGCAGTGAGGTCCTCGAATTCAATACAAATTGACAAAGTAAGTAATACAATACTCTGTGATTCAGTAGTACAAACAAACATCAACATCTGCTCATCGCTCTCCACGACGAACAAGAAGTATGCTAGGCATAGAAGACTACGGTAGTGACGTCGACAGCGAAAACGAAGCGTCGTCCTCTGTATCGTTTTCTAAAGCACCAGTACCAGCGCCATCGAAGCCCTCAGGTCTCTCCCTACCTGCACCCAAATCATCAAGTCTTTCACTTCCACCACCAACCAAAACAAAACGCACAAAGAAGATCGAAATCACGCTCCCCTCGCTTCCTTCAAATGATTCTGATACAGACGACCGACCACCAGTCAAGAAACCCCGAATCACATCTAGCAAAGGGGCAGGCACATCATCCCTTCTCAACATGTTACCCGCACCTACTCAGCCTCTGCCCGTCAAACCCAAGAAGGCTGAGCGCATGCTTGGAGGCGGAAATGGTCCAGGGCTAGTGTTCCATGCACCAGTGAGCGTGCAGGAGGACGGCGAAGGAGATGGCGAGGAGGCATCCATGTCTTTCCTACCCCCTTCAATCAAGAAGGGCAAATCCAACGTCAATCTAGACCGCGAGGACCATCAGCCTCAAGCACCGTCAAAGGGACCCGCTGTGAACTTCTTCTCTCTCGGTATGTTCCTTGCGACTCTGCGTTTCTTATCCTGATCCTTTGCAGGTACCTCTTCGAGACCTAATTCTACGGTACCTTCCACATCCACGACACCAAACACATTCACACCAACCGTCTCGTCTGCCCCTGAGGTGGCCTCATTCACTCCCCCATCTCCGACGCCTACTGACGCCTACCCTGGATACTACCTCCTCCCCTCCGGTGCCTGGGCCGCTCATGACCAGGCATACTACGCCACATTCGTCAAAAAGTGGCAGAAAGAATATGACGCCCAGGTCCGCGCACTCGAGAAAGGTGAGGTGGAGAGAGAGGCAGAAGAAGCGGCGGAGGTCAACATGCAGACAGAGATGGAGAAAGCACGGAAAGAAATAAAAGAGAGGGAGGACAGGAAGGCTCTTACGGGCGTCAAGACCGGGGAGCCAGAACGACCGCGGATGAACGTACAGGTCTGTGTGCTGTTCTTGATGCTTCCGTTGCATGGTAGACCAGTCCTCACGATACTATACTCTACAGGGCGCAAAACTAGGCTCGACAGCTCGTTCACGACATCAATTGACGACGCTCCTCACAGACGCTTACCAGAACCGGGAGGCAATGGAGGAGAAGATCGCACAGGCACGCAGGAACAGGAAAGAGGCAGGGAACAAATATGGTGCGTGTCTTTTCCCTTGTGTGGTCTCCGTTATACGATTCATCAATCCTACAGGTTTCTAGGTTCTTGGAAACGATTATACACCATGTTAGGGATATGTTGCTACTGCTAAGAGGGTATGCATAATATTTACGAGATGGACTATGCTACATGTTTAATAGATCCACGTTTGTCCAATTACCATGCTCGATGCGCCAAAATCGGACCCGGCTCCCGCTGCCGTGGCCTGCGTAACTGCACGTCTCACCTGGCAGCAGAGAATTCTGCCCACAAATGTTATCGTTTGCACCAACAAGGGAAAAGAACACGCACTTGTAACACTCTTCGTTCCCTCACTAATCGCATGCTTGGCGAGCTCTCCGGGAAGAATAAGCCTCACTGCTGTCTGAATCTCACGCGAGGAGATGGTAGACTTCTTCGTATAAGATGCAAGCTCTGCACAACGGGAAGACATCGGTCGCTGCCGAAATAAAACAAAATCGACCAAAATGACGTACTGCTCGCTTCCGTGGCGATCCTTTCGAACAGGTCATTTACGAATGAATTCAAAACGCCCATTCCCTTGTTCGATATCCCAGTATCGGGGTGCACCTGCCTTAGCACTAAAAGAGAAAACACGTTAGCCAGTTATTGCATCCGAATGCGAGCAAAAGCGAATAGGTGAACGCACCCTTGTAAATGTAACTGCTGTATGTCTCCTTCCTTGCCTTCTTACGCTTCTTTTTCATATCCCCATCTTCTTTAGAAGGTGCCTTCCTAGCTGCTTTCTGCTGTCCCGCTGACGACACGGGTGCTTTAGCAGCTTTGGAAGCGGGCGCCTTGGAAGCGGTTGAGTTGGGCTGCGTCAAAGGTAAGCAAGTTGTCAGTTTGAACAACATTGACGAACTAAGATACCTTGAACGGCATACTTGCTCAAAGCAAAATAAAAGGAAAGAAAACGCAGAAAACACGTAAACGCCCCTACAAAGACGCGTCGCGCTTTATACTAGCCGACGCGCTCCCAAGCGGAGTTTGAAGCGCTGTGGCGGTCTTGTTGGAATAGGAAGGTTGCTTTTCGGGCGCCCGCCTAGCTCAATCGGATAGAGCGTCAGACTTTTACGAATGTCGGTTCCATCTGACGTAATCTGAAGGCTGCGAGTTCGACCCTCGCGGTGGGCTATAGTACACTTTTGCTTTTTGAACTGTGACAAACCAATCACATATAAATGCATGTTTTTATTCACTTCGGCGAACTAACATTAATTAGACCAGTGACTAATTCCCCAAACTCATTACCAGCGGCCCGCCTCGCCGGAACTTCGCTTCGAACGGTTCTTTTGCTGCCTCGTCGACTGGCATGCATGTGACAGGCTCTAGACTCATGACCAGTTCTTACTACGTCTCTGAAATGTTAGGTGTTGGTTTCGCCACTCGACTTGTCCCTGGTCACGAGCCTAGTATTAGGCAGGCCCTTCGTTGAGCCCGGGTAAGTGGAACGAAAAAAAAGAAGTGGCCTAAAATACCAACAAAATACCATGACAAACCAACGGCCGGAACTACCAATCTCTGTCTCAAGGGTATTTCAGACAAAGAAGACCCATGATAGACACAGATCGAGACGAACCAGCTAACAACACAATCATGATCAGTGGGTCGCGTAATCATTTATTCGCTCCTGCTAGCGGGTTGTTCTTACATTCTTTATCGAATTGTTTACAGCAGTAGTAGCATCAAAGTAGTCTCCCCTAGAAAGACCAATAGACCAATGAAGATATATATTGAGATGAAGATAACATACTAACTAGTTTTCAATATCTTGATAGTTGAGCAATGATGCATGCTCTGCCTCATGGTTAACGCATGGCCGAGTATGGCCTGAAATAAACAATGAGGAACGAGGAGGAATAATTGTCTCCCTTTGATTGGTTTGACCTGGACTTGGCAAGACTGGACCTAACATATTGTGGTTCGAAAGTTCATCAGAGAAAATGAACTGGGCAGATTATCTTGAAGCAATCCAGTCTATCTCCAGCGAAGTAAACGTGCGCTCGGAATGATATATCAAGAAAAATGCTAGACATGAAAAGTCTGACAACCAAATAGGAGAGTCCCTATGTAAGAGGGTGTTGCGATACATATCACTCAAAGATGATTCTAGTGCTTGCCTTCCTCCGTGCTAGGTACTTCAGGCACCGACCGAGCACGATTCACCCATCCTCCAACGATCCATGATCCTGCGAGTAAACCGAGCAAGACCCAAACTCCTCTGGTTTGCTCATTGTTCAGGGGCCTAGACTTTGCGTGCAAATCAGGCCCTTGCTCCTTGGCAGCCCGTACCACATTCGAGACCGCCTCGCCAACTTGGAAACTCCGCTCCAGCCCAAGATCATCGGCCAAGTCACGGAATAAGCCAGATTCAATCGCGGGTTTGGATTGACTTTCCGGCTCGATAACCACTACTTCCTCAATAACCACCGCGTCCTGAGGCTTTTCAAGGTTGTAGGTGGGACCACCATCAGGATGTGTCGCAGACCCCGAAACAACGTGTAATTTTGGGTGAGAAGGCTCTATAGGCTCGGGTTTCGGACTAGAAGAATCCCAAAAATCGGGAACGAAGGGCTGAGGGGATGATCATCAGATGTGAAAATACAAGGTCGTATCAAAGAGTTCGCATGTGACAAAGACTCGATATGGTCGATGAGGAATAAAACCATTAGGCCCGTAACTTAAATCGGACCGCCTCATCGATCAAGGAATGAGGGGGAAATACTTACTACTTGAACGGGTTCGGGTGGCCCATCTTGAGAGAGGTTGGGTAATCTAACCAAGAAAAAGTCGGGCGTCTTTGAGGCACCCGCGGGCTGTGAT
Organism: Suillus plorans; assembly: GCF_016647745.1. NCBI lineage: Eukaryota > Fungi > Basidiomycota > Agaricomycetes > Boletales > Suillaceae > Suillus > Suillus plorans. Next base: position 691,717 of record NW_024537388.1, read on the forward strand.
GCAGGCGGTATGCTCGGAGATGCGGTCTGTGGTGGAGCGGCAGATGAAGACGCATTGCGAGATACGGCGGGCGTAGGCTGCAAAAAAGGAAGAGCTTTAGATTCCTCATGCACCTGAATTCGGTTTATGATGTCAGATTTGTTGCCCTTGCTGATGGTACAATCAGTTCGGATTACAATGCGAAGAGAACAAAGCAAAAGAGGTTAACCGTAGGAGCCGAAAGTGACTCACGTCGAAAGACCTCGGGTTTTCGCTTCATGACGCAAAGTGACCAGAGTCTCATTTTCCCAAGTTCGGGAGAGAAGAACCGTAGAAACAAAGTTCCTGTGGTTTACTGTGAAGCGTGACGCATTTATTAGATTTTTCTGGTGCACGACAGCTCGAAACATGATTTTTGATGTTCAAGTTTGGTTTGGTTGGAGTCCGTGCTGTTACCACGTGCCACGCCATCTACACAGCTTGATGTACGAGTCACATCTAAAGTGATTATCGAATGACAGGCTCGTATCGACGTCGGGCCAAGGGTTACCCGCTGTGGGTATTGATTATCATCAAACTTGGCTAAAGAAAGTTCTCGTGAGTCCGGGTCCTGGGATCATTTGATACGAGCGCTTGATGACTTGATCTATCTTTTGCAGCAATTGACTCCTTGCCTCGTGTTTCTATCGCGTGTTCTCGACCTGCTAATAATCAAAAATCCTTTTTTGATTTGGCATGACTCTTTTCCTCATACTCTAATCCCCAGCCCTCCGTTATTTCAGCTATGCTTCTCTCTCCAGCGTAAGAAAAGGCCACAGATCTCCCAATTATCAGCCTTCAAATGTTTTCTTCATGCAGATCAACCAGCGCCAGTCTTCCCTCTCAATCTTTTTGGGGAAAGTTCAAGAAAAAAGACAAGGAGAGCGAGTTCCGCGAGAGGCAAGCCCAAATGGCGCTTGCACGACAGCGACTCCTCACACTTGCCTACGAGGATATGGAGACAGTGAGAATGGTACGAACATTTCCCCTTTGCCCTCATATTATCTTGTAATTCCGTCTTCCGCCACAGCTACCTAATAGTTTCCCCGTAAGTGGCGGTGGTTGTTGCCCGTGTCCGGCTGATCTGTTCCTGCACAGGAACTCGAAGCAGTAGCTAGAGATTGGACAAAACCTCCCCCCGATGCCGTCTTCGGCCTGCGTGTTCCTGTTGAATTCGCATCCCTTCATGCCTCTGTAAGTCGACGCTGTCGGGTTGGATGATATTTTTTGATGTCATTGTCAGCGGCTGGTTTCCGGGCCCTATATCTATGTGCGTGATCGAATTCTATCTCTGATATGGGTGGCTCATGGCAGATATGTGTAGCTCACCGGCGAGGATTCATACCAAATTGCGATAATGGGCGTGCAGGGGCTGCGGGTGGAGATTGTAAGCGACGCCCCTCCGCCACCTGATGAACCACCGTAAGTTTGATGCTATGATCATGAACTCGTCTGAGCTAATGGTGTCATAGGCCGCCACCGTAAGTACGCTTTTGAATTAGCCATGCACTGCTTGAGATGTCTTCAGTCCGCCGCCGGTCACGGAAATGCCTGCCACGTTTAACCTGGAGCTCGTACCCGGCCAACACGTGGTCCTAGAAACAACAGTTGCTTCTGCTGATGACGTCGATATGGCCCGCATGGAAGACGGTACCGTTGTCGATGGCCAGTTCTGGGGCAAGCTAAACATAGTGCACGACGGCGGCACTCACACTGTCGACTTCACAGGCACCCGTATACTCAACCCTGACGTCCCACCTGACATGCTCTTCGATTCGCGTGTCATGAGTAAACTCACGACCGCTGCCAAGCCTTCTTCTGTCAAATGCCACCTGAGCATCCTTTCACCTGCCCAGCAGTATTGCGATGTCATTCTCTCAGTCAACCCGCTATGGAGGCTTGAACTTACATGGCCCCCTGCGCAACCAGTTAACGAAACCAAAGTGAAATATTTTCTGCGTGTTCACCCTGGTGGTGCGCTCGAGCATTTTGAGAGTGAGATGGTTACGACGTCGTTATATTACGAAGCTGTGTAAGTGTCATACCTCTCATTCCTGGATCATTGATCCTTATACTACGCAGACCCGACCCAGCGATGGTCGATCCTAATGATTTTATTGCACCCCGAAATGGATACGCTATGACTTTCCGAGATTTCGTGCCACACCTTATGAGTGTCCTAGACCAGCTAGGCATGTCTATGCATGCGCGAACTAACTTCATCAAGTGCGTGTTCCCATGCCATTCATCTGACATGACCGACACTGACACTGACGTTGACGTACACAGTAACAACATTTCCGCATTTTCAGCCCACAAAAACATTGCCTACCGCTTCCTCTCTCCTTCAAAGATAGCCGCCGCAATTGACATTTCAGTTACTTCTGACCCCTGCGTCTTTACGCGCCTATTTCTCATCTTCCGCGGGTTATCGGACGACGATGTGGGATTGTTTGCAGGTGCAGGCGAGAAGGAGGCGAATTCAGTCAACTGGAGAGAGATTGTGGGGTGGAGCGAGAATTCGAAGGACACAACTCAGTTCAGGCTTCTCGAAACTTCTGTGTTTGAAGTTACCTAGGAGGGAGATACCTTTGAGCCGAGGTGGATAACTGGTCTTCCCACCTCCAGGCGTGTCCCTCATATCACTGGTGATTCCTTGTCACTCGCCAGAGATTAGCATTCTTCTGTTTCTGTTTCTGTTTTGCGACGCCCCACCTTTTTGAAACGTCTCTGCATTTGATATCTTAGAACATTGTCGGGCTATACCATCGCTGTCCTGCACATGCTTTCTTGTCACGTCCGCAGCTATTATATCTATTCGATATCTGCTCCCCCTGCGCAACTTTATATTTCTCTGGCCTTGCATCATTTTGACGACCCTGACTTTCCTACATGTTTCTCTTAGCGATTTTTCTTCATGATATGTTGTTGTATCCGCAGTTGTACTGTAGTCGATATCGAAATTGTAACAGTGAAAGATTATCAATTAGTCACCACAGTCAGGGGACCGTGATGCAAAAGCGCGTGACCGTGACGTCACGCGACGCGTTCGATTGGTCTCACCGATCTTGTCTTCAATTACTCCTGCATACACGATGTCCGAGTTAACAGCATAGTAAGTTCATTTCATCTTTCTGGCAGAGTCCCGTAATAAGCATTTAACCCAAGTGAACTTGAGCGTGAAGCCAACATCGCGCGCAACCGCGCGCTCCTGGAGGAACTTGATCTCAAGGATGCTGTCACTCAACTCGGCATCCCGCCCAAACCCAAGCCTGCCATCAGAACAAGAGCAAAGCCCATACAGCCTGCGAAGACAGTGAAACGAGCGCGTGAAGTTGTAGAGGCGCCTCGTAGGCAAAGTGCACGTCTTAAGAATGGAGTCGTGAATCCATATGAAACTGCTGCGCAGAAGAGGCAGCGAGAGGTGAGCGCCAGTATGACTTAGTCTTCCAGCATTTACGATTGATCACACTGCAGGAAGAAGAAAAGAAGAGGCGCCAAATCGAAGAGCAAGAGCGCCTCGAGGCCGAGGAGAAAGCTCGTCTTGCAAAACGCCCTAGACATCAGGAATTGGATCTTACTACATTGGGGGACAACCTAGAGGAGTCAGATCTGAGCTCGCTCCGATCATCCCTGCAAGCTGTCACGAATGTTCCGTTACCAAGACGTACCGCAGATGCGGACGCATTTGTATTTGATGAAGACCAGAAGAATGAAGCTGAAGTTGAAGAATTGAGAAATAAACTTCAGAAACTGAGGATAGTGTCTCGCGCCAAAGTGACCGCAGACAGAGTCTACAGCGCTGCCTACCACCCCGATGCTACTAAGGATCTAGTATTCTTTGGGGGTAAGGTACCGTGATCAAGTTATTGGCAAGTCGCTAACATGCATGTAGACAAACACGGTCAAATTGGAATATGGGATGCCAGAGCTCCCGTAGATGAGGTCGAAGATGAAGACGGTGACATCTCCGCGGACCATAGAGAAGGCGGGAAACATTGGCGCCTCCAGTGTCACTGGCCAGCTTCTTCAACATCGTCAATATCATCTATAAAATTCGACCCAGTTGATGCGCATAGTGTGAGGACACAACTTTTTCATGGAATGGCTGCACTAAGAGCCTTTTATAGCTATTTACGACCTCATACGATCGCACAATACGCCATTTTTCTTTTGTCTCGGGGATTTCGCAAGAGATATTCTCTTCAGAATACCTCATCACAAGTGTGGATCTTCCAGTTAGTGGCCACGAAATGTGGATATCTGACGCTTCCGGCGGCATCACCCACCTTGATCTTCGGGAACCCAAAGACAAAGCCTGTTGGTATGGTCTCTCACCTGCGAAAATTGGCACCGTTAGCATCAACCCGACAAATCCACATTTCTTGCTTACGGCTTCGAACAGTCGTGTATTGAAGTAAGACATAATTATCATCTATGCCCTTGTCTTCTTTTCTCAGCAATGGGTTTCTAAGGGTGTGGGACAGCAGGAAGCTGCAGAAATTGACCTCCGCGACTGGCCCATATCAACTCAGCCAATACACTGTCGAAGACTTAGTCTATTCAAAGAAGGGAAAGGGCACTGTTCGCGGTATATTCCAACATGGAAAGTCGGTGAGCTCAGCATACTGGGACCCGAGAGGGAGAAGTATCGTCAGTACGAGCTACGACGATTCAATCAGACGTGGGTGATATATTTGCGTGCGTCAAGACAAACTGACCGTTTTACAGTGTGGGATTTGGATGTCGCGAAGTACAATTCGTCACCCGGTTTCCCCTCCTTCACGCCGTTCCGCGGGATAAAACACAACTGCCAGACAGTAAAGACCAGCCTTGTCATCGTACTCCGTTCTCCTTTATTGACGCTTTCCAGGGCAAATGGGTAACTATTCTTCGTGCGGTCTGGAATCCCAACCCAGATGTATTCCCCCACTTCACAGTCAGTAATTTGTTGCAACTGGGCGCAGCCTATCGTCTGACTGGTGGCACCGTAGATTGGGAATATGAGCTACGCTCTGGACATATATTCGTGCAAGGTACTCATCCACACATTAGCTGGACCCCTTTAACTGGCTCTGACATTTTTTTTATTTTAGGGACACTTGATTGCAAGACTCAAAGACAGTCGGTCAGTAATCTGAGTCCTGGGTGGCCATAACTAACTTCGTTTTCTCAGGCTCACTGCTACACAAGCTGTAACATGCTCCCACCCCAGCATTGTCGAAAGATGTGCAACAGGAAACGCAAGTGGGCGTTGTGTACTCTGGGCACCACCAGATGTAGAGTAGTTCACATCATCGTATGCCATCGTAGTGACGCTCGCCGACTCCGCAAGAGAACACCATGATTCGCAAATATTTGTAAGACAACAACCTAGGACGCTTATGCAGTTTCGACCCAAGACAAAGAAGCCACCAAGAAAAACAACCACAACTTGAAGCTACTCGAATGCATTACTCATAGTCGGGTAACGATGAAACGATATAGCACTGCGCGCACACAATGCTTTTTTGTTTTTCCTGGACCTCACAAAACAGAGACAGGAAACACACTCAACTAGTAAGACACTATCCCAATAAATGTTGGTCTCACTGTAGTAGAACTACGAGTCTCGAAGGCAGACACTTCTCAACAGAGAGCTGCACAAGAGGAAAGCTTGTGCAAGACAATACAATAATGGTAACCTGCATCGGCAGATTCACCTGGTGCCATGATATTTGCTGGTGGCATAGTGATACAAACACCGTCGTATGAAACACAACCATGAAAGTTCGACCAGTGACACTTCGAGTAACACAAAGGATGAGATTCAAGCGAAGTCTTCAACCATGTGCAAAAGCGTTCGGATGCTTCAAGAAATGCAAGATTAAATTGTGGATAATAGAGGGTATCGTAATAACGGAGACAGCGTTTCATATCACGAGGCTCGTTGCAAGGATGTCATTGTCCCTAATCGAGGAGGCGAGACAAACGACTGGGCAGCTTTGGAAGAAAACCCCTGAAAACACATGAGCTATACTGCAATGATACGAAAGAATCGAGAAGGAATTATACTCACTCACATGCGTGTTTCACTGTATCCTCAACCGAACGGCTGACAGGCCCCGGACTCGGACCCAGAGTCTGTGACAGACTTGCCCACAAACTGTCCATTTCCTGGACGTTCTCACTTTCCGATTAACGGGAAGTGTATGCACTATGGGTTTCAAAGGGATGTCTCGCAATCGCCTACTTCAGTGACTCGTAAGTTGTTCAACGTTGAACGCAGACGTTTGCGCCAAGGTGTCAATGTAGGCCCCAGTCTATTCCTGGCTTTCTCCTTTCCACCCCTCTCTTCCATCCAGATGGCTATAATATCGTCCATGGCGAATGCTGATGGATTCGTGGAGGAAAACGGTTACCCGGTGTGGTTAGGGTCCGATAGATCACTTGTTGCTCTCGTTTTGCGGAATGTCACTGAACTGTGACCTCACTTTTCGTGCCTACTATTTTGCAAGTTCCCCGCACTCAATAGCCACCTGATGATCTGGAGTCTGGACGCGCCCTAGTGGTTGCGGCAGAAACAATATTTGACGACGATTTCCAAATTCTGTCGTGCGTACATGATTCGTCATGCGGACGTAAAACAATGTTGTGGATTGTGCTCGAAAAATCTGTGCGCAGACCCCACTTGACAAAATTGCGAGACGCTGTCGCAGTAGGTGATACGATGTGATAGATCAACCGACGTTTTCGGGTGCTAGTTTTCAACGCTGACCTTCCCAAATGGTGTGGTTATTGAACGTTCGAACGTTGAACCCTCGTAATCGTCATTTGATATGCTATATGGTCTAAGACTGTGGCAGCAACTTGCCCTACCCAATGCCCATGGATAAATCATCACGTATTCGAGCTCCAGCACGAAACGATTATCCTTGAACTATCGTTTGGTTGAGGAATGAGGCTTGGAAGCATGCGGCGGTTTCAGAAGAAGGCACAGTTTAGGTGGTGAATTCGGAAGAGAGAGCTGTGGGCTTTCATGCATCACGGCTGCAAGCTTGGGAAGCGGAAGAATCTGAGCTTTCACTGCAGTAAACCGTGGAAATCGGAAGAACAACGCGCGTGAGATAAATAAATCAAAATAACGCGTCCTTGCACCAGAACATTAATCATGTCTCTCGACGACATCTGGGACGCGCCAGTTTCCCCCACTCACGCTATTACGCCACATTCTGATACAGTTAACTCTCAGAAGCGCCCAAGAGAGACACTATTTCTTTCTGACTCAGACAATGAGGACGACCGACCAGCGCCGAAGAGACCTACTAGCTCGGCACCAAGACCAGACGTAGATGCGCTCTTCGCCGACATCGATAATGATGACGTAGGGGAGGAGGATGACCTGAGATATAAGCCCCTTGCACCTGCCCTTGACCTTGAGGCACTCCGCAAACAGGCCGAAGCAAAACACGCGCTGACACCCCATCAAATCTTGCCTAGCAGTTCTCCACCAAGAGATTTAGGCCCCGACGAAGACGATGAGGGGGAAAAGGAAAAGGGAAAAGGAAAAGAAGGGAAAAAAGAGAGAAAGAAGGTTGTATTACTCGATGAAACAAGTTTAATTGGAGCATCGGGATTTCCACAGCTCATTCAAAATATCAAGGACTTTAAAGTCAAAGGGAAAGGTCATGAGGTGAGTTACACTGACAGCGTACCTGTGCTCTGATGCAGATATCCAAATATCTGTTTAGCACTCAGACCTCCAGCGCATTCTCCAAGTGTACCAGTTTTGGTCTCATAGATTATATCCCAAGACTCCGTTCAAGGACACCATTGAGCGCGTCGAAAAATTATGTCACTCAAAACGAATGCAGGTACGACCGAATATTGATCACATTCGCATATCACAATCACACGTCAATGAAGGTCCGACTAAGTGTATGGCGTGATGAGGCGAAAGGCCTTGTCAATGGCAAGGAACCAGGAGAAAATGGTGGCGACGATGTCATCGACCTCACCGATCCAAATCTTGAGGATGCAGACATGAATGATGATTCGTCCTCTTTGCATGCCCCGTCCCTTCTACCCTCATCGTCAGAGGCTGAAGATGACGACTTTGATATCGATGCTGTCGTTAGAGAAGAGGAGAAACGCCTCGCTGCCTTTAGAGCACAACGTTCGGTTTCACCTGAACCTCCCGCACCAAAAGCCAAATACAAAGTTTTGCCACCCGAAGTTGCAGATGGGATGGACATCGACGAAGAGGCGATGTGGAATGACCTTGAAATATTTGATGACTCAATCCCCAACCCTACTCCACCTCCGGAGAGTAGTAAATCGAGCCTCGTAGTCGATAGCCAGGATGAAGAGATGTGGGATATGGTGCGGGAATTGGAGAGAGAAGAGTACACAGCATCGAAACAACTTCCTGTGTTGAGTACGCCTTCGGCAGAGAGCGCTAACATATCTCTCGGGACAAATGACGAAGACTTTGATGATATATACGCGTAGTGAGCAAATGCCATATTATAATCTTGTCGTTGAACACAATAGCCGAGCTTCTTTGATGATCACGTTCATCCGTTCCTCCAACTCCAACCACTGTAGATATACTCTTTGATAGAAGGACCGCCTATCTATAAAGGCTTCGCTAGGGCAGAATGGATTGACGATAGTCTAGCTGGAATCACGTGACCTAAGTCTTGATAAACAGATCTTGGATCAGTGCATCATGATCACAGTAACGATAAACGATGTCTTCGACCAATCCAATTCCAAACCTTGAAGCAGGTATTCAATACTGGGCCACTCAGCCCGCAAACTACGACGGCGTGCTTGGTCTGCTTCATTGTTAGCCGTTTTGCCATCGAACATCGGCTAACATCACATCCAGGTGGATTTGGAACGGGGGTGACTCTGATCAATCCTCACCGACGAACTTTTGTACTGAAGTATTTGTGACAGTCACTTCCTCGTGTCGATTCTCTTGGATCACGTCGTTTCCTCCTCGACCTCCTTCCTGAATTATCCACAGTCCCATCACCGTTTCGCAATCTCTCCGCCCCTCCATCCGAAACTAAGCGTGTGAGAGCTCTTGACGTTGGTGCAGGTGTCGGGCGTGTCACATCAGACGTCCTCCTTCATCTTGTCTCGGATGTTGTCCTGCTTGAGCCTGTAGAGCCTTTCATCAACGAAGCCCGATCACGTGGAAAAGCCAGCGAATCCGGTTTAGAAATCAACGACAGCGGATATAGGATTTCATGGAAGGGTATCGCTGATCGATCGAAGAGTGTCACATTCTTGCAAGGTGCCTTGCAATCTTTTGACCCGGTCGTACCAGGGACACCTCTGGATCGTGTCGGTTATCTGCCGCAAGGTGGTGATGACGAAACGGAAACGGGATTCGATGTGATATGGTGCCAATGGTGCCTCGGTCACTTGAGAGATGATGATCTTGTGCAGTTCCTTCAGAGGAGCAAGAAGGCTCTACGTGATGCGAGGAGTCTCATCGTAGTGAAGGAGAATATATGCGGCAAGCAAAATGAGCCGGTGACTGTTTTTGACGAGCAAGACTCTACCTTCACTCGGTTTGTAAGAAGTGATTATGTATTACAAAACCTTGACTTTGCTTCATAGGTCAGATCTCGCATTCAGAAATATTTTCCGGGATGCTGGTCTCAAAATCATTGAAGAGAAAATTCAACACGGGCTTCCCAAAGGACTATACCCTGTGAAAATGTACGTTTACTCTGGCTGGACTACCATATTATCATGCTTACTTGCTTCAGGTACGCACTACGGGAGGCATGAGATGTCCTTCAGTAGTTTCTTATCGTCGTCAGTTATGCATGCATGCGTTATATGTGATTGCGTCCGTAGTGCAAGAGTATGTAACATCGAGCCAACATAAACACATTGCTCATCCGACATCATCTGAACTTCTATGCCAACGTCATTGCCTACACAAACAGCTATCATCGTTGGCGTTGTACGAGTCTGACGTTGTCGATATGCCCGAGAAGGCTACGAACAGAGGTTTGACACGACGATGTCGCAGATCTATTCGTCGAACTGAATAACGCCAGTCATGCCGACAACCCCTTCATCGTTTTCGCACCACAATTCCGCTTTGTCTTTTGCCACAATAGCACCATGTATCGTTACGGCACGATTCACAAAAATTGGATTGTGTGCGCGATAGCTGAAGGTGCGCAATTTGGCCCTTGGTCGGTGGTAAATGAGACACTCTAGAAGCATAAGGGCTGTCAGGGGCCCATGAACGAGTCTTTCTAGTGACAGGGGTTAGATGGTATCAGTTGGGAAGTAAAGCTCGAACTCACCTGGATATCCTTCGACTTTCTGCGCATAATCCTTGTCCAAGTGTATGTGATGCCCGTTGAATGTGAGGGCAGAAAAACGGAATAGCGTCGTCAGGGTCGGAGTGTACGACAACGAAAACTCAGACTTTGGGAGATCGGTCACTAATTAGATATGTCCACATCAGCACCCAGATAAATCACAGGTTGTTTCGAGGACTAGCCTTGACGGGGTACGCGGCTCCCTATACTAGCTACAAATGGTTGGTAGACATGCGCTCGTTCCTCCACCATCCCAGGTTCGCCTTGTCCTTCCACAGTCACTTCAATTCTCTGTTTGACGAATATCATCGGCTTCCCGACCTCAAATCCTTTCTTCTCGACCTTGGCCACAGTAGACACTGCAGTTGCTTTCTCTCCTACTTTCAATTTTCTTTCCTTGTTCCATGTCATGGTTCCACCCGCCCACATCCGGCGTGTGAATGGTTCAGGCGGACAGAAGTCGGCGTCTGTCCCATCGGTACGCAGTAATGTCTCAGGATTACGCGGGTGGAAGAAGGCAAGGTGGTGTCCATATCCGAGAGGTGTACCTTCTATAGGGTGTGCAAACGGACGACCACGCGTGCCGTCGCGAGTGGGAAGAGTGATGTAGAGATCTGAAAGGTGACTAGAATGAAAGGCATCGGTGAGCGCAAGTGATTTCGGGGATGCTATCCAGGCATCGAGAGCCTCCAGGTTGAGAGAGGATGTTGAAAGGAACCGAAGAGCAGGTCGGGTCCACGAGCGCATGGGGATTCAGAAGTCGACTAGTCAGGACACCTTTACAATTGGATCCATTATGTAATATTTATGGTTTTCCTAAATAAGAAGTCTGCAGGGTTCAATCAGGGTTATCTATGGTGCTGTTCACTTATGCGCCGCTACTTTGGGGCAACCGCCAAATCGATGGCCAAAAAGTTCCAACCCTAACCCATTGCTCAAAATGGCAGGCGCAGCTTCGATGTTAGTATACCAGGCATCAACGTCGTTTTGTGAGTTGCGAGACATTAGTATACTATGTACAGACGAAAGTTTTATATTTCAATCTTCATTCAATGGCCCGAAAGTACCATAAAGAGGCAGCCGCTCGTGCAAGACTCGCCCGACAAGCTCAACTGTATACTGCTACTGCTCCAGTTATATCCAGCGAGGCTGCGCAACACTCAAAACCAACTTGCCGAAAGCTATGGCTTCTGTACGTCTCAGCACAATCCGGTTATGGAGCATCGGATGCACAGGTGGATGGATGCTTATCGGTCAGGTCTGGAGACGAAAAAAGCACAGTTGCAGGTCAAGGAGTTCAGCTCAAGGAAGTACAAGTCTCATAGACGTGTTCTGGAGACTGTAGCATGTCTTTTCGACTGATTTTACCGGTCACCGCCAATTTGGGTCATGTCCGAAAATTTATCTCGCTCAAATTTAATGCTATGCAAAATCGCTCTTGACAATATGTTCCTATCATTAATCTAAGTGTTTTTACAAGACAGAAAGTTTCTGGGACTTGTTCTCGCAGCGGCAGAAAGTTTGCACAAATGTAGCGGCACATAAGTGAACAGCACCATAGGCTGGCTATATGTTTCAGCGTGACTTCGACGCAAACGCCTGGCCATAACAGGCTGCTTATTCGACCGACATCAACACTATATTCAAGACATTATTGTCACATCTTTGATAGGCTTTCGTAGGGTTTTATGTTGTTTTCACGCAGATTTCAACGGTGTACTAAGTGAAGCTTCGCTCTGATCCGGGTGGCTCCTGATGACGTACTACGGACACCGTTCAATCGGACATACTAGTACTCAAGAAAGCTATATTGCATGTCTGAATGCGCACCCAGCGGCGGCCTGGCCACAGGAACGACAGCACATATAACAACCGTTGGGACTTATCGAACCACGGTTCTCCAGATACAAGTTGAATGTCTAACCCAAAATTTAGGATTGCTATCTGGTAAGGTGTCTTCAGCTTGTGGCCGCAGTCCAATTCATCACAATACTATTTTAGCGGAGGAGGGGTAGGCGGTCTGACATTAGCTGTTGCTTTGTCCCGCTACCAGGATATTGCCGTCGATGTGTATGAAGCCGCGCAGAGCTTTTGTGAGATCGGGGCTGGTGTTGGTGTCTGGCCCAGGGCATTCAGGGTGCGGACCTTGGAAAAGCGACGGCATGCTAACCCCAGACAATCGTCCAGGTCTTACGAAAATTTGGACCCGACTTCGAACAGCAACTGCTTCAACGCTGCGGTTACGAATACACAGAAGAATATGGTCAGTGGAAATCGTATACGATACATGTTTAAATCCGCTGAGAGAAGTTCAGTCCCAGCTGTTAGGAGCCGTAAAAGCAATCAAGCTGTCGGCATTGAGTTGTTTGATCTGATGACGAAAGGTCAACTTTCCTCTGCATTCAAATGCATCACACTCTGAACACCGTTGGTAGAACAGGCAAACTTATGCGTTTCCATCGAGCCGACTTCCATGGCGTACTACTCTCATTTCTTCCACCGTCCTGCGCAACGCACAACGCCAAGCGACTGATATCATACACCCAGCCTTTGGAAGGCAGTCCGAGAAATTCACCAATTACGCTAACATTCACGGATGGATCAACTGCTACGTGCGATGTTTTAATTGGTGCCGACGGGATCAAATCCGCAGTCCGGCCCTGCATGTTGCGAGAATTGGCTGAGGGCCTGGATCCCGATGAAAAGCAATCTGTGCTCTCTTGCATGAGCCCAATCTGGAGCGGTGTTGCTGCGTACAGAACACTCGTTTCCGCAGAGAAGCTGCGCGCGCGTTGTCCTGATCACCGTACCTTGAGGGAGTTTACTCAGGTAAGCTTGATTCTTGTTGTATTTCATACCATTAATTTGACGAGGCACCTTCATTCACAGTACATGGGAAAAGATGCTGTGAGACTCTTTAATCTACGGTTTGCACTGTGCTGATGCTGATGTATTGTAGTACTTTCTTGCATACCCTATTTCTCTTGGCCAATATGTCAATTTTGCGGGTTTCACGCTTGAACGCGATGTCGTTGACTTGGCGTATAAAGCTGACACAGAAATCCCTCGTCCGTCTTTTAAAGGGAAGACAAACGATGAGTGGGTTAGTGAACTCACTGCTCAGCAGTTTGTTGAGCCTTTCAAAGACTTGGAAGAGGATGCACAGCACCTTCTCGAGGTCTGTCGTTCGTATCTGAGTTACTGTTCATCACTGACGATTTCCAGTGTGTGGAAAAGGGCACGCTTTGGGCTGTACACACTGTGAAAACTTTACCATCCACTAATTTCAGGCGAGTTGCGATCATGGGAGATGCCGCACATGCAATGACGCCGTTCCAAGGCTCTGGTGCTGGCCAGGGCATCGAGGTCGGTTATGCACGACTGCACTCCGAGAAATTTACACGTGCTGATTTGATTTGATAGGATGCTTACTTGCTCATGACCGTCCTTGGTCATAAATCCACAACCCTAGAAACGGTACCTAGGGCCCTCGCCATATACGACAAGTTGAGAAGGCCATTCTCATCAGAAGTGGCATTGCGCTCGATGCGTGGGGGGCAACTATGCGCGTTTCAAGAGGACGTCCCTTTGCACGAGCTCGGTGATGCGATCACCAAAAATTGGGAGTGGGCATGGCTGACTGACTTAGATGATGCTTTGGAAGAAGCTGTCAGGCTTGTGGAGGATAGCTCGATCGATCTCAACTGAGAGATCTGATGTACGCTGCCACGGCAGCCCCGTGTCACGAGCTGAGAATGTAAGATGATTCTGTATATGACATGTATTCTAGTAGCTCGCAGTTACGACTACTCGATTGTTTCCTCTAGGTCTACTTCTTTCTAGATACCACTATGTAAGTCTTGTATGGATATTGATACGTGCCCTCCTCCTTGTTAATCCAAACTCTACCATCTCCCCGCTCGAGGATACCTCTGACGTTCTCCAGTACCTTAGCCTTTTCGTCTGGAGGGAGCACGGCAATGTAGCTCTTACTCTGAGCGCGATCCGTAACAATTTGTTCGCTAGCAAGAAGATGATATGCCCATTCTGCCTCCTCCTGAGGATGGAACAAGGAGGTATACTCAGGTGTAGAGAAAGTCTTCCTCCAGAGTCCGAGGCGGAATTGGGGCGTCCCTTTCTCATGAGCCTCGATGCAGTCACGGAGTTGTGCAACCCAACCTGCACCGTCTCTTCAATGCTGTCAGACAATTTGATACAAAAAAAATCAGATAAGCAAACCTGTCTTCAAGGTTCCAGATAAACACGACTGCGCCGTCCTTCTTCAAGATACGGCTGAATTCAGCTGACGCTTTCCCATAATCGGGGCACCAATGGAATGCCTATATGTCCGATGGGTAAACACCTACACCTACCTGATTCAGCCTTTACAATACTACTTACCTGTGCAATAATGATAAGGTCTGCCCACCCGTCTTCCACGCCAGTGTCATCAAATGTCCCTTTGACAATAGAGCTACGACTATCATCGACAGTTTGCCTCCACACATCACGCATGCCGTCGCTAGGTTCGATAGCTCTCAGCGTACCAATGCTCGTGGCCCACTCAGGGTGAGCCAACAAGGCACGGGTGAAGATACCTGTCCCTGCCCCAATTCTGAAAGCCAATTGACAAGAAGAAGCAAAAGTAATGCGTGTGACTCACTCGACAATATTCAAAGGTGCCGTGCTCTTGGATACCTGGCGCATGTACGAAAGACACTCAGTTTGGTACGAAGGGCGAGCCCTATACACAGCTCATGAATTAGTGCATGTGGATCACGCGGACCGAAGTCAACTCACCGATCATACAGTTCATTCGTCCCAGTGCCGAATCCTGTCTCTGCAATAACATGTAGCTTCGTCGTCATGGTGCGTGTAAGCTTCAGACTTAACGTGGAAGAAGTGAAGACAAGTTGCTGAACTCGCAGAGATACGAGGCTAGTTATCATGGTTGGAAAGCCAGCGCAGAGACGTTATTTATGTGCATGCCATGCAGTCAGGGTCGCCTTCGGAGAGCCGTGTTGTCTAAAAGTGTGGGACACCAAAACGATGAAATCGCCGAAACTGCCGAAGCTTCCTGGAAGTACTAGTAATAGTTTGGTGGGGACTGGCTGGCATCCATCCAATGGGTCGGGACTATCAAGCTAAGCGGACCTCCAGCGGTCCGCCAGGTTTACGTATTTTCTGGTGGCACGATGCGCTTGCGCGCCTTGGTATCGTTTCTTGCTCCGTCACGGTATGTACTATGTACTGGAACAGTTCTATCCGCAAGGGCTTTCTTTCATATCATTAGTAATTATCTCGAATATTTGTAGGACCAAGGTTGATGACTTTCAAATTTCTTGTCTGACCACTGGGGAGCTCAATTGAGGTTTCAAACAACCACTCGCGAGCCGATGTACGTTGCTAGAAGAAGCCACCGTAAGCTGAGTTACTCATCAATCATTCCCTTCCATACTTGCACTGCTCTTCCTCTAGTGCCAGCCTGCCAGCACTTGGCACAACCGTAATAATTAGCGGATTTATAGTTCAATAACCATTGATTTCACCGCTCAAGCGTATCGCTATATAGTTACAGACTAGCCTGCAGTCCTTAACTCCTTCGCAGCAACGGTGACCCCCTCTCCCTGCTTTGAATCTCCCCTCGAATCGAAGCGACACGTACGACTGCGGCTGTGTGCTGGCCACCCTCAAACTCCACACCGCCAATTTTTGGCCACGCTTCAAGCTTCAGGTCAAGTGTCTGACATAGGGTCTTCGAAGTAAATTTGGTTTTTGAAAAAGGACAATTATAGGGTGATACGATAGTGACCTTATATTACAAGGTGACGCAATCTCATGGCGATTCACTTCCTTCTATCATGATACATGATGCTCAACGCAATAAATATTCTCAATAGCTGCTAAAACTAAAAGTAGCCCCACTTTTGATCAACAATAGTGAATACCTTCCAGTTCTCCCTAACTTTAGCATTGCGTCTCCAAGTTTCCAAGGCGGATTTATTGTTTTTCGTCATAGCTAATAGGGAAGTAGACTCCGAGAGCGTCGTCCTCAGCTAAATAGGTGTGTCAGCATTGTGGTGTTAACTGACGGCCATGAATACTTGCAGCGCTTCTCCTTCTCGTCGTAGCTAATCGGGAAGTAGACACCGAGGGTGTCGTCCTCAGCTAAATAGACATGTCGATATTAGCATCGTGGTGCTAACTGATGGTCATGAATACTTGCAGCGCTTCTCCTTCTCGTCGTAGCTAATCGGGAAGTAGACACCGAGGGTGTCGTCCTCAGCTAAATAGGTGTGTCAGCATTGTGGTGTTAACTGACGGCCATGAATACTTGCAGCGCTTCTCCTTCTCGTCGTAGCTAATCGGGAAGTAGACACCGAGGGTGTCGTCCTCAGCTAAATAGGTGTGTCAGCATTGTGGTGTTAACTGACGGCCATGAATACTTGCAGCGCTTCTCCTTCTCGTCGTAGCTAATCGGGAAGTAGACACCGAGGGTGTCGTCCTCAGCTAAATAGGTGTGTCAGCATTGTGGTGCTAACTGACGGCCATGAATACTTGCAGCGCTTCTCCTTCTCGTCGTAGCTAATCGGGAAGTAGACACCGAGAGCGTCGTCCTCCGCTAAATAGGTATGTCAGCATCGTCGTATTAACTGACGGTCATCAATACTTGCAGCGCTTCTTGTTAATCGGTAAGTGTACGCCACGGGCCTCATCCCCGCGCTTTGCTACGGCTGCATGTTATGTTAATAACTATGATACTACTGATGTCACGAATACTTGCAGGACTGTCCCGCAATCCCTGACATGGGGTATGCGACCGCAAGAGCCACCATGGAGGCCAGTGCACTAAGCAGGAGAGAACGCTGCATGTTTGAAGTTGAGAAGAGTAAAGTTTAGAGCTTCGTTGGTGCATACCTCTCAATTCAGGGGACCTTCTTATACCTTGTCGTAGGTTCGCTTATCCAGTCAAACCTTGGTAGAATACTACGTGGCACCATATTCAACTAATTTATCGGGATGTATCCTGCCCTTTGATTGTTGATTAAATTGGTATCGGTGTAGAAGTCAACACATGACGTGCTTTGTGACACTTATGGAGCTAGACATGAGCTAGACGGATCGGAACTGCAATCAGCCAGAAAGATAGATGGGGAACATTATGCACAACTTGCTTGCCGTTGTTAGTACCCCTTGGGTGTAGGTGGGACTCATCACTGATTCACATAATTTTGCGAGCCATGGTGTTGCCATGAGGATCCGGTGCAATGAGCGTGTTACAAGCAGAAGTAGTAACTGGTATCATTAAATTATACCAAGGGCCGAATTAGCAAGACTTGTAATTCATAATGATATTGAGCGGCTCGGCGTACTACGTCACTCCGAGTCGTCTATCATTTGTGCAGTACGAATGTTCAGGGCAGTCATATAGTATAGCCCGCACAGGACCTCAGGCTGGCCCACTGGCACGTTCCCGAACGTATATTAAATCAAAAACTCTGAAAATGGGTTTCTGCTGTGAACAACTTGGATTTCAATTAATGAAACATACGCTGCCTCGTGCCAGTGGGTTGCCAACCCATGACTTGTCAATGACGACTGAAACTATATAGAGTGCCGTCTCACGGGTAATCTGGTGAGTGACACAATCTTTTGGGCTGTCACGCGTATGTAGATACTTGATCACGCATGCAATGCACGCCTCAAATCTTGGATCACGTCATGAGATCATACATTCTCGTGATGAGATAGGGTACCAGCTGCCTGGGAACAGAGTGCTATTGGTGCTCCACTCCAGCTCGCCACGTCTTTTGTATACATATCATTTTCTTGCCGCATACCGAAGCAGTGGACCCAGGCCTACTATCATTATTATGGCTGTCTTGTCATACCCTGTGAGTATACAATGCATACCTTTTCATATCCATTAAGAGATAATTGGAAAGTTTATGCTGAATCTAGGGACCACTGTGTACCTGAAGTCGCAAATGCCCTCCCTCACCAGTCCGCCGTTCCTTTACTAGGCGCGATGTTAGGAGTAATAGCCTATGGTAGCCTGAGCGCAAGGTGTCTGAGCGAGTTCTCGTCTACTTACGTGGAGTGTTACAATGTGTGAATATTTTTGGGAAGAACGTTTTAGTGGTTGTTAGCAGTTGTTAGTAGATCTCTGTTCTTCTGACTGTGGGTGAGCGAGATTCGGACCGCGTAAGAGAATGCTGGCGATTATGCTAAATATTGCGGTTACATCATGATAGTCTAACGAAATCCTTTCGATAAATGACGATGAGTATGACAAAAAATATCCCGGTTCTCTGATCGGCGCCGCCGCAGCGTACAACGCAACTGCACTACACTACGTGGCAATAAATTCGGCGCCACTTTCCTTCCAAAAATCGACACATCGTGACCAGCCTACTAACCACGAATGTGCCTACGGCCGAAATTATGTAAAACACAGAGTCATTGCGAGTCTAATCACACAGCCAGTCCGCTGGCCTGGAACCTGCAAAACACACCCGTCAGCATAACAATACCCTCTATGGGCACTCGCCAGCGTGTTACTCCATCGGTCATGCATCAAATGAATGACTCTGTTTATCCGTACTGTAGTATGATGAAGCTGTATCATATTGAACGTTCGAACTTTGGCAAGCCAATCACGCCGACCAGTGCCAGACACGGCCCGCGGCGGTGATTTGAACCTCCGACGGGGTGGACATTTTGCGTGCAGTTTAATTCTCGGAGTGACAGCAAATTGAAAAAATAAAATGGGAGAATGAAATAAGAATTGAATCCAGCTGTTAAACAATATGCAGAGCGGGTCAATTCGTTCGTTCTCCTGACAAGGGTACGTCATCGAAGTTGTTACCTAAAGGATCATGTATCCAAGTTCTCTCTGGTACTGGGGATAGGAATACTAGTACAGCTAGATATCAATGCATACCTTTTTGTATCCGATTTTGGTCCATTGAGAGTGAAACTCTATGTGGCTGCGCATAACTAGCATCAGCGGACATAAATATTCTTCACACCCGTTGTCAACAGAGGGAGTTTCTTGTGCGACAGTTTATAAGTACTATGGAACTCAGTTCATAGTCAAATTATACGTCTTTATAATTACATTCATGATGTAAAATCATGCCCTCTGGATCCTCTATGGGTCGAGAATGCAATTAAGGGGGCAACGGAAGGTCAACATTGTCCTCTTGGCGGATCATCTGGGATTGAGGGACATAAATACGATGACCATCCACCCAATCCAAGATCTTCTCAAGGTCTCTACATTGATGAGGGATGTTGAAGTTTGGGTAAGGGACATCGAGTCCCTCGACCCAATCGTAAGTAACCATTGTTACATCAGAGTGGCACATGATGATCTGTCTGAGCATTTCGACGCAGTGATCTGATGTATAACATTAGCAGGCAGGATGCAGGAAGAGAGGTGACAGTATGCTAACCAAGATGGATGCGCCATCTGTCAGGTGATTCGACGAAGTCAGAATCAGTTGCTGTGTAATGGTCACCCCAACTGGACTGGCGAACCATGTTCTATAAGGGGTAAGTAAAGATCGAGCAGCCTTTTGTTACAACTGACTATGCAATGAAGCTGGTGAATGACCTCCACTGTCGCCAAATAATCCCCACCATACTTTTCCGGGTACCTAGCCATGAATGGGGCAGGTTCCTCCCCTATTTTGAGTAGCTCTTCGAGCGTCATAGATATTAGGCGCCCTGAAAAGGTCGTCAATCAGTAATCACCTCGATAGGAGTAAAGTACAATATGCAACCATCGGCAGTTACTTTGTTCCAAGCTGCTTCGAGATCTGGAGACGGACTGCCGCGATATGCTGAAGGACGATCCCAACTTCCATTGAATCTCAGAATGCCTTTGGATTCAATGGCCTCGTTTACTGGAGCTGTGATGGGTCAGGAAGGTATTTCTGTCATACCGTCTGTCCACCTACAGAACAGAAGTATGTCATTCTTCGAAGGTGCCCATGCGCATAGCGTGAGGAAGAGTAGCGTTATGGATATCAGCACCCCATGTATAAGCCACAGTGATACGTAAAGGAAGCGAGACTTTGAATGAGGCCTGGTTTCTGTACTCCTATGTAGAAGGTTTGCATCCTCGTCATTGGCTTCGTTGACAGGAGAATACTGAGCAGAATATTCCTTGGCCATAAGGTACGGAAGAAGAAAGTTGGGTATGGATTCGGAGCGGACACACAGGACAAAACTTTGAAGTGTTTGCAACGTACAGCCTGTGGACCTCGGAGACCTTCAAGTGCCAATGATTGGATCAGAAGTAAGATCCTGTTTAAATTTGCGCTATCCTGTGCCATCAGAACTCAATGAGCTGGCATTGCATACTTTCCAGTTCGACACATTATGACGAGGAGTCAATCTCGGTACCAGATCCTAGGCACCAGTGTTGATGCGACGGGAGAATCAGTTTTCGGGTTGCCCGGTATGCATTGAAATTTGCTATGCTCTGGGGCTCCTGGTTTGTATCATTAAAAGTTTGTTTAGTGACAGCCACTGCGGTCATATTACTATTAGACTCTTTCAGCGAGTCCAGCATGTCGCAATTTTGAGCAGAGATGAATATACCTTGCTACTAGTAGCCTCCAGGGAATTGAGTGGTGTGATCAGAAGCAAAGAAGTCTTGCAAACCACGAGCTTGCAATTTCCGACAATCAATGGCTTCTAGGAGAGTCTGAGAAAACCTAGATCATTTGGGGTCGCCGCGGCCGCATCAGTTAATGGACGAGTGCGGCTACACAGTACACTAGGTACACTACTAGGTGCCACGAAAATAACAAATAACAGTACATTGCGGATCCCGCAATGCCGATGCCGTGAGAAAGTTGGTAATTTGGCCTGCTCCACCACAGCGAGCATATCCAGTTATTGATCCGAGTGCATAGCCGTCTTCGATTAATATTGTGATCCGAGAATTCTCAGAGGGGTTGCCAGCAAATCCAGGCAAATCCCCTTCCCAGAAAAGGTGATCGAAGCGACATATTTTATTGATCAACTAGTTTGGTGAGTAGTAGTTAACGACAAGCGTGTCAGATTCCTTGATTACACGTTCATAGGTATTCAGCTCAGAGAAGGAAGTAGACGCAGCTGCTAACCACGGGAGCCAGCATGTCTAAAGATTCTTTACACTCCTCTGATGAGGAGACAATCTTCGGTGACGTAGACAGGCCCGGTGCAAAACCTCATCTCAAATCTCGCATTCTTCACCTGTGGCCTTGGTTAAGCATTGGTTCGCTTATAATCACATCCGTGTCCTCCTTCACGCTGTGGATGAGCACGCCTTCTGCTCATCTTGCTATATACTGTGAGTAGTCAGATCACGGTGCTATGTGGTCAATATATTGACCAATTACAGCTCCAGCAAGTGTTGCTGTTGAGCCTGTTATTACAAGGTTCAATGGGACCATCATTTTTCCTTCTATCTATCGTATTCACAGTGGACCTCTTGACGCTCCCGACTATCATGGCCCTCCTTCCCCAGAACTCGATGCTGCTTGGGACAGGATTTCTGACGATGGTGTGGCATTCAATTTATTATGTTGTACTGTCGGTCGTTATTCACTTCCATGAAATCACAGTGCCACCAATCCAGGTTACGATTGATGACCTACGTAAAGCTGGAGAAGTAGATTTACCAGCGAAGGTTAAGTATCCACAAAGTAGCGGTGGAGGTTTCATGGCATCGTTGGAAGTCAATCATCAAATGCGTTGTCTGGTAAATTATGCCTATGCTACACGTAGAGCCCGGTCATGTTTTGTTGATAATTGTGTAGAACTTCCTTCGCAAATCCTCTTGGCCCGACCATTACAAGTTGGATCCCTGGTTGCAGCGGGACCCCTCGGTAGTTCGAATGCATCTTGGTAAGTTTTCCTCCTTACCCGACACACGTCCTGCTCATAGCATCCACGTTAGATGACTGCATCGAACTGATCAGGCAGTCTATCATGTGCCATGCCGAGGTTGCGATGATCACGTGGGACTGGGTGAAGGACCACAAACAAGCCTACCCCAACTTCAACACCCGCCATGCATGTAGGAAATTTGAGAATGTCATGGACTGGGCTATGCAACATGCTGATCGATCCGAGGTTACTCGGATGGAGGATACGATTGACCTCCCTTTCCCTCATCAGTACAGTATATGATGCGTCTTGCGTGATGAGAGACGTGGCATTATGTGATGATCGCACATGTTATGGATGCGGAATGTGACGTGGAGAAGCTATGAATAAGAACAGTGATGACTAGGGCACTGATGATTTGACGTCTCTCAAGCATATTGGTACAATCTTTGACTCCTTTGCAGCACATTGACCTCTTGGTGCTTCAAAAATAGAATCGACAGCTGAGACTCGGTCCCCGGATATGTCAACAGTCTCTAGGTCAACGGGAAGCTCTAGCCTAAACATCCCATAATGGAAAGCTTGCAGAAGTGGCCCACCGAGGACTGAATATTCCCAGTGAAAACTGGTCAGTGTGGGAACGTGTGAGAGCGTGCCACATCGTGCACCGCCAGCTGAAACCACCCTTGCACGATCTCGACAAGAAATCCGGACGAATACACGATGCAGAAGGAGTCCATATCGTGCGTCGTCATGCGAGAGTCGTTCAAGTTGTTTCTACACGATGTGGCACTCCCTTGCATTCCTTACGAGCGGTTTATATCATGCGAGAACGGTTCATATCATATTGCTTCAAGTTGCTATCATTACTATTAATAGTACGAAATACAAATACGATTGGACAGCGAAAACTGTTGGGATCCGACGAATCCGAAGGAGACAAGGCCGAAAGGATGAGAGCCGAGAGGGAGAGGCAGCAACCGGCCGAAGCATAGAGCCAAGGGAGAGGACACCAAGTGCGAGCGCATCCAAACGGAGAATGAGGTCGACGTGTCATGGCCAACTCGTGCGCTGTCCATCTTTTAGTTTAGCTTAGCGTAAATGACTGTACCTGGGAGACTCACCTTATAAGCCCAGGTACCCGCATCCAAACATCTCAGTTTCAACTCGAATACTGAGATGTAAGTTAGTATTTTCGTAACGTTCGACTCGAGGTCTAACGTTATATTAGATTCGTACCTTTGTGTCTAGGTACAACGTTTGTTAATCAGAGTTTCAACTCGAATACTGAGATATTCGTACCTTTGTGTCTAGCTGCGCGTGACCGTCTTGCTATACTCTCAATAAAAACTTGGTCGAGCTCCTCCAGGGTCTTGCCTTTCGTCTCGAGCACGAATCACAAGATGAGCACCCAGAGAATACAGCACCATGCTGCGTACCAGCCAAAGGCACCTTGTTGTTTGAAGGCCAAGACGAGCGAAGGCCAAGTGATTGACAGAATGAAGTTCCAGAACCAAGTGGTCGCAGTAGCAAAGGACATGCTGATATCACGGATACAGAGAGGGAATGCCTCTGTGGAGTACGTCAACGGCACTGGACCTTCGCCTGGAGAATAGAAGATCGCGAAGAGGTCTGAAGGAGCATATATCAATGGCAGTATCAAGTACCAAAAGGATGACGTCAATAACTCACCTGTATTGTTGCCTGACCCGTAGGAGTACTAGAAAGATAGCAGCAATTGCGCATATATGCACCCAGTCCTATAGTATTCAATGATATATTGGCTTGAATATTGTTGACAGAACTTACTAAGGCAAACGCTCCGAGTCAGGGTGCTGCTATTGAGGAAACTTAAGTTTTAGGACCAGGGCTCGAGTGGATTACTAGCTGCCTGCGGTGTTAACGTTAACGGTTGTATGGGGAGACATGACGGTAAGGGAACAAGAGAGGTGTTGATGACATCATGAAGACGGACTTTAGATTTGAAAAGCTTTACATGTTGCAGTGACATGCATATGCAAGCAGCAGATAGCAAATGCAAACATTGCGGAACTCATGCAGATGCAAAATAAGTGCGAGGAAAGCAGAATTCACGCAAAGTTTGTGCAAAGTTCATGCATTTGCATGCGCTGCGCTCACAAGAAAATACTCATCATTTGCTATCAACCAGATCTACATGATCTGGCACTTTGTGTAACGTTCTCGCACGCTCTCACACGCTCCCGCACTGTCCGGTTTTCACTGGGACTGAATGACCAGCGCCGGATGAGATCGTGTTGAACAAGAGCCAGGCGTAAGCAAAGTAGCGTGCACTGAATTTGCAATTGGCGCTGAAATGAATATTTACCGCGGCCAACGAGTTCCGTGCGCCATCAACCTTAAATTAAACCTGAAGTACGAATCGTGAAACCGCCAAGCTCGGAATTTGAGTCGAATGCATAGTAAGCCGGACATGATATTATAAGACAGTTCAGTTCCCGCAGCACGGGTGGCTTTACACACATGCGCCCCTTCCCACAATTAAATCACCACTTATCGTGCACGGACCGTATCTACGTCAACCTCCATGAACCAACTTTTAATCGACAGCCGCGGTGTCTCCACTTCACTTCGTTTTAACGAGGCGTCATTCTTCATCGAACCCACACAGCTCGACGGTCACAATTCCTCTTGCTGCGCAGGCATATACGCTGACAGAGAAGTTAAGTGCACAGAGGTGCCTCTTCGCAATGTCATTTATGCCAAAGTTACATCTGGTGTCATTGAGGTACAATACCTGGTTCGCAAGGGCAAAGAGAGCAGTTTGAACCTTGCAACGACAGCCGGTGCAGTTCAGAACGAAGATAGCACGCGTGTCAAGAAGTGGTGCGAGGCGCTGCTTCTTGCTGCGTATCAGGGTTTGTCAGACTTCATAACGCGTGGTATGTTTACTACTTATCTGGCTCATTAGGCGCAAATCCGTCCAAGAATCTCAAGGTGCTCGTTAATCCCTATGGCGGAAAGGTCAGCTTGTTCAAACTCCTTTGTATCCTTTTATGACCGTCTTTCTCAGGGGAAGGCAAGAGCATCATACGTCAGCAAAGTAGAACCCATATTCCTTGCGGCTGGATGTACATTGGATGTAACTTGCACGTCATAATTTCATGGCATCCTTGCTTCACACTCACTGGTGTATTGCCATACAGACACCACCCATGGCGGTCATGCTATTGAAATTGCTCGCGAAATGAAGCTGGGATATGATGCCCTAGTCGTTGTATCCGGTGACGGTTTGATCCACGAGGTCCTCAACGGAATAGATCAGCATGAACACCGTGACCAGGCATTTTGTATACCAATAGCACCTATACCGACTGGCTCCGGTAACGGGATGTCTCTTAATCTACTGGGCCTGCAGGATGGGCTTGATGTTTGTGCAGCAGCTCTCAATGTTCTCAAAGGTATGTTCTGCCGGTCGTTCTAAACGCTAGGAACGCTGAATATGGGGAATCAGGACAACCATTGAAAACCGATCTATTTTCCTTCACCCAAGGAAATCTTCGCCGGATATCATTCATGTCACAAACTATCGGAATAACGGCAGACATCGATATTGATACTGAACATTTACGATGGATGGGCGATACCCGATTCGTCATAGGCTATATCCGTGCCGGTCAGTCATTGTTGCACTCTCCTGTCACCTTTCTGACCCCTTTAACTCAGTCATTGCCCGCAAATCATGTCCAATCGAGTTATCAATGAAGGTCGTCGAACAGGACAAATCTCGCATGATGGATGTTCTTCATGCACGACGAGCGGGCGAATCACCCAGCCCATCTAGCGTTCCTAGCTTGCACAGTGCTGACAAGAAACCTGATAGTCCAAGCTCTTCACATGAGGAGTGGACCCGGTTTAAAAGACCTATCCTGTGGATGTACGCCGGCAAAGGGCCATTCGTTAGTCGGTAAGTAGCAGTATACTGTATTAAAAATTAACTCATGAGCCCCACTCCTAAGGGATTTGATGCAATTTCCCGTCTCTTTAGCTGATGATGGACTTATCGACATTTCCATACAAGAAATAGTAAGTACGTTATGATTTGTTCTTTTGATGCATTTGACACCTTGTTCGAAGACCAGTCGACGGGCTCTTTTACGGGCCATGGACGGTGCCGAAGAAGGTCGGACGTACTGGATAAACACCGTAATTTTCTCATTCTTCATTTGTGCGTACAACTTACCAGGTATACAGAACCGGTACTTCAAAGCCTCTGCTTACCGCGCAAGGCCACTCGCTCCGAAGGGCACGCTCGTCGTGGATGGCGAGCAAGTTCCCTTCGAAGAGTTCCAGGTAGACGTCCTCAACGGACTCGGCACCTTTTTAGCCCCGTATCCTCATTATGCGCCGGAGTTTCTTGTACGAGACATCGAAGGGAATACCTAGGAGACCAGTGCATGATTATAGTTTCAATGATACCTTCTTGGTCATTGAACCGGCTGTGACACCTATGCCATACTAACTACTTGACAAGCAATCTAGCCGCATACAGTGGTATCGTTTGAATTTGGTGTCATCATCACTGATGACTCGGCGAATAATGCATATCCCCATCAATTGCCAGGGTCAACCAACTGTGTTCCATAACCAATGTTTGCGAGGGTATTGTTTAACATGTATGTAGTGCACGACGGACAGAAAAACGGAATGGCCAGTGGCCCAGTGCAATCTACCCCTCATCCGTCTATAAACTCACTCTCCACAAGTGCAATATCATCAGAGTCACCGTCATTCTGATCATCAACTACCTCCGGTAAACCGAAGTAGTAACCCAGGTTCTCCCACAAAACGGACCGTGTTTCCAAACTGCGGGACGCCAGCGCCTGCAGGGAATTGTAGCAGGGATATTGTTGAAGTGTTTTCTGGGAGCCAATCTCCTTCAAGACACGTAAGAAATCTTGAGGTGGTCCCTTCAACAACTTTCTCTTGTTGTCGAGTTGAATACAATTCTGCGAGTCGCACATGCATTGGCTTTCCTGCGCCTCAAATGTTTGAGCGAAGTCCGTCATACAATGCCTGCCTCGTGCTAGGCAAAGCCAATCATCAGGTGTTAAGAGCCCCCATCGGGCGCTGCGTTCTCCAGGCTGCCACAAAAGGACATTCCCTTGAGAATCAGTGAGTGGAGGGGGGTTCGGGCTGCGGAGGGTATCAAAGTCCATGAAAGGACTGATTGTAGATAACATATAAAACGCAGCCGGCAAAATTTCTGGGATATTGGCCTCCCTGGCCAAGCGTATGGCAGAAGCAGGTTCCAGCATACGATTATCGATGAACTGACTGGCCGCATCATGTTGCGGTATTATGGATGCAGAAAGACTGGCGTAGTGCTCCATGAGTCTGTCCCATTCAGGGAGGGTGGATGGCCAGTCTGCACGGAAACGAGCCCTGAGCAGCTTCTGCAGGACGCGCACGAAATATTTCTGCGATAGCAGGAGAATCCCTTTGTATTTGGTTGCGGCAAGAGGGTTTCTATTCTCCAACATGGATAATATGGTGCTAAAAGCATTTTGCTTAAGAGCCAGGAGGGCCCATACAAGCACAGTGCTCACCCCGGGTAGTAAAGGGCTCGAAGCAGGTCTTCAAGATCTTTTGCATCATCTGGCATCTGTACCGAGTCTATACCATCATACGTTTCATTCTCTGCGGTAGAGGGTAGCACAAACATATCCGCAAATACTTTAGAGTGCGATGCGAGCACAGACTTGTGAACTCGAAACGCATGGGTTTTCCCAGCATGGGCGGCTAAGAGGACCACACTGCCATCAGCATAGTATAGGTCTTTGTGACGCACAAATTCGTCCTCGAGAACCTACAATGGTTGGAGGTGTGATGATAAACGGCATTGTTCAAGTTTACTAGATCTCACTTACCATTCGCCTATAAGATGCAGCTCAGCGGCGGTGAGGAGAGGCGTGACAAGTGTGGGGTGTGATGGTGTGCGTGCCTCGACGCGTGACAAGCGCGGTCGTTGAATCACGTGGTGTCCCTCACGGGATCGGACTTTGAATTAAACCCTTCATAAGGCTCAGCATATAAACGTCGCGTCCCCTCAACACTCTTTCCTTAACCACCACCCACTACCGCCACTCCTACCTGGTGTGTATACATTTGCGATATCGCACTGCAAATGCAAACTGACTCACGTTGACAGTTACATACCTGTATAGTTTGTAAATTAAGCAAAACAATGGCACCTAAAGTGAGTTAATTCGTGATTCATATAGTTCTCATGTGTTGATTCAAGGACCCATCTTAGCCCGCATCCACTGCTGCCAAAGCTCCTGCATCCACCGCCTCCAAGGCACCAGCTAAAGCTGACTCTGGATCAAAGGCTGCGAAGAAGACCGCTGCTAAGCCACAGGCTCCCGTTGAGGGTGAGAAGAAGAAGCGCCGAAAGGTCCGCAAGGAGACTTACAGCTCGTACATCTACAAGGGTGCGTTCATAGGTTGTGGTAGCAATTATGCACGGCTGATTTCGTTGTGAAGTCCTCAAGCAGGTCCACCCTGATACCGGTATTTCAAACAAAGCCATGGCTATCCTGAACTCGTTTGTCAACGATATCTTTGAACGCATTGCTACCGAGGCATCCAGTATGTTTCCATCACTTGTCGTAAACCAGGCAGATCCTTATAGTATACCTCAGAGCTTGCTGCTTACTCCAAGAAGTCGACGATCTCGTCGCGTGAGATTCAAACATCTGTTCGCCTTATTCTGCCAGGAGAGCTGGCAAAGCATGCCATTTCTGAGGGTACCAAATCTGTTACCAGTAAGCGCCGTCTCATTCAAGTCATAGGTGATGATGTTGACCATTATTTCAGAATTCTCTGCTGGTTCTAAGTAATCTTCGCATATTTCACCGTGTATTGTTACCATACCGTGTACCTTTCGTTATTATTAGAGATACCTCCACAGTACTCCCATCGCATGGGGCGCAAATATGAGTCGCCCATAACATGCTTCAATTGATATTCCTTTGACCTTACCAAAGTGACTTGGCCCACCTGTAATTAAGAGAACTTGTGAGATGCAAGTCATGGCGAACTGAAATTCAAGCAAGGTTTATGTAGTGCTAACTGGCAACGTATGATTTTAACAACACCAAAACACAGTCTATAAAATATCCGAAGTACATATATGCGCTCGTACGAGGCACTGGAGCTAGAGTATGTGACGTGAGTTTCAGTTGTACGAACCGTCGACAATCTGATGTGCGAGCGAGTACAGAGTTCAAAAATTTGATGGCACCTATAATCCAACAGCGAAAAAATCCGAGTGAACGAAAGTATCCATGAAAACAAAAGTCCTTGAATGGAGTGATGGTTCTAGTATGTGCGTGATTGATGACAGTGAATAGCAATAGCATAATTATGGTCGAGCTGAAGCAACGGTGATTAGCCACATCGAGCATCTCCACGGTCAAGTTGCATGATAACTTACCTAGTTGTTCTTTGCGGTAGAACCAGAAATAACCTAGTACAATGACAAGCTGACAGATCAACGCTATCCAGAATGGAGCGGAGGCCATCGGGCTGCCCTTGAGACCTTGCGAGAAGTCCCATGTTCCGACATCAGGGAACACGCTCCCTGGACCGATGCGGTTTGGTGCAGTTGCGCGGGCGGCCATGACACAGATGGACCCAATGACCTGAGCGAAAGCGAGCGTGGCACAGACGTGCAATCTTGACAACGTCTGCAGGAGAATCATTCCCAAACCGACACCTTGCACAGCATCCAAAACACCGAGCCAAAGCCACAGAGAAAGACCGAGGTACGGTCCCCCTGAGCCAGCCCATGGAATATAGAGCGCAAGAGATGAGGTGCCCCACAATGTCTGCGACACATGTTAGACGACTGAAGATTGATGCAACATTGACAAGACAATACCTGACACCATCTTGGAGCACCAAGACCGACAGCGAACACTGGCAACAACCACGTGTGCGTCTTACTCAAGGACGTGAGGATATAGAGCATGAAAGCCCAGACACCGATGAAAAAGAAGATGATGAGAAGCATGATCGCCCACTTGGGAATCGGAACACTCCACAAGAAACTCCAGTTGCGACCGTAGGGCTGCAATAATGTTAGAACATAAGAGTGTCAAAGCATTGGATCTAACATACCCCGCTGAGCCAATAATCACGCAAGACTTCAGATGCGAGGAACCTTGTGTGGAATATTAGCATCATCAACTTCGCCGCGAGTAAGAAAAGTCTAACCAAAGAACGAGTTTCCTTCGGAAGAGAGTTTTAAGGAAGTTTGGAACTTTCGGAGGAGTTTGTCGGTAGTACTCTGTTTGGTAGTTGGTATTATCCTGGTTGAGAACTCAGATCTGACTTACCTGGCAGTCCGTACAACATCAAGTATGCAAACGCAAACGACATTATTGAGAGCGGCCATAAGATACAGACAATCCACCAAGGCGTAACGGACCCAGGCTTCGCGGTATTCAGTGTGCTACCCCAGAACCACAGGGCAGCCACCCAGATCTGTTGAGAACCCTGCACAATGCAAGCGCGCAGTATCCAGATTTCAGTGGCGGCACCCTAAAGCACAAAAATCAGCTGCATACAAAAGGACCCAAATAAATGACTTACCGCTTCCTCTCCAAAGTTCAAACCGAAGAAGATGAAAGCAGCAGCAGAAGCAACAGCATATGACCAAGTGGCAATGTCCGATAATATGGTATGAGTCCCTTGAAGTTTCGATGACAACGAGGGAACGCCAATCAAGAAGAATGCTATGCCATAGAAGACCCAGGGTGCAGAAAGAACGTAGACGGAAGGTTTCAAGCGGAACATCGTATACCAAACAAAAGATGCAGCCAAGAATACAGCGCTGAGAACATATAGCTGCAGGTTGTCCTGGTAGTTTTGACCAGTGAGCAAAGTCATCTGATAGCTGTTTGCAGCAAGCATCTTGAGAACAAACGTGAACTCATGGATGAGGATCAAGAATCAAAGGTCTGACCTGGCCGAGAGCAATGATGATAGTATACACCGGCCAACCCCCAATTTGTCGAGACATGGCAATTTGGACTCTGTTCATGACCACCATGTTGCCGTCGAATTCCGGCTCTGTCTGGAATGGGTGAGAGCTAGGTGTTCTTGGAGCTGTAATGGGTGGCGTCAGTAACAATTCACCTTCACAAGAAGGGTACAGTTACATGTTGGACGGGAATGCTCGTTCATTGTAGAATGCTCGTTGATCGTAAGAGTACCAGGCATGCTCCAGATAGATTCGCGGTGCGAGGAAATGTAACTGGCTGCACTGGACAACTTGTCTCGTCTCACACGTTCGAAGAAGGCCTCCTCAGACTTGACGAGGTACTTCTCGATAGAGAGTTCGCCCTTGGAGTTATTCGAGTTCAACGCTTGCAGCTTCTGCACAAACTCTGAGGCAACGCCGCCATCAGAATCCGTGAACTAAAAAAAGTGAATGAGATAATGGCGGTCACCAAAATTCTCGAGATACGCACCGTTGCAATAGCCTTATTCAACGGCGAGTTGCTCTTTTCTTCCACGATGCTGCCAATGGACTCCATCGAGGCCACTCGAGAATGGGATCCAAACAGTTTCGGGGGTGTCGGACTCAAGAAAGGATCTGGCGCATGTCGATGATCTTGTGCAATCGTCCTGTTCGCTTTCTCCAAAAAGTCACTGTATCCAGGCCGACTACTAGTCGCGAAACTATGCCGCGAGTGTTCCTCGTCAGAAGTATCCGATGTATATGAAGAGTCGCGGTTGAAGTTGAAACGAGGCGGTGCCGACAGGAAGTTCTCATCATGGGGCGTTGAAATCTGGCTTCCAGGAGAACTAGGCATCAATCTCGGGGATGACATGGCGCTCTGGGCATCCCAGTCTGGTTGAACAGGTAGGCCTTGATTGACAGGGTTCCAATCTTCTGCTTCTGGAACCACATGCTGAGAGGGCTCAGTCCCGCAGTCCGCCTCCCGCCAAGCGTTCGAAGCAGCTAGCCTTCGGCTTGCGTTTATACTCCTTCGGTGCATGTCTTCCATCCGCTGACGCCATTCGACGACTGGGAAACGCTGAACAGCTGACCGAGCACGAAGTATGGCTCTTTCTTCCTCTGTGGATTTCAACGCCAACTTGATTGTCTTCGAAAGCTGTGACAACATATGGGCCGTTGAGGTAGATTCTACGGGGAACCACTACCAGGAATCTTGTCAGATCGTGCACCCAAGAAGACGAAGCACTCACCCATCCAGGCATCAACCCAAGACCACCCAGTCGACTACCAACACCAAGGGCACCTTTCCTCCCGAATTCGACAGCGACCAATCCAAATGGTTCATCACGGGAAGGAATCAGAGCGAAATCAGCACCACTAAACAGATAAGGCGGTAACGCCGTGAATTCCGGTTTCGAGTAAACACGATCAGGGTACATCTCCATCAATCGAGCAAGTTTCTCCGCAGCGAACCGACCGTAAAGATCAATGACAGGTCCGACGCAAATCAGCTGTATCGAAGGGCGTTTCTCCAAGCTGTGAGAGGTCTCATCAGAACCGAGTCCCGCAGAATCTACAAACGCACTCACAGCGATGGCATAACGTCTGCAATGAGGTCAACACCTTTCTGCTTAGACCACCGACCAACGAACACAAACAGATCAGAGTTGGGATCCTGCTTGATATTCGCCCATTCCTGAGCCTGCCTCTTCATCTCTGGACGTTGTGCTTCAGCAGCCTGATCGACCTGCACATCACGCATAGCCACTGGATTCTCGTCCAAAGCCTCAATATCCGTCGGATCAGGATTAGGCAGCGAATCAACATGCTTGAGGGTCCACAGAGCAGGATACCGCGCCCAACTGCGCTTCCCATACTTGTCCGACACTCCAGCGACACCAATGCTCTTTTGATGAACGCTGATAAACGATGCAGCAGCGTGAAGCAGGTTAAACGTGTTTCCGAACTGGACGTATTTCGTGCAGTGCTCTTTGCTGATATTAAACGCGGAGCAAACTTCTTTCATTTCTTCCTTTGTCCGGAGTGGCCATAGACCCTGGAACTCGGCATTATGCAGCGAAAGACAAACGGGTACTACTTTGGGCAGGAGGTAGATCGGAGCAAGCGCGCCGTGGTAGTCGTTGACGTGGTATATGTCGATGACAGGGAATCGGCGGATGGTAGTTGCAATGGCCTGGTTCCATGTAGAGTAGAAGATGGCGGAACTGAGGTCGTCCATGCGAGCTGGGTACGGGTCCGATTTGGTCTGTGCACGGAAAACGGGGCTGTCGAGGATAACATAGGTGATATTGTCCAACACGTGCGTCTCCACTTCGATAAGGTAAGGCTCATTGAAGATGATAACCTCGATAGGCTCCGCAGGTACACCAGCGGGATATTCCAGATCCTTGACTTTAGGAATGACCCAGATCATGTCAACGTCAGTCATGGCTTTTCCCATGAGCGATGACATCACACCGAGACCTCCGATCTTGACTTTGAGTTTCCAGTCAATGATCTCATACTCGAGGGTCGCGATGAGGACCTTGCGCCGCTTGTTCTTGTCCTCTGGCCATCCTATGACATCCGCATTCTGTTTGTGCCCAAAGAACTTCTCTGTGATGGGCGTCACGCTCTCCTTGAAGTCTGCGGTCGACTTGTTGCCGAGCGATCCGATGATAGGGAAATATTTGCTTGCACCGGAATTCGTCTGCACACCGTACCGGTTGTGGCGGATGCCGTAGAACGAGTACATGAAAATGACAACTGCGAGAACTCCGGAAATGAGGGAGATACAGCAGAGAAGCCCGTACATGATAGCGCCGACAGAAGCCTGGCCACGAGGCTCAAGGGTCCACGCCAACGTGGCATCATCAACGACGAGTGCCCATGCGAGCGCAGGATAAGGGGGCGCCGACAAGTTCAGGTAGTTGGGTGCAATGCTGTTTGGTGGTAGCCGATCCATAACGCCGTCCGCATCCACGTCGCCGTAGTAGTAGTCATCATACCCAAACACGTTGAGTTGCAAGTACGTTGGCCACGCAGCCATGATTTCGAGCTCCCAAGTGCCATCGCTTACTAGATTCATCGCATTGGAGATACCCTGGTCATAACCCCAGTCGTTGAAAGGACCTCGAGCGAGGAACTGGGGAACACGACGCTGCTGTTTGTAGTTCAGATCTGCATGCACGACGACGCTGGATGTAGTCGCGATACTACTCCAATCTACTGCAGCATCAACACCAGAAACAGCAGTAGCTCTACAAATGCTCACATTGTACTATGAGATGTTGTCCCGTCCAAAAAGTACCAGAATTGGCAAGGACGTCAGCCGGTATGGTCGTAACATTCTCCCAGCTCGTCCAATTAGACCAACTTAGTGTGTAGTCGCCCGAGTACCTGAACATATCTGCCCCATAGGCACGATGGGTAAATGTATACTGGCCGTCAGTGTACTTGAAATCTGCGCTAGCATAATCGGACTCGGGGAACACCATGACATTGTTCGCTTCGCCCTTGCGCAGCAGTAGATGGTCTATGCTCTACAAACCATGAACAAAACACGACACAGTAGTGATAAAATAGACATACCCCAGTAGACAGCGTCCCGTCGAACGATGTTGGATTATTAAGAATAATCTCCAAAATCCCATCCGAAACATTGGTCAGTGTACCAGACCACGACCACTGCGAGTACGGAGTTCCCACAATGGGCGATATGGTGGGATTCGTGACAGCACTGCACACCACCGAACTCTGGTTGAGCGTAGGCTGCCCACTAATGCCAGAAGACGACATGTTGAACGATAAACCCTGCGTGACGCTCTCACACGACATTGCCACATTAAACTCCAGCACGAGGTCCACAATCGTGGCGTTTGGCTCCCCCCGCGTGACTTCGATGCGCGCATCATGCCCAGGCAGGAACTTGGTGAGCATAGGGGGAGCAGCGACCCACTCGGTGATAGGGACCAAAGCCTTGAAACCAAACGTGTCCATGTCCACCGTCTGGAGACACCCATACCACGGTGCCGATCCGTTACCATTATACGACGATCCCGAGTCCACGAGCGTATAGTTCTCGTACGGAGAAAGCAAGTTCCTCACCGTCATGCCGCCCGTATATGGCGACGATATCCACAATGGACCGCTGCAATCATACGAAAACGTCTCCGAGTGGTTCAGATTGGAGTACAATAGCCAGACCTGATCGGTGTGGTTCCCCGTCAGGTTTTGTAGATTCTGGATACCTGCACGTGATACGGACCAGAGGCCCATTTCGGTTGCGGTTTCGTTCGAACCTGGGAACTCAACGAAGTAGGTCCAGTTTCCACGCTGTACGAGGTCGAAGCCGTCTTGGAGGGCGTTGTAGGTGGTTCGGAGGCTCAAGAAATGTTTCACAAGGCGATGCATGTCCGTCGTGGGATCAAAATGATCGAGCGAGTTCCAATCGTCGTCACATCCCGTTAAGGCGGGCTCAAGCGGCATGTTGAAGTATTGAGCAGATCCAAGTCTGTAGCACCCGTGGCGCTGCCATGCCTTGTTGCTCATCATAGCTTGACGGCTGAGAGTAGCAGTGTGAGAAAAGTAATTACTCGGAGGCGATAGTGACCCACCCGAAGAGATAGTTTGAAGCTGTGGAGTCGTATAGATAGAAATTCTGCTCCTCGCCATAATAGATCTGTAAAAGCTAAGTACTGCAGCGACAAACGTTCGAGTATAGCTCCTACCAATGGAACCCCTGGCATAACCAGGTACGTAATATAAGATGCCAATGCGGATCTCAATGTGCCATTCGCCAAACTGGGCCAGCGGAAAACATCGAAATTGCTTGTTCCGAATAAATGCTTCGGATCGACGAGACCGGTGTTTGGATTCAAGAAGTCGTTGTTCACGAACATCTGATTCCAAGCAGTGATAAAGTTGGTGTTGAGATCGTACGCGACGTCCAAGTTTCCATCCATTCCGAGGAAACGGGTTAGGGAGCGGTAGATTGAGTAATGGAACGCGTATCCGTCGAGGCCATTTGACGGTTGTGGGCGCAAGAAATACTGGTTTTGGGATTCTGTCAAGTTGGCTGCCTGGAGGAATCCGGGGGGCAGCATAGTTGGGGTACGGCCACGTCCCCTGTAAAGGCAATCAGTTGACGTGGGTGATGAGTGAAATAGTGACTGACATGTATAGGGACCCAAAGGTGTCACCGCCAGTGACTTCACCGGTGATATAGAAATTCTTCTTTCCAAGATTGGTAGCGCAAGCACGAGTTGCAGATGCCCAAGCGGTCATGCCGTCGACGGTGAGTTGTGTGGACTTGTCGACGCGAATGGCATCGATATCAAGGGCTGTGATAGTCATGCAGGAAAAGGTAGTGAGTTTGTCCATGACGCTAGGTTTCCATTCACGGAGACGGTCCTGTACGGATGCAAATTTGGAAAGTTCACGCTGCCAGTCAGGGTGCACACCAAAGGCTTCCATATCACCATAATGATCAAAGTCGGACTCATAACAACCATCATTACCCGTTACAGGCTGAATTGTTCCATCGTCTTGCCAAAAGACGGGAAGTTGACAAGAGGTGTTACGGACATTGATGACCTAGAGGAAAAAAAGATAGTTGAGAGGGTGTTCAGGCACGAGGCGAACGAAAATAACTACTTACGGAAAAATCAACATACTCCTCAAAACCCCAGGGGAGGTAATTTGGGTTTTTGTAGATTGCATCATATTCATTGAGAGTGAATGGGGCGCTGACATTGAGAAAACTGGTGGGTGTGAGTGAGTAGTGATTGTAATTGGTGGATGGGGAGAACAAACCCTTCAAAACCGATCAGGTCGGACAATGTTCCGACTGTGAAATCCAACATGATATACATGCCGCGTGCATGTACTGTGTCGACGAAGTTTACCCAATCATCAATAGTACCCCAATGAGGATCCAATACAGAGAAGTCGAGAGGAGAATAACCTATAAAAAAAAGTGAGTATGAGTGGTAAATGAGATTGAGATGAGAACATACTATCGGCTTGCCATATCATGTTCAAGAATATTGTACCTGAGAGATATATGGCTTTCACGCCCATACCTTGGATGTAGTCGAGCTTTGAGGTTATTCCTTTGAGGTCACCGCCGAAACGAAGTTGGGTTTCTCTCCAATCCCATTCGTATGGTGAGGCAAAGAATTGATTATTTGTAGGGTCGCCATCAGCAAACTTGTCCATAAGGACTGTGTATACTGGAATTGAACGCCAGTTCTGTGGGGAAGGGGTGTAGGTTGTATTTGATCTCGTGGTTGAATAATCTGTAGGGGACTGAGCGGATTGGTTTACATTGAGATTGTAGGATGTGAGGTCTGGACGATAAGGGGAAGCGTATGTCATTGAAGAAAAACATAGTGATGAAGCAAGGGCGGTTAGGAACCGCATCTTGGATCACCTGAAGGAGAGGAACAGTGGAGAAAATGATATTATTTGACAGGGATGGGGATTTCCAGTCGGGGGTTCCAGGAAGAGACAGTGAACGTAGAAAAGAAGGGGTGAAAATACGTTATACATACGAGAAGTTTGAAGAATCCGAAGAAGGGCCACGCACTGCCCCCGTGACAGGCAGGCCTAGGTCAATCAGACTGGTTCGTTCGGTTCGGTCAGGTACATGGTTAAGTCGATCACGCCAAGGTTCTAATAAACGCGTAGTGACCGATGCATGCATGCCGAGACATATGCATCAGCTGTGTGAAAATCAAAATTTATATATGTTAAGTAACTAATCATATCCCACGCTCTTACAAAAAAAAATGAGACAAGAACTTCACTACGCGGGTACTAGCACAGCTAGAGTACCTGTACGGCCGTTCTGTACTGCAGTACTAGCGCTACCAATTTTCAGTCGGCACAGGCCTTATACTGATGGCTGCCACAACTACAGACATCAAATCCCGCTCAGATTCCCGCTCCTTCACCACTCTCACTTCATCAATGTCCATACTAGACCCGCCTCACGGTACCACATTTTCAGATTTCATGCGCACCTGGAATGACGTCCACGTCGCTCGATGGCTCGCAGATAATAAATGTAGTGCACATATCCCCGCCTTCAAGAATAATGATATTCGTGGTGATATTCTATTAGAGCTAGACCAGGACACTCTTAAAGAGATGGGTATCTCCAGTATCGGAGACAGGCTTCGCATCGTCAATGGCGTCAAGAATTTGAGGTCAAA
Source organism: Suillus plorans (assembly GCF_016647745.1). Taxonomy (NCBI): domain Eukaryota; kingdom Fungi; phylum Basidiomycota; class Agaricomycetes; order Boletales; family Suillaceae; genus Suillus; species Suillus plorans. Next base: position 730,185 of record NW_024537388.1, read on the forward strand.
GTGTTCACAGCGCGCTACATCTTCTCTCTCTGCTATCGCCCATACCAGGGCCTTCTTGGCTTCTCTTCCTCCAGAATCTTCAAGGGAACCTCCAGCTGATCATTCCCATTCACGCACCAGCTCGCAAGAGCTATCCACTTCTAGAGAGCCCTCGCCGACCTCTCGCACATCACACAAGCGTCTCGATAGCAACAGACCTGCTCCATTAGTACTATCTCCAACTTCAGGACGCCCGGATCTTCCCCGCATCATTCGAGAACCTCAGTCTGGCGACTCAATACGCAACCCTTCCACAATCCGTCCACTTCCGCAAATCAGCCAGTCCACAACACCAACCAGCTACACTCCCCGTCCATCCTTGCCACCCCTTCCTCCCGCACCAAGAGGTCAACCACCTCAGCCCCCACGCGGAACCTCCCGCACTCTCCATTCCGTCACCGGCCCACGCACTCGCACCCCTAACCAACCAGACGCAACCAACTATGCCAACTCACCCCTTCCACCAGCACCAACGCCCACCCCCTCAAATATGCTCACAACTCCATCTCAATCAAACAGCTGGTCATTTGGTCTCCCCCCAGATCCTCGATCAGGTCCATCCCCAATCAAATCACCCTCTCCCCTGAGCTCGCGATCATCCCCACGTTCCATCAACGTCGCACATAACAGGAACATCTCTTTTAATGGCATCCCTTCCCCTCTTGCACCTACCCCCACGAATTCAAAACTTCCTCCTAGGCCTTCCACGACTGGAACCAGTGCCCATCCCTATGCATCTGTCCAAGCCCCTCCATCTTTACAGGCCCCCGCTCAGAATGGATTGGCCCTTTCCCCGATCGTGGAGTCGTTCCAAGGGCAAACATCAGCTTCGTCATCAGGGTCCTCCTCACCCCCTGCATTCGCAGTCGGACGCGGTCCGTTCAATCCTTCCGCTCATAATACCCCATCGGATACCTCCCGTCGTAAACTCGTTAGATTTTCCATGCCAGAAGAGCAGCGGTATTATACCGTTGATGTCGCTGATTGTGCGGGCGGTATAGAGGTCATGGAGAAGGTGCTCAAGAAAGCTGACAAGGTGGGCTCATCGCGGAGGAACGACGTCATGAGCCGCGTCGAGACCGATGATGGTGGACTTAGCGTAGACGGATGGTCTGTATATCTAGAGTGGGACGAGACAAATGACTCGGGTTTGATTCCTCTCTCTTTTAAAATCTCGAACTCTGACATTTGTGGACAGGCAAACCACTCTCCGAAGCAGAACTCCTAGCAGTATGCCACAGCGCCTCCGATGACCCTGTCAAAGGACGCGGCCTAACGCTCCGCAAAAGCGGGCGCACAAAACGTTCAAAAGATCTCCAGCGAATATTTGGAGAGAACCCTCCCCGGAACATCAGTCCTACTTCCCCCAGCATCCAACCAAGGCCATCCGAATCCGACCACGAGCCTGATCCTGGCATGATCCTAAACATCGATGATTCGCAGGGCCAGAAAGCACGCGCAATCAAACGGGCAAGTACTATCAGCGTCCTCAGCGGCCTTGGCGTGCGCGACCCGGAAAAAGCTCTCGACCCTAGTGCATCGCCTACCCAAAGCCACCCAAAACATCCGCTCCCACCCGTAAATTCCGCCAAGAAGCCTTCAAAGCTACGCAATTTCTTCGGCCAGCGCCCGCCGAGCGAGTTGATCACAACGCACTTGACGGAATACTTTCCGTTCACAGACAGGAAAATGTTGCGGAATGCACGGCACAGTATGATGCTCCGGGCTTCGAGCGTGAGTGGGGAGAAGAGGGACAGCACGCTATCCCTCAATCCACCACCTCTTCCTTCGCGATTCAGCACCAGCACGCAGGGTTCAGGATCAGCACAGCGCTCGATGTCGCCCTCACGAACGATATCTTCCAAACGGAACTCTACTATCTCTACTAGTTCCACGATACCAGACACCCGATCTTTGGCAGCACCTTCGATTGGTGAGGACCCCCCACGAGTATCGATATCCACTGAAGACGGGCGATCGGTGATCCTGACTGGAGATGATGTTGAGAAGCTCTCTTCGTTTGATTCGAAACCGCAATTACTCCCTCCTGTGACGTTTCCTTCGATATCACTTTCAGAGTCTATGGAAGACCTTACAGGTCCTCTGCGCCCGAGGTCGAATTCGAATGCGTCTAAACGGATGAGTTTCATGACTGAGTTGAGGAGCAAGCGTGATCGGTCAGATACTGCCAGTTTATTGACTGTGGATGAGATCACTGCTGAAGTAGAAAATCGGAGACAGAGTATGGCGGTTGATATGGGCGTTGAGGGGGCTGAAGACTGGACGAAGGTGGAGCCTGATATCGATGATGTTATCAGTTTTTCGGAGGGTGATGCCGTGCTCGAGGACGATGAAGATGATGAAGATGAGAGTGAGGAAGTTGAGGAGGAAGATGAAACTGGCCAGGCTATGAACTCTAGCGGTGGTAAGTTGAAAACAATCGCGAATGTATGTGCGCTAACTTCAGAGTTTTTTTAGGCAAGTGGATTAAAGGCGCACTCATCGGTGCAGGGTCATTTGGGAAAGTCTATTTGGGTATGGATGCTGTAAACGGTCTTCTGATGGCAGTGAAGCAAGTCGAGCTGCCAAGGGGCTCAGCTCCAAATGAGGAGCGGAAGAAGAATATGCTCAGCGCATTGGAACGAGAGATCGACCTTCTCAAAGATCTATCCCACCCAAATATTGTCCAGTACCTCTGTAAGTCCGCGCATTACACGCTATTTCAAATACCATTGAAACTCACCCACGGAAAAACAAAGATTCCTCGGTAGACGACGATTTTCTCAACATCTTCCTGGAATACGTTCCTGGAGGTTCTGTCACTGCATTGTTGCGTAGCTACGGCGCTTTCGAGGAACCTCTCGTCAAAAACTTTGTACGACAAATCTTACAAGGCCTTAACTACCTTCACGAACGCGACATCATACATCGCGATATCAAAGGAGCAAATATTCTCGTTGACAACAAAGGCGGCATCAAAATCTCAGACTTTGGCATCTCGAAGAAAGTTGACGGCAGTGAGTAAAAGTAGCTTCATCTTGGCATGCGGCGCTTCACATTGACATGCATGCGGTTTGTCAGACCTTCTCACAGGCAAAAGGATGAATCGCCCATCATTGCAAGGATCAGTGTTCTGGATGGCACCTGAAGTCGTTAAGCAGACCGCGCATACTTCGGCTGCCGATATCTGGAGCGTGGGATGCTTAGTTGTCGAGATGTTGACTGGGGAACACCCATGGGCGCAACTGACCCAGATGCAAGCGATTTTCAAGGTTGGTGTTTTTTTTTGGTCGGTCGTGCTCTTATGGACGTTTTTGCAGATCGGTCAATCTGCTAAACCTGCTATACCATCAGATATTTCTTCAGAGGCTCAGGACTTCCTTACAAAGACTTTTGATCTCGATCATTCAGCTCGTCCAAGCGCTGGTGAGCTGCTTCAGCACCATTGGGTCGCCGTCAAGAAGCACGCAGGATTTTCGAGTAAGAATACAGCACTCAAGTCTATTCCAACTATCGAGATCTCGGCATAATATCCCCACATCTACATTTCTCTTTCTCTCACTCTGCTGGGATGTTTACTTAACGTTATTTGGCATTACCATACTCGCACGCATGTACCTTGTTACAATTGCATATTTGTTGTACCGATGGGTACACACTAGGTTGATATTGATTTACGCTATGGATTTTCCTCTTCGCGTTTGCGCTTCGTACCGGTGTCTGCTTTCGTGCCGGGGCCCCAATTGGGAGCTGGGTTCTGCTGGTAGCGGACGAGTTTTACTTTTGATGCTTGCGTCACTGATCGAGGGTGTCTGGTGAAATTGGCCTCCGTCCTACATGCAGTTTGTGATTAGCTGGTAAAGTCTATTTCTTAGAACTGGCACTTACCTTGCTTCCTTTGCGAGTAATTGCCTCGCGAGAGAGGTCTCAGAGACCTTGTCCATTCTCACGGGGTGCTTCTTCACCCAAGATCTGAAGACGTCGTGCACATCTTGACGCGTCGCATCAGTCTTCAGAGAGCCTGGTAGAGCGTGTGAACGCGATACGGTGTGACCGGCGTTCAGGAGAGCAGAGCTAAAATGAAGTTTCAGCGCATGAATGCTTTTCATTTCAGAGATAACGACATACGCCACATCATCCAAAGGGGGACAAACAGAGTGAAAGAAGCCAGCTATCCGGGATGGGGTAAAGTAGAATGGGACGTGCAACTCCTAAAAGGGCAGAGATCGGTCGTCTGCGGTGTAGATATAGTTCAGATCGTACCTCGTTGGCCACCGTTAGCATTCCTTTCATGCGGACCGCTGTACTATATCTGTCTTGGTTACTCCCCAAGTGCTCGAGCACTTTTGAGATGAAGCCATTATTGTGTAATGAACCAGACCACATTGGACCAGCAACCTGCCACGAACATGACTCATTACCCTTGATCCGAGTTGATTTGTTCTACTCACATGCAACGCAGAACCACACTCGGTACATTTTTGTGGGACAGGGGGGCCCGCTTGAGTCTTGAACAGGAGGTTTACGTTGCCGGAACGTTCGTGCACTTTTTCCACGATCCGGCCCAATGGCTGCTCGTAGAATGCCTGGCAACCTTGACATACGAAATACATTGCTGTCTTGCTAGGAACGAAATGCATGACGATGTGATAACATCATAGCATGACGCAACTTGCCTGGCAGTCTTTTTGACTTCTATCGGCGCGGAGTGAATGCGGACGAAGAGCCGAACGTAAAAATCGATAGATAGACACAGGAGCGGTTCTATGTATCTTCCGTATCGGCCTGCCGAGGTTGACAATGTGTTTAACACGAGTCTGAGAGCCTTCAGGGACGTCAGTGAGGTTCGGCTTGATCATGAGGACGCCCATACTGCCTCATGGCAGTACTCTGCCTTGACAGGAATACCACCGTAATTTGAGAAACTTCACAGCCCATCAATCATTTATCAGTTGCAAACCGGCCCACGTACCACTTCTCATGGTAATTTGTCGTCGCCAAAACTGACAAATCTGTGCATGTGACGCATAGAAGTCCTGTAGGTGCCTAAGTAAGCCCTGACGTGAGGCACGCATTCAAGTTGTAGGCGACTTCCCTCCGTCGTTGACGCACTGAACAGCTCCGTCGATAAAGGGTGCAGCAGTCCCATATGGATCGAGGTCGACAACATCGACACGTGTCTTCTCTGTGCGATGGTTGTACATGAGCGCACTTACGTAGTATGTACCTTAGACAAAACTACAGCTCGAGAATCAAGGACTTACCATGCATCGCCCTCATTGATTCTCACCTTTCCGCGATCAGGGAGAGGCTGGTGCTCCGATACCGTAAATGACGACGCGCTGTCAGCTGGACCAGTAGATGAGGGTCCAAGACCATTGAGTTCTACATTTCTCTTCATGGCAGCCGTGGCAGACGCAGACAGGTCATTCGCGATGACGAATCTTGAAGGGCGATGAAATGCATGTCTGTCTACAAAAATCGGACACAAACCTCACAAGTGGGATCTCTTTTGCATAGCGGATAGACCGAAGACCCGTCGCCGACAATGCTTCGAGTAGCACAAACTTATGGGGTCGGTACTTTAGACAATGATTCAGAACCATTATTGCAGAATATGAAGTAACCCACTAATACCTCTCGTTTGTTGCCTTCAGATGTACCTCCGGTGGTAGAGACATCTCCTGGTAAATCATCATCGATATCATTGCTCGGTTCAGTAGATTCCGCTTGTAACAATCATTCATTCAGAAGACTTTGAATACCTCGCGAGAGATGCTCACTTTTTGCCTTCTTCTGCTGCACCGTCTTCACCTCACCTTCCGCCTCCCTTTTCGCTCGTCTCTCCTGAGCCTGCTTCCACTTTGCTTCCTTCTCCCTATTCAGTTCTTCGCTCCATACTCTGATGCACGCGACGCTGAGATCCCGATTGAATTCCTGAACTGGATTCAAAAATGCCTCCTCCTTCGATGAGATCAGGATGTGGGACGTGTTTTCCGTGTGAAGCGTAAACCCTTCTGGCACCGTGATGGACGAGCTACCAACGGAATCTGACATGGTCCTTTTGTGTGATATCTGCAATGCAAATCGTTGTGGACGACAATTTGAAATGCTGAATTCAAGGCGCAGAGGCCTGAGGAGTACTAGTAGAGACCTCAGGATGCTACTAGCGATTACCAAGACGAATATCTTGTCTGGAGTGCTTCATAATGACTCGACGCAGACTTCCATAGCACTACCACGTAATTCGCGTGATCTTTTACGTTCAAGGTAACCTTGACCGAGTTAAGATTCTGCTCTCATGCAAAATCATCCATCTGCAAGTGACAAGTCGTTCGCTACAAGACTGGATCCTCACTCCTTTTTTGCGTGTAGTACCCGGTGCTCTCGCAACTGCTCGAAAAGTATCCTGCAACCGGAGGCGCGCTGTTCCAGGTGTACAATGACCTGACGCTCGGTACGCAGCCTTTGTGGGCTATGATCCATTCGTGACATGGCCTCCTTTCAGCACAAAAATGGATCGATGTCGAGGTTCTCGACCTTCCAGCTTGCAAACGAGCCGCGATCAAAGGCAAACGGCCAACTCCTGTTAGCATTTTCTGCGCCAGCGTATGAAATTCATTGATGTGCACGACAGGACACGGACCGAGTGCCGTCCATCTGCATTGTAGTACCTTGCTCGTTGTCCGAGTCAATATCTGCATCGTGGTACGTTCGGTAGAACACCTCTGGATCTACCCTGTGTTCAACGCATCCCTAGGCTTCGCGCTGCTTTTACCAGCCTTGATCCTCTACCCTCAGAGATTTATGTGGCCATTACCTCAGAAGACACGTCAACAGTCTATTATAAGATCAGCCAGGGAATTGTCAAGCCACCTGTATAAGGCGTCCTGGCGCGTTTGACATCAATAGGAGTATATAACTGATGGGTTTATACGTACGTCAACAGACCCGACGAGGAATACATTGACCGACTATTCTAGTGGACTTATGTTATGTCCGGACAACGACTACAACGGATGCTGAGATGAGATACAAAATGTGAGGGGAAAATGTACGTGAAAACGATACATGGTAAAGGTAATATTGTTCGATGAAGAGTACAATGAAATGTCCCGATGAATCGTCGATATTCACAGAAATGAAGAGTGAAACAAAATGTCACAGTAAATCGTCAATACTCGAATTCCTCGGAAATGAGTGATATCGACCCGCGCATATCACCTCGCCAGACCCGCCCAGGGTCGATCTGTTCGGCAATGATTTTGCGAACCATCACGTTGAGCGAGGTGGGACCACAACCTGAGCAGAACAAATCAGCACCGTCGAAAAGCCAGCGAGATAGACCTTACAAGCAACCACCACGGAGCCTTCCGACTGCTCGACTTCATCTGCAAGTATCCTGTCAAGCTTGGGTTTACCAAGTCGTGCATGCTCTGCAACAACATTAATATCCCGTGCTTCTTCCTCGCTGATGTCAAACTGGACCGGATCGAGCAAGCCATTGGGTGCGGAAGATGGTAACAGACCCCGGGAACTGCCAGCATCTGATTTGCCTTCCCAGCTACCGGTGGAATACCTGGGTGTTGACGGCCCTGCATGACCCATTTGAGAAGAACGACCACTCAGGGGGAAGGTAGGCTCATGGTACGTCGACTGCCGACCGCGTGTCGGTGAATCGCCGTACATGGAGGTTGGAGATGCGAAGGTGTCCATTGATATTTCAGACCACCTCTTGTCCGAATTTATAGATAATGGCAGTAGTCTGTTCGTAGAAAGTCCTGAGGTGGCAGAAATAGCAGATACTCCATTCGCAGCGAGCTGCATGTTGCTAGGACGACTGGGAGGTTGCAGCAACCGCACCGTTTTCTCACTGGAGAACTTCCGCGACTGAGCTCGTCGCAGCTTGCCTTCCTTCTTCACCTTGCGGGACAGATTGTGTTCCCCTGGCAGAGCAGTGTCATCGTCACCATCGAAGTTGGTCAACTCAAGTATGTGAGACTCATGCGCCAAGCCAATATCCTCCTCTGGTGCCATTGGGTCCCCAGATTCTCCAGTGTAGTAGCTCAGGTCAATATCACTATCGGAATTGTCAAGGGAGTCGTTGGAATCAGAGCGGAACGACGAAGGACTGTCACGTGCAAAGGATGGGTGAGGAGGCTGCAGGTCCTCAAAACGAACGGGCTCAGAAGTAAAGAGTGGCCGCTGAGGAACCTGCAAAGGAGGGATATCGGATTTCTTGAGAGCAATGGGTTTGAAGTTGGTAATAAAGATGTCGATCTGCAATGCAGACAATGGTACCAAGGAAAGACAACGGCGAACAATAGAAGCACACCACTGTATGTGAGCTACACAAGGGTGACATTAGTTCATAATGATCGAACGAAAGTTTTTGAGTACTTACAATATTCACGGACAAGCCATACGAAGCGTACCCGTTTGGTTAGGAATGATTTGTTCCCCCAACCTCCAGGTTGGCCACCCAAACTCTTCCCGTCCCGACCGGAAAGGCACATACATATGTACTGCAGCACAGACAAGCCGAAGCTCACTCCTGAGCCACCAGCAATGATCAGCACTGTCGAATAGTTCCCCCAACGAGCGCGAATCGAACTACCAAAAGGTCCGTCTACATATGTCCTCAACAAGACACCGTGACTAGGAAGATTTTCTGCAGCGCAAATTGGGGTGTCACCAGGTGAGTGCTCAGCGGTCATACGGGAAACTAAATTCCATAAATCTTGAGTCCAGCCATTTCTTGCACGGATGAGCATAACTATCAAGCGGCCCTCGTTTGTAGGTGACTCATAGTCACATACAGAAGCACAGGTGAAAGGATGGGTAGTGAATCGGGAGACGCTGGGGATTTTGATGAGGAAGTGTTGACCCGGAGCCCACGGTAGAAAACCGGGGGTTATAAGACGCAGCCGCACTGTATGCCCAGAGAGAAGTTCAGCGTGGGCATACCCTGGAGGAGGAATATACGGAGAGGGATGGTGTATTGTGGACCTAGCAGTGTCCAGTTCGAGCGATCCTGTGGGTAGACGAATGGGCAGCAATGATGAATGTAGACCAACTGTGTGTTTGTCAGACTGATGATGTGGGTTCAAAGAGCTCGGTGAACGGAAGGATTGCGAATCAAGTGACTGGAGGCGAAGATGTTCCGTCTCAAGCGTGTCGGCAGTACTTATTGTAGGGTGTAAGCGCTTAGATGACGAACTGCTACCTAGAATGGAAGTATTTGCGGCAAACCACCACGTCCACCGCCAAAGGCGTTCACCTGCCCAAATTGCGAGAGCACCCCAACACCACCACCAGAGGGTGGGATGATGGAATGCAGCAGAGGCGAGCATAAGTGGGACAAGCAAAACATGCAAGAAATAGAAGGCTTCATAGAAGTTTCTTCGAATGGAGTTCATGGACAGAACGATTATGGATGTTAGCAATGCAAACGCCTAGCTAATTCATCAGACTCTCAACATGAAAGAGAAATCTGACTCACGACCCAGCCAAATATGAAGGGCATGTAGGAGAAAGCGTACACGTATGCGACACGACCAGTACTGGGATTATGGTCTTGGACGAGCTGAACGCTCCAGAGCGCCACATGAATTGATGTAAGAAACCATATCAGCCTGCCTGTCCAGCGGTGAAGCCAAGCGAGTTTGTCGAAGAAGAACTGTATCATGAAAGGAATGGCAAAGATTGCGAAAGGGGGGGCTTTGAGGGCAAAAAGCACGCAAAGAGGAAGGAGAGCGAATGCGATTTGCCCTGTGCGTGCTGATGAAGTCCACCATGCTTTATCGATAGTATATTGTGGTTGAAGTGGTAAATAGGGAGCGATGTTGGGAATAAAATTACGACGCTGGGGCTCCACGAAGGGGATATCTCGGCGAACTTGCCACACCTTGAGAGTCGGAGAAATATAGTCTGGGCCGACAAAAGCAAGGGCTAGGGAACCTCCCAAGAGTAGTGCCAAACAAAGAAGTTGGGCATTGGAAGGCAAAGAGTTGGGCTGGCGGTGTGAATAGTCGTTTTTGAGAGCAAGTGCGATGTTGTGTTTCTTTCTCCAAGTTCGTCGGCGGAGAGTCCATTTTGTCCAAAGGGCTCCGAGAAAACCACCCCTTGAGCCCGTCCAGTGCAAGATGGCGAAGGCAAGAAAAAATAAAACGACAACAATCCAGATAAGAAAGGAATAACGCCGACTGGGAATGCTAAGGGAGTGAATTGTAAGATATGCCGTGATCCATTCAAGGTCGTCCGAGAATGCAGGGGTGGTAGGATTAGGAGGAAGCGCGGTGCTGGACGCTGTTGCAAGACTAGCCGAGGACATGAAGTTGGGCGCAGACTCCTCCTAATTCGCAGATTCGTAGGCAGGGTTGGAAGTTAAAGAAGATGAAGATTAGGTTTAAAGGAGAGAAGAGTCGGGATGAGGCCAAAAGGGAATTAGCTCGGAAGCGGGTAAGGGATTCAGACCAAGCTTACAAGAGGATAGCACAGAAAGGAGTGTGAATCATGGTAGTGAAAGTAAAACCCGGTATGGCTCGGTCAGAAGCCTGATATCTAGTCTTTCACAGACTCGTGTATCGGTTCAAACCAGACACGGTTCCGCAAGCCGTCACGTCATCATTCACGTGTAGGGCTACCGAGTGCGCATCCGTACTATCCCCAGTAAGTATGATAGTCGTCCGACGTATTAAGTCGTATGTATCTGGAATTTAGATATGGCATGACGACGGAGCCTAATAGTTCATGCAGTAACACCTTGCCACGTGACAAGACGGCAGGCGCCAAAACTCTATATATAACAATCACCAGGGTAATAAGACAAAAATAAGTAACGGGCATGAAAAACCTCCTGTGATTACTCAAACCGCTGCCGCTTCGGCCACCGACGAGTCATCCAGAGACGTAACCGAGATAATCTAGAACTCGATAAGTTATCCCCAGGTCTAGAAGACAATGACATAGCGCCTTACCTCCTTACCCGTCCTCCGAATCTTCTCTACCAGAACGGCTTCTTCGATAGGACCTGTGACGTTCACAAGCTGGGTCCCCAAGTCGACATCAAAACTCGAAACTGATCCTATTAACGTATTTCATTCACTTAGCCTTGTACTAATCATTCATCATAACCACCTCACCTTCCTGCTGCGCCTTGGTCAGTACACGAGTAACAGCTCCAGAACAACCCCCGCAAGTCATCTATGCGATCAGCAGTTCGTATCAGATTGACAAGCAGATCTATCGGCAACAGACCTTGACATTAAGTTGATACTTGTGCTCAGCAACTTCGCTTGCCATACTTGATGCTATAGATAAGAATTATGTACAGATGAAGGCTCGTCGATGGATGATGTGGCTTGTTTCACAACCGAAAGGCTCTTATATACAACGACTCAGCCCAAATCGCGCTGTCGTCACCCGCTGACACTGCTCGACGGAGCTTGCCGACATGTGTCCTAAATCTCCCGTGTGGTACATGTCCTAGTACTCCCAAAACAGACATCCGTCGTGTGCATACAAGTCAACATCATGTATAAGATCGTGCAACACTGATCATCATCAACGTTCAAGCGTCAAGCTTTCATGTCCGATTATCAAGCATCTCCACCTCGTCACCCTCCGTGGCCACCGCTACCCACCCCGTGCCAACGGACGTCTGCCCTCTAATTCTAGCAATGCAAGTACTGAAAAAGCCTGATGGGACACATCGATGTCATCATTTGATGTCAGCGTAAAACTAGTCAACTCACCAAGAAAGGCAGGCAAACTGGCTTGATCACGATTCGGATTCGTCAAATAGTACACCGGTATCCCTGCCATCACGAACCCTGCAGATGTGACGAAATCAGAAGTTCCATTCGTTATAGCAGGACTCATCAATCACCTAAAACTGCCATAGCTTCTAGCGGTGCTGCGATAATTGGCATGCACAACAAAAATAGCGCAACCTGTCGTTTTGTCTTAGCCGACGTCCACCTGGAAATAATTATAAACCTTACAGCACAAAACACCAGCGGGGTCACAATCCATGTTTTATAGGGTCTGATCTCGAGATTAATTTCAACTCCGTAGCACATTGGGTGCCGACGACTCACCTTTCTAGCATTGGTTCCTTCACACGAAGTATAACAAGCCCCAGAACCTTAAAAAAACAGATCAGATCATGATAGCACACGTGGAACGCCCAAACGTACAGTAAGGAAGAAAAATGACCAGGACGCCACAACGGAGAAGTTGATCAGCGACCGAAACCCACCTCCCAACACGATGAACACAATAGTGATGGTTGCTTGGAGGAGGATTGCATTGACTGGTGTTTGCCTCGACTTGTTCAAACGACCAAACATTGCAGGAAGGTATCCCTCTCGTCCGGCAACGCAAATAAGGCGCGCAGAAGTGAAGGTACTCCCTGTAGGTGATAAGTACGAGTACCTGGAAATTATGCAGGGACTATCCACCATTTAACGCTCCGAAGCAAGAGATGGCCACCATCACAGCAAAAACCACACCGCCTGCTGGTCCAAAGAGTGCTCGACCAAAGTCCAAGGCAACCGTGTTGCTCATACCAACAATGACTTTGTCTAGTACCACGAAATACGACACATTTGCTAATAAGAAAAGTGTCTGAAAGGGCTCAACATCTATACATCTCAAATGGCACCTCTGTTACTTACCATCACAACCGCCATACTTGAATGTATGGCTCTTGGGATATCTTTGCCGGGGTTCTTCATTTCACCTCCGACATAGTTGGCCTGATCCCATCCGTCGAATGCCCATAGCCCAGAGTAAAGAGCTAATGAATATGCCGACGGACTATGACTCGAGTCCTCGAATAAAGGTTGAGAGAATGATTCTGACGCTTTCCCCCGAATAAGTTGTATCATCCCTAGCACGATCACAAATATCTGACGAGGAATGAGCCTCCACTCAGTACTTGTATTATAACACTCACGAGGGCGGCGACCTCAGGTCGGGCCGTTATTAGATAGAAACGATATCAACTAGTAACAAACATACCTTCACTGTGGTGAACACCACAGAAGCCCTAGTGCCCAAATTCCGCGTACCTGCACAAATCATAGAAACGCCGAGTACTGCTGCCACCGCAGTGAGTTTGATGGCCCATTGGGGCATGTCATCTGGTGCTACCTCGTCCTGAGCAGTGTGCCACACGAGCCGGTTCAGATATTCTGCAAAGATGAGGCTAATGACCGCATTTCCACCTGTAATGTAACTGGATGTATATCTGACAATCTCACTGAAATTCAGGTAGAAGACAAACCAGGTTTCAGTGCTGAGATCGCTGTCCATGCAAACAAGTAGGATACAAGTGGTCCGTACGCATACGCGAGATAGGCCTGGGCTCCACCGTTCAATGGTATGCTGGAGCTATAAACCAAGGCGTTTATCATTCGCCAGTAACATGATACGTGGAATAGACGAACCCTAGTTCTGCAAAGCTGCTGGCCCCCGTCCAACCAAGCAATCCAGAAACAAGCCATACAAGCAAGCTAGCCCCCACACTCTGGGTATTCGCAACTACGACTCCTGGTGAGGAACTAACTAACAGTTGCAGATTGGGGTTCGAGCCTGTCTGGTTGGTCTACTCACAAAATTCCTGATCCAATCTTTGAGATAATATATCAGGCTTGCGCGTATGGGATTAAATAGATGAACTGACTTGAAGGCCGACGATGAGTCCAATCCCTTTTGTGCACTGTGAACCGCTTATATCGCGCTATGTTGCCAGGAGGATAACTTACCATGTAGCAATGTGATATTTTTCTCCCCACTTTCTCCGAAAGAGGTAGTATCCGGCTCACTTAAACTCGAGCTCAAGGGTAATAGGTCGCGCTGGAAGTCAAAGCCCGTCATCGAGTAGGATCTTGACCGCCCTCTCTCTGCAATAGGTCCCTCCGAGAGCTCCAGGTTCCGTAGGGAATCCGACGAGTCATGAGAAGCGCGTGCTGAAACAAAGGTGAGATGGTGGTGCTCCCCCGATGATTTGAGAGAGGCGGGTGGGGAAAGATCATTTTCGTATAACAACTCCGGCATCAAACAAAGGTTCGGTTGTTAGTGAGTGGGTCCTGGGAATAGGAAAAAACGCTGTCTAAAACAAGTCGTGAAACTTTCAGACCTGTTCGCGGTTGAGAAAGGACCACAAGCTCGTGGAATAAACAATTCTCGTTAACTCGTGTAGACGTGACGCGTGTGCTATAGACCCGAGAATCTCACATATAATCCAAATACTCGTCACAACAAGTAACAACTTCATTATAGTGCCGAACTTCGAAGAGGATTGCGCGTGAGGGACCTCGAGAAAAAAATCTACCAATGGATGTGCTAGTTCGAACACTTGTGTCGTCGGTTAATACTACATAGGCATGGGACAAACGAAAGGCTTGGAACTTTTCTTGTTCTTGTGAAGTTAGAACCACTAGTTAAAAATTGAAAATCAGACATCGTCCTGACAAATATGTTCCAATATCATGTACAACGGCCAACGTTGATGTGTGAAAAGTGATAATGCACCTCGGAGACCGAAAGCGATGTCAATCGGTTTTCCTGTGTTCAAGTAGAGACTGCGCGACTACCGAATGAATATCATTACACCGCTCATAACATTGTTCCATGCACTGCGGTACCTCGTTAGCGTTTGCTGTGGTTGATCGGAAATTATTACCTTCAAAGACAAGTCAGCGGACATCTGTCCCGACTGCCAGATGCTGGTGATACTATCCAATGCCGGCATACAAGCAAGTATCACAGTGCCGCTGGAGGCCCGTGCTTCAGCTTCGGTTGGATCAAGTTGAATGCCATCTCCGACAATAGCCTGACCAGATATAAGCTTAATTATAAACGGAAAACAGAATCACGTACAGCGGAGCATGATGCAACGAGCCCCAACATTTCAATTCCGGCATCAGCAAGTGCAGTGCTTGCAGCCAATGATCCAGATGCGATACAGCCTTCAATTCCATCGTTCTCGATGATCGTGATGAAAACATCAATGGTCGACTTTGGGAATAACTCCAAGCGTATTGATGATACGATTGCTTGATGTATTGATACACCAATAGATCTATCCTCGGCGTCCTTGAGGAGCCTATGACATTCAATACGTTAAGTGCATGGGGTAGGCATAACTCACGCGCATCGGTGCCCTTCGACGCGTACACGAGAAAGGGGCGAACTTGACTTCGACATTCAGTCGACCCTTTTCGCTGTAGGTAGTAGTTTTAGACTGCCGTGGTCCATACCTATGACGGCACTTAGAAAAGGTGGGCCTGATGAAGGCTAAAGTGATTCCGAACGTACACAGCGCATGCAATTTTGGTTTTTTCTGTTTCGATATATGCAGATCCATTGGCCTGGCTTATAAGACCTGGCTGGAGGACTGTCCGAAAATTCAGCACCATTTAACAAAAACGCAGAGAAGGCACCGACAAATCGGCCTAATATCACCAGGTCCCCGCTTGCGCTGAGTTTTCAACTTGAAATCCTCATCATCCTCATCATCGAATACGGGCGTAAAGCTCTCTTCTGGTCCATTTATCCGCCGGCGGTCGTTCGCACTTTGTGCCATAACGTTGCATTCAACGAAGGAACAAGTTTATCAAACAGCTCTAACATGCTTACATAACCCAGCATTTCATGAAGCTCTCCTTTTCCCTCCCCAAGACCGCAAAGCCAGTCGGTGCGGCACCACCTCTGAAGAAACCGGCAGCGTTCGCATCCCTTGGTGATGATGACCCTGTGGATGCTGCTCCCACCCTATCCGATAATAAGGGCGCAGCAGCGAACAAAAAGCTATTAGCTCAGAATGTCGAATCTTCGAAGGCCGCGAGGAAACGCATGGAGCAAGAGATGAAGGTTGATGCTACGGTGTATCAGTATGATGAAGTTTGGGATAGGATGCAAGAAGTTAAACTCAAGCAGAAAGAGGTGAAAGAGGTTGATTCCAAACAACGAAAGGTGCGTTTTTAATTATCCGTGCCGCTGGAACCATTTTGTTAATAATGTTATATAGCCCAAGTACATCGAAGGACTTCTAACGACGGCTGCCACACGACGTCTGGATCATTTGCGTGCAGAGGAGAAGATGATGCAAC
The DNA here is from genome assembly GCF_016647745.1 of Suillus plorans. Taxonomy (NCBI): domain Eukaryota; kingdom Fungi; phylum Basidiomycota; class Agaricomycetes; order Boletales; family Suillaceae; genus Suillus; species Suillus plorans. The sequence continues at coordinate 746,345 of NW_024537388.1, forward strand.
GAGAACGGGAAGCCGAAGGAGACGAATTCGCCGACAAGGAAGCCTTCGTCACTCAGGCATACAAGGATCAAATGGCCGAAGTCCGGAGAGCGGAGGAAGAAGAACGACAGAGAGAAGGTATGTTTAATCGCGATGATAACAACTTACTATTGATTTTTGGTTTAGAGGCTGAGAAAAAGAAACAGAAGGGAGCACCGACTGGCATGGCTCATTTCTACCGCAAACTCCTGGAAGAGTCAGAGCAAAAACACGAAGAGGCAGTGGCGGCAACAGAGACTAAACGCATCATTGGTCCACGAGGACCTGCTCCGAATCTAACTATCACCAAGCCTCCGGAACTGACACCAAAATCAGATCTTGAGCTTGCGCAATTAGCTAAAGAACAAGGCAAAGATGTTGAACTCAACGACGACAATCAAATTGTCGACAAACGAGAATTGCTCTCTGCTGGCTTAAATTTGTCTGCTCCCAACACCCGACGACTTGGGCTCCAGATCACGAAACAAACTTCCAGCTCGAGTGAGGTCCAAGCTCACCAGGCAGTAGGAACAGCAGCCAGCCGGAGAGAAATAAATGAACGCCGCGCACGGGAAATCAAACAACAGTTAGAAGAGGAGCGTGAACGAGTGTCAAAGCAGAAAGAGGTCCATGAGGAAGAGGCAAGACAGCGAACAATATTAAAGCGGAATACACAAGAAGACGTGCAGAATATCCGTACACGTTACCTAGCAAGAAAAAGGCGGAAATTGGAGGAGGAAGCGATGGTAGCTAGTGGAGGTGACGATCCGGTATCATAAGCGTAGAGATGGTTTTTGAAGTGCTTATATGATAGTACATACTTGTGACTATTACCCCTGCCCGATGTCAACTAATGAATGTCCAATGCCGAGTTTGATGTTGAGTCCAAATGTGACTAAAGAATAGCGTGCTAGGGAGAGATGTGATGGCTATGTGGTGTTTTTCTCATCATCGCCTGTATTCGTTGAAATTCCTTCAGCACTGAAGGGGCCGGTGGCCGCTTGTCAGGGTTTTCATGAAGCATCGATTTGGCTAGATGCACAAGTTCGGGAACGTGAAACTCAGCGAGCTATTTGAGTCATGCGTCAGTCATAGCTCCGTGGGAAGTAGTCTGCTATAGTACGAACCTCGCACGCTCTGAAAACGAGAACCCCTAGTGCCCATACATCAATCATAAACGGGTTACTTAGCCGACCATGTTCAGTTTCTGGTGGGATCTCCGACCCCCGAGAGTATAATATCCGCGGACAAGATACCTCATCTATTCGGCGACTGAGCTCGTAATCTATGCAAGCATAACGTCCGTTATAATCCGTGAGGAAGTTGCGCGGCGAGATGTCAAAGTGTGCGATGCGATGACGATGCATGAATGTGATATGCTGGAGGGAACCTTTTTAGTATGGTATACACACTCGACAAATCCTTTCCATACCTCTATGCAATGGCGCAAAGATTCCATGAGGCAGCCGAGACTAGTTGGAGCTTCTGGGAACATATTTGCTGACCATTCCTCCATAACGATGAAACACAGATTATCCTGGGGTGCATCGATGAGGTCAAGAATAGCTGGTTTTTTTTATGGTGAATAGAATTCAACTATCTGCTTGGGAAGCTTACGTATACAGTGATTCATGGGATCACATTGTTGAGCTGGCGCAGACAGATACCGGACGATATCAAGCTCCCTGCTATCACGATGGACTGCTTTGACCATCACCTTCATCCCATCAAGACAACGGGTGGCTCTGAATAGGCTTTCTCGCTAGTTTGATCAGTGAAATCACGCATGGCACCTGACAGCTTGCTAGTAGACCTACCAGACCAACATCTTTGCAAAGAGCATCTTCGTCGCTCCTGGCAAGGGCGCGGTGATAGCCGGACAAATATACGTGCAGCCCTTGCTTCTCTATGTTGCTGCAATGGTGCCGGTAATGATCTTTTACATCACGGACGGTGTCCAGACGATAGCCCCTGCGTTCGATGTGACAGCGGTATTTCGCCCAGTCAGGGGAAACGCGAGCGTTGACTTCATCTTCGTCACAGGAAGATGGAGACGAGGATGTGCTGGACGCCAGGGATTCAAGGTCCCATTCAGTGGATGAAGCCATGGTCAGATAATGGAGATCGAATTAAGAATAAGAGATTGCAACCGTCATGAACTTGAATACCCACAGGGAAGTGTCGAATAACGCATCACTGATGTGCATGCAGGATTAAATCTCAATGTCGTGGGTGATATAAGACAACTTGCGGTTGTCTGCCTGATGGAACACGGCATGCCAATTGGTATTTCACGAGAATAACGGCTCGACGGGCACTATCGAAAACAAGCGACAAGAAACTGTTGCCAAAAGAGATGGGCGTGCGATGATTGCAGGGAAATGGGGTCAACATGATTGAATTTTCGAGGATATATCTTCTCAGGCCGATGAAGGAGGTGTGACTCCACACCACAAATCCGTCCATTACATGACACCGGCGCGATCTACAAAGAACAAATTATCTTGTAACCGCATCTAATTAGGAAGTGTTTTCACCTACTAGTGGTAGCCCCATTTCGTGATGCGCCGCCAGATATCAAAATCTAAACACGCTTTGATGGCAGGTGTGATAGGAAGTAATAGGTGGCTGGGGAATGTACAGTTGAGAAGTGGTGTAGTACGTACCTACTGAGTCACTCAGTTGCGATTTATATTACACATTTGATCAATACGTCATCAAGTATATCACACGCGAACCGACCAGTGCCGACTAACGAAGTGTCTCGTCCCCGCGCTGAAGTTAACAGGTGATGTTGCACGTAGAGTATGATACAAAGTGTATTGACTTCACAACATTTCTACAAGATCGTGATAGACTCATTAGTCTTCCTCTGTGTTACTCATAGGAATTCGCGTATGAAATCCATTGGGGCCAACCGGCTGCTCTCTCGTCATCTCCCCAAGCAACTCAGCCCCCGGCACCCCCGACGTCTGTATAGTCGTACTCCAAAGCCTTGCAGTCACCTGATCTGCACTGTCTAGTACAGTTTCCCGCCGAGGCCTATGCAACAGATCCACCAGTCGATTTGCGAGGCGCCGTGAGAGGCTGATCGAATGCTTCTGTGGGATCTTGTAAGGGAAACCCCACTGCTCGTACGGGTCACTTGAAGAGCTGCCCACATCACGAAGTTGCATGACGTATGGTTTGATCCGTGGGTCCCAGAATACAGAGTAAAAAAACTGTGTCTTTTTCGACCCACTTAGCTGGAAGGAGTTTGTAGTTGGCTGCTCGCGGGATACGAATACAAGATTCCAGGGGCGGATGGGGGATGGCTCGTAGGCGGTGCCTCTTGCAGCACTGAGAAGGAAGAGCAGGCCCTGGGGAGATATCGGGCGCGGGTGTCCATACGTCACCTGCATAAGCCAGACTGTGGAGGTGCTATCGTCGAACATGATTGCATCAATGCCTGGGTGCACGAGCGCATGCTTTGGCGAGTGAAGAACGTGCGGATAATTCTTCGCTAGCGCTGCAAGTTCGCCTTGGGTGGAGTATGAATAGCTTGAAAGCAGTATAGCCCGCTCTTCCTTGTTCACGAGGTCAAGCTTGGCGCACAAGTTTAGGTCTTTGTGTGCTGGCTGACAATGCCCCTGTGAGTCGGGACATCCGAGCTCGAAGGCCCCTCCGAACCTGGACATAAGAGCTATCGCAGCCTGACGATAGAATATCTTGCCCGACTCCTCGGTGTCCTCTGAGTCAAGCAGGTTGCAGACAGCGTCCTTAGCAGTGGAAGGGTCTAAGGAAGCGATACCGTCTGCGAGGAGCCTGCTGGCAACCTGTGAGACCGGATAGGGCAGTGGCTCTGTGCGGGTGTCTCCGGGTTGTACGGCGAATAGGTTACGGTTGAATAGGGCTTCATGTTCGCGCAATATGGGATGCTGGAACCAGAAATTATCGCGGGCGCACTCCAGCTCATTGAGATAATATTCAGCGTGGGCGGGATGGCGAGACACTTGTATGCAGGCGTGCGCGTTGGACCCGAAATGGGTGTAGGACCATCGCAGGGCCTCTGGATCGTGCTTTTCATGCTTATTTGCAGTAAGAGCACTAAGGGTAATGGTCAGTCGTCATGAAGAACACTAACATGATATTTTACCTCATCGCAACGATCTCGTCCCAAGTACATGGTTTCATCCACCGTTGAAGAGAAACTTCATACCCAGGTGACCAGTCAATTTTGAAGCCCAGACTGTCCGGCCAAAACGTGGTGAAGATGGCCTTGCCACACGTGCCCCACATCAATGCCTGAGTGTGTGCAGTGTTTGGGTGCGTGGTGGGATCTTCATGTGTGCTGTCGACAAGGTGCCACACGTCTTCGCGTTGGAACAGTGGGTGATACTCGCTGCTCTCCTGTGGGAGGGTGAAGAACCCGTCCGCGGTGAAGCACATGACAGATGAGTGTAGTTGGTCGATTTGATACGTCACCGGTTGACGAGCGAGAAGTCGTTTGACGAGGAGATATGCTAAGAAATGTGTCTTTCCTAAGGATGATCAGTTGTATTGAGCAGCAATGCCTCTGGAAGGAATTCAACTTACCAATGCCTGCTGATCCATGCACTACGAAATTGCGCTCGATTCCGGAGATATTTTCAAAGAGTGATTCATACTCTGAACGGATGAGCATGGAAGTTGCTCCGTTTGGTAACTCGGCACCAGGGCATCCAGATAGATCAATGGCGTCGAAGGTGAGTGGATACACCCTGTATTAGCCTCAATATCATTCCAAAACCAAAAGAAGGGAAACCGACTAACCCGTGGGATCCCTCCGAATCTATAGCATAACATTTCAACCCTCGCTTCACAACAGACTGGTTTTGTTGTTGCCAAAGGAAATGATAGAGAGACAGTAAAGTGGAGTGTGATCCCCAAAATGACATGTTATCGATATTCTGCATAATCGTTTGTGAACAAGGACGTATAGATGAAGGAAGTGAAGGCCGACGGTCGCCTTTAAGTGTGGCGACATCCTCGGATGTGACGGATGACGGATGGGCGGATGTCTTACATGACGCTAAAGTTAGACCTATTTACTTTTATTGAATTCTGAAGCCGCTGACTAAGCAATTGAATAACAATATTTTTAGCCCAACACCAGACTGTTAGTACTACTCGATGGAAGAAGGCACCAAGGGTAAGAAGACCATTTTCATTGGGGGGATTGGCGATGATGTTGATGAGACGGTGATCTACGAGCATTTTGCGGCTTTTGGTGAGTGTTCTGTTTCGCGACAACTTCACACTAAACGTTTCGAAACCGCAGGTGACATCATTGAAGTACAGCTACCACCAGCACCAGCCAATCCATCAAAGCCGACAGGCAAGCGGACAATTATGAAAAATTGTTCATATACTGATTATCTATAGAAATCAAACATCGTGGTTTTGCATTCGTGACATATTCTTCTCCTACAGATGCTCAGGATGCAATCGACAACATGGATCTCAATGAGTTACGGGGCAGGGTGCTGAAAGTCAACCAAGCCAAGCCTATGAAAAGCTTGCAACCTCCAGATGGGAATAGAGCTAGTACGTACTATTTCGACAAATTACTGACCTCCTCTCAGTCTTTCCTTCCAACAGTCTGGGAGTCAGAAGAATGGCTGCAAGAGTTCGCGAAGCCATTAGCACAAAGTGGAGGTTAGCAACTTTGCGAATGTTCATAATGTATCACTGACGTTCCCTAGGTGTGCAAGGTCGTACGGCCCAACGAGCTCCTTCTGAAGAAGCCGAAGAACAAGCCAACAATGAAGAGCCGGATGCAATGGAAGAGTAGCCGACCCATGGCTGACTTAGTCGCCATTCCATGACAAGTGGAACGAACTGTTTCAGCGAAACCCCACTACCTTGTTAGTCTCGACAACTTCCTCCCTCATGTCTGCAAGACAAGTCATGTTGCGGGATCGGAAACAATGTAATGTTGGCGAATGGAATCTGCAGTGTCAAGATATAAAAAATACAGATGTAGAACAATGATGTAAAAAATAAGACAGCGCTACTACAGTAATTTCCCTAGTACTCCTTTGACTGCGTGATGTCAGATTCCTCGAACTGAGCCCGAGCACGCTTAATATCCTCCTGCATGAATAACAATTCCTCCATACGAGCGAGCTTTTTCGCATCTGCCAACCTCGACAGAGCTCGACGAAGGTCTTCAATAGACAATCGTGTTTTCCGTTGTGGACCACCAGCAGTTTGACACTGCCCCAAGTAATGTTTTGTTTGAGTTTCGGCACTCACATGTCTGTATAACGCAATACCAAGAAACGAAGACACGTACAATATCTGCAATGAACTCGACAAGTATTTCTTCCATGACGTTTACTGTGTCATTGGCGGGATTACGATCATCGCCGAAACCATACATGAGGTTTTTCACTGGAGAAATCTGGCTGGAAAGAATTCGATGGAAAAGATCTAACAGAACGCACGTTCTTTCGAAAAAAGGCCCTTGAAATTCGCCTGTTTTCTACTGCGCCCAGTACCTCCACCTGTTGTGGCAGCAGGAGCAGTTTCTCGGGCGTAGGTTGGGGTATATGACGTAAATGTGGTCGTCTTCGGGGTGGCAGCGACTGGAGTGGGGGTAGGGGTTACGGCAGGCGGCGCCGTTGTCTGTACTGTGGGCCGCGCTACCTGTTGAGAAGGTGCTTGGGCAGGCTGCTGTGGGATATAGGTGTATGGATATGGCCATGCGCCGTAGCCAGTCACACCTGTGGCGTAGCCTTGGTGGTAGGCTGGATAACCTGGAGTCTGAGGGTGAGCATATGCGCCTGGTGCACCTGGGTGATAATACGGATATGTTGTCCCCGCTGGATGCTGCCCCGGCTGGTAATGTGAGTACGACATGAACATTGAGCGCTTTTGTTCACAACTTAGGATGGAAAGGACAAGCCGTGGGACACATTCCTATTTCGTGTGCTGCCCCTAGTCCTGGCTTTACGTAGGATTCAAGTAGGCAATGGTACAAATTATAGTGTGAACAAAGATAACATAGTTCACATATCCTGGTCGTCCCGATCGCCTCCTCTCTTTGCACGTATTTCGAGATTCCTGGCTTTATCCATCAACTCCCGAACTCTCTGCCACTCGAACTCAATTAATCCACGCTGATCAAGCCAGTCCATCACTTTATCTGCATCTCGCATATCTTTGGGAGGTTCCAAACCCCCCGCAAAAGCGATTCGGACAAAACCACGATTGCCATCGAGAACTTCATCGATCTGCTCCAACAAAGAGTGATACAGGTGATACTAGTTTCAAAGTCGTCAAGCAATGAACAAAATACTTCAAAGACATCCTACCTCCCAGTGACTGAACTCGTGGAAAACTCGTGTTCGAGCAGCGCAGAAGCGGCCGAGATAAAATTGTTTGCCAGAAGATTTGTGGCTAATCATATCATCAGAGTCAGTGCCTGATGGAGACAATGACTTATTGTCTGATGAACTCGATGACTCGTCTTCTGACTCGGGCTACTCGCAATCAGTTATGTAAAATACAATCGGACGAGCTAAAACATACCTCGAAATCGTATTTGTCATATGGCTTGCCGCTCACTCGGCCGATTAGTGTGGATATTCTCCCACCTAGATTGCAAGCATCGCACTGAGGAGCGCTAAACTTCATTCGTACTAATTCGAATTTGGGGTATCTTTCGAGAGGCCTCTTGAATTGAGGTTTCCAGACAGAGGATGTGACCAAAGAGTCTTTCATCCCAGATAATTTCCGTCGTGCTACCTGAAGTGGGACAGAGAAATATTCCTCCGCTGCAGTCCATATTAGCGCAGTCCGTCTAATGACAATGAACATGCATACTTTCCAACATTTTCTTCATAAATGGGCGTCTCTCAGGAGGAAAACGAACAGCCATGTGAACAAATAGCTGGCAGACGATCTTGAATTGATGGGCGAGATCTTGATGGGTGTTCATGCTAAAAGCGATGGGTAACTGCGTAGTCAAAACACCATGCTCGTCATCTTCCACGATAAAATCGTCATCTTCATCTGTCTTTTCATGTTCCCCGCTAGAAGACTCAGATTCGTGACCACGATCTGGTCGCGCACCCTTGAAGGGCCGCACCACCGGGCCTTCCGGTGGCTCGGCGTCTGACTCTGAGGATTCTGAATCAAGCCCAAGGGTTATCTCTGAGCGTTTCTTGCCCCTGAAACCTTACAGAAGATTCAATGAGATGAAATTTCACGAGTCAGGGGTATTGACCCACTCTTCAACTTCTCAAGACGTCTTTGAAATGTTGTTTTCTTGTCGCGAGCGCGAAGACGCGACTCAATGATGTCTGTAAAAACAGGTGTAGCACCGCAAGGAGGAAAGTAGATAGTGATTACCATTCTCATCGACTTCATCGACAACACTTCCTTCAGGACTTGGAGGTCTGGCGCCCTTGATCAACTTTCGTTTGCGCGGTTGAGATTCATCGTCAGAATCTGCTATTGCTTTTTGCTTCCTCTTCCTCTGCCCCTTCTTGTTTCCTTTCCAAGCGATAGGTATGCCAATATGATCCTCCAGCGAGTTATCACTGGCTGTCACATCTGGCAGACTGTCTGTGACAACGAGGGATTTCTTGAACCGTCTAGCACTCGGTCGGCGTGGAGAATCGTCTTCATCGCTGACATCAATGACTTGCGGTTCAAACTTTATAGCGCCGACATCGCTATCCTGTTCCAGATCATCACATGTGTCCGAGTCAAGGGCGATAACCTTGTGCTTTTGCTTCACCTGTCTCTTCTTAACAGGTGGCGGCGGTGAGATTGGAGGTGGAGAGGATGAAAGTAGAAAATCGCCTAAAGTTTTCTGCTTCATCTTCTTCGGAGACGATGATTTGCTGGCTTTCATCGAGCTGTGCGTGTAGTCTATGAATGGAGTGCTTAGATACAATCGATCTGCCAGGGGGACTCGGAACTAAGTACTTAATGCTGTGGCTGTGGACCCATATTATGATGACTAATCAACTCATCAATGTTGCATCAACTTGTGTCCGGAGGTCACCAAATTGACTTCAATAGCGGTGGGACAATCAGTAATCTAGGCTGCTATGGCCACACCGACTCGAATGAAACCATTGACACCATTGCTTCGCGTTGACACTGAATCTCTCACTCCTCCATCCCGTATCAAGTCAGATTACGATGGCTCTCCTGGCGGGACGAATAGCGCCAACCTTACTCCTTCACCGTCATTTTACATCCCGCTTTCACCCAATGTAGACAAATATTCTCCTTCAGCTCAATTAGCCAGAATGGCGCTGTCGCAACGTGACTCTGTGAATCACGCTAGAGAGGAGTCGAAAAAGCTGGTAAGGTTGCTTCTTGACCAGCTTTCTTCCAGAACGCGTCCTCCCCCAATTTTCGATGCGCTAAATGTTCATGCTACTCCATCGACTGAGGCAGGTCGTGGTCACATATTTGGAGCAGTACGCGATATAGTTAAACAGAAGTCACACAAACGCTTGCAATCCATGAAGGAGGATAGTGACGATGAAGGGAGTGACTATGGCGCTTTCTCTTCTGAAACTACTTTCGACCTCATGGTTCAATTGAAAGAGGTATTGCTATTTTCTGCTTCGCAGGGCTGGCAGGTATTTGACCAAGGGTATGAAATCATCATTCCAGTGCTAGTCAAATCATCGCTGAAACTTGCTTAGAGCTTTTGGACTGGGTACTGATACCGAAAAATCCACCAAACCATCACCATTCACCATTCGCAGCTCTATGAGAAGAGGTAGCATTAGCGGAGGGCGCTCAAGATCTCGTTCGCCTTCGTCAAAGGGACATCCGCAAGCTGCTTCGCTTATAACGTTGTGCATCTCTATTCTTTCTTCAGTGATATTGGAAGACTGTCGCTTTCAAATTTTTTCGCCCAGACCATCGAAACCTCCGAACGCGCTGCAATCAGTGTGCCTTGACATTGCCCAATTTCTCGCACACATTCACTCCAACGAACCATCAATAATATCCCGTATTGCGTTTGCGGTTCTTCCTGCGTTTGGGACATTTCGAAGTGAGATGCATCCGCGTTTGCTGTCCTTTTTCGACAATGTGATACTCAGGGGGGTGTTTGAGGATCTCAATCGAATCAGGGGATACGTGTCTACAGATATTTCAGGTACGTCCAGTCAGATACTTAGGATGATAGGGAATTTACTGACAGCAAAAGACCTAGTTGTTGTTAGTGAAGGCCAAGGAAACCCTGTTTCTATTCAAGTTGAAATGGCCCTTGACGACGAAGAGAGTTCATCTCACCAGACAGCTTTGTGGCAGCCTCGGACGTCTCTCGATACTGCGAGTCATCCCTGTATCCAGGCCACAAATGCACCTCTCCAGCCGTTGCCTGTATATTACCTGGCCTCTATAACTGCTCCGCTATTGGCCGCCATTCTGGAAAACATTGATACCACTTCGTTGCCACCCACGTATAGTTTATGCCGGCTGCTTGATACCATAATCAACTCTAAGCCAGACTCATATTTGGATGTATTGGAAGTGATAGCATATCATGTACCCCAGAGTCGCCGCGCTGCTCTTTGCTTGCTGGCAACTTTTTGGCCACGGGCTCTTGGGCATGTCGTCCTCAGCAAGTCCCTGCCTGTCCTTGATCAGGGGGAGCAACCTTGGTCGGGGAGTATACCCACTCCTCCATTGCAATCAAGCGCTTTTTACGGGCACGATTTTGTACCATGGAGATTCATTCTGTCACAGCGGCCATCGACATTTGACGAAGCCTCTTCAAGTTCCTGTCAATCATGTGCCTCCCCCATCATAGGGTTTGGACTTCTCTGCTGTGGGTGTATGTGCGCCGTGCACTTCGATTGCTACGACTACCCAGAAGGCAATGCTCATCATCAGTACGCCGCGGTGTCCGATTCGGCAACAAGGAAATTAGCTGTTCACCGTTTCTGCCTCATTCCTCCATCTAAGCAGGACGCCGACCTCGTTACTGTGAAAAGAGCTCAACATATTTTCAGACATGTCAATCTCTTTACCCTGCCCATTTGCTTTCATTGTTTTCTTCCGATATGGGGTAGTCAGGCGTTCCACTGCATGTCATGCAAACTTTTTATGCATCTCACGTGCCTCGATGGACCCCTCGCAATCTGCGGAATTGTAGATGTCAGCTCTGTTCACATGACAATATCATTGGATAGCATCAGCCGCACATTTTCAGATTACTACGGGGATCTCTTCCTCTCTTCCGAAGACCTTGGGAAGCGGAGTTTTGAGGATATCTCTGTATCATCTGCCATGCTCTGGACGCAGCTGCAAATCTATAACAATGGACTTGCTCTCGGTTCATTTGTCCTAGCATCAGACAGTCATGAAGATCCAACCAAGGCATTCGAGCTGCAATATCTGGTTGAACTTTACGAAGCTTACTTATCCTCCGGAAAGCTGCCAGTCTCTGCGACTCTCGGTGAATATCTAGAGGCCAACCAACACAACCCATCCTCTTCGGTGATCATGTTTGATTGGTCAACTTTAGCTTACATCTCCTCCACCATCAAGTCATCGCACGACGTACAAAGTCCACCGTCAGGTGCTTGGCCAGACTTGCGTGTGCCTGGCGAAAATATGGCGACACAGGATGACAATGATGCAGCACGTCATCAGTTCGAGGTCGTCACGTTGGGGCATCTCCGTAATTCCCTGGGATACGAATTTAATATGTTATCCGAGGGTCCTGCGCGTCACTGTCTATCTCATCTTCGCAAACTTGGCTTCTTTACATGTGCAGATTTCTCTACTTGTGTACCCGAGCTTGCAAAATCAAGCCAACACTGCTACTTCCCACTGCCGCTTGGCTTTGACTTGTCCACTGATGTGGAAACGCTAGTGTCAGCTATCGAGGCTTGCCTTTCAGATTTGGACCTTTCGGTTAACGAATGCGGCTTCTTGTTCTTGGTGAGGCGCTTCTGGCCCAGTGGGCTGGCATCGGATTATGCCCTACGCAGATTATCTCATGCTGTATTATCCTGGATCTTTGCCGAGGTGAACTGATTATTTGACGGCTGGTACATGATTAACTTTGTTTTTCAGGATGACAATTTGGCAAAAATTCTTCGTGACTTCATCCCACAAGGGATTAATCTCCCAGGTGTTAGGAGCGGTTTTGATGTTCCCGTGTGGCCAACCACTCATGACGTACGTCGTGCACCAAGTAGTTCCATCAATAATGGTGGAGATTATGTTGCAGCCAGGCGTTGTCTGCTTTCAAGATATGCTGCCCGATGGCTTCTAGCACTGCATGATCAAGATTTTGTTGCGTATGCCCGGTTATTGTCTGATATTATCCAGGATATTGCTTCTCGTCATGAAAGCTCATGTCTCAATGCACACGAAGTTTGTGCCGCTCCCATGAGCGTATAGTTTGCAAACTAATTTGGAAGCCTGACAGTCATCGTCGACCGCGGAAAGGTCACTGCGCTTTATCACAAGACTGTGCAGAGCTTCAGTCAGCTTCACAGTGCTTGATGATTTATTTCTCATGTGGCTTCAGACACTCGAACCCGAGGTGCTCGATACAGCGGTACGGGATGCGATACTTATTAATTCGGCGACCGATGCTCATTAATCCAAAGTCTCTTCCAATTCTGCAACGTCTCCTCAATCGAGATTCAGCTGAGAACGCATCTCGCCACACCACGTTTGTCGACCAGGTTTTTGCGCAAGCCGACGGGCACGTAGTGAAGCTATCTGATCCATGGGGCATAGTTCGACGGGCGGCTAAGGGAAACGGACTTTTGGACAGCCTCCGCTGGCTGAGGTTATTTGCTCGTTCGGGTGTCGACATTAACGTACCAATATTTGCCGAGTACAGCGAACTGTCACGGAAAGGCCTTGTGACTTTGAAGCAGGCCTCAGTCTTCGCTGAAGCCACCTTAATGTCTGTGTGGACGAAGTCTATGGGCCGACAAGATTTACAGAAATCGATCTCAACTATGATCGTCAGCCTACAGCCTGCTATCAAGAGTGCCCTCCGATCCTCAAGTGACAATGCTTCATGGTGGGTTTCCGGATACTACTACTTATACTGCCTCATTACCGACGACATGATTGAAGTGCATCGACATTCATCAGACAATGTCTCGCTACTTGCCTGTTGCTTTACGGATGTGATCGCGCCATGCTCACTTCAAACGAAATGATAACAGAAGAAGATATCAAAATTCTTCCTTCAAGGCAAGTTAGACCGACCGCGTTCGGTTCATGGCCCCAAGCTGACCGAACACCAGGAGAAAGCAGAACACACGCGTGGCTCAGGCTACCGATCCCATTATCATCGAGGGTGAACTGATGCTCGTTGTCAGTACTCTCGTTGCAACCGGCATGGAACAAGTCGTTTGTCTCATTGCAAAATTCCTACACTCTTTTATTATGCACGCTTCGCTTCTCGAGGCACATGAGGTCGATAACTTCGTGTTGCGCAATGGAAGCACTCTATACCCATGGTATGCATAATCATCTCCTAAGTTTGTCATCTACTAGACAATTCTTTCTTATCACAGTATCTGGCACTTTTACGGGATCCAGCATGATGAGATCGCAAGCATTAGGACCACCTTATTCCTTAGAATATCGATTGTTGATCCACAGTCGTTCTACGAGTTTATGTCTTCGATGAGCGGACCAACAGTAGCATGGGACATCAGGTATCTACATTTTTGTCGCCTTTAAGATGCGAATAACGTACTGGCGACTAGACTCCTGGCCCTAGACAGATTCTTTCGCATGGTACTAGACATTACTAGTCCCGACTTCGTGGTTAAAGATCGGCCCTGGAAACACAGCGTCGTCAACCTCTTCTACCACGCATTTGAACCGCTCTGGATCGATGAGAAGGTATGTCGACAGTAATTTATTTTGTGAGCACACGACTGATGCAACCATTGCCAATAGGAAGAAGTCAGGACAGCAGTTGACACCTGGTTGCAGACATTGCTTTCGGCCCATTTAGATGCCATCGCATCATGTTGGAATGATGCCTTTGCCGACCTACCTATGTCAAAGCGTCTCCGGCTGGTTTCCTTTCTTCTTCAGCTCCAATCACATTTCCCGACGTGGAGAGGTAACATTTTTTACACCCTGATTCTGCTGAGATTAAGTGTGAATTTGTCGCAGTGCTCTCCTGGAGCACAGTTATTGAGACGCTGTGTGAATACGACCACCTGCAACACAACAGCAACGATGAAGATGCCCCTGCCGTCGCTCACCTTGTTTGTCACAACTTCCGTCAATGAATCAAATATTCTGCTGACCATACATACCGGCAGGAAATGTACGGGCCGAAGACTCAAAACGATGCTCACCCGCAAGATTTAGACCCAGAAATTCACTCCATTCAGGTGCGAGGGGCTGCTGTGTCATCATTTTTTCTGTTTGATTCTTCGAACAGACATCGATTGCGTTGCTTGGGTTGCGCATGATGGAAAACGGAGTCGAGATCGACCTCATGTCATGTCTGAAGTTTAAGTTATATCTAACCAAAATGATTGGCTTCAGTGGGGCGCAGATGGTCTCTGCATTCAACGGGCGGGCGTTCTCAGTCCACTTGGATGGCTTCAGTGGTATCCCACAACAGTCTTTGCCGTGTGTGAACGAATTTGCACGCGTCTTGGATGCCCCCCACCCATTTAACCTGCCGCCCTCCCTTATGAACAGTCCGTTTACCGAAGACGACAGGCCTTGTCGTGTGCTTATTGGGTCCATTTGGATGGATGCCGTACTGGGTGCTTTCTGCGCCATAGACCAACCGCTCGAGCTCCCAGCTCTTACCTTGAAGAGCTTGCTGGAAGCACTAATGGCAATGATTTATAAGCATGACTTCGACAGCCCCGCGCTCAGACATCTCGATGTTCTACTCCGCAAGGCATTGAAGAAGACCTTGGACCTGTTGTTGGTTGACCTGAGCTACGACTTGCGTCAAGTGGCATTATCTGTAATAGAGACATACATCAAGAGGGGGTCTGCCATATCTGGCGCGCTAGTGACGTGAGCATGGTATACCTTTCAACCTCGTTGATAACTGATATAAAGTTGCCTGTAGTGAATCAATTGAACGTGCTGTTGCACTGATTGCGCTGTTGAAACATAACACCGAAGATATGTTAGTCACTCGAGCGAAATCATTTATCGAAAACACGCTTGTCACGTATGGTGCCTTTTACTGCTCGTTCCCTGCCCGCTGACAACATCTAGCTCAGATTGGCACAAAGTGGAGTGTTCTGTAGTCTATGCAAAGTATGTTATCCGCATGGTGGGCTGAGTGTCTCAAACTGATCGACGCGCATTTAAGCGCCCGCTGGGCTCGGATTTTTTTATGATAATAAAATCCATCGCAGAAGCTGAATCCCGCAGGGCACCCTCGTCACAAGAAAGCCTGCGAGAAGTACTCTTGCAGAGTGTCGTGACACAGCCTCCAGACGCGGATTGGAAGATCAATCATAATATTGCTTTGAACGTGAAGGAATACACAGAGTTGGTCCATTTTGAAGGGCTCAGCAAATGGTTGATCAAAGGTAAGAGATATTTCCTCCATTTCTACCTATCGTGCCAATTGGATTGGCAGACCTCATGAATTGGCTTATGGTGACGGCACGCCGAGCATCGGCTCTGGGAAGCAACGCCGGATTTGACCCCAATCTCCTGTTGTATATTTCCACAACTCTTTTGCAGTATAACAAAGCATACACCAAGGTAAAAAGATATACAGCATTCTCGGCCCAAACGAATCAATGATTGGTCCTGTCGTTTCCTTTAGGATCTTCTGGAGTGTACAGAAACGGTACTGAGGGTCGCATTATCGAGGTCCAATGTGGAGAAACAGTGTCTAATTCGGGCATCACACGCTGTCAGTTCGCTCAGTGATACACCTCTGAGTTCAAAGCAGGACTTGGTATCTTCTAACACCAACCACGTAACGCACATCTTGTTGGAAATACTGGAGGATGTTTTTCGAGCCAGAGCACGAGTCACGCCTTCCACTATGAATGCGATCGTCGAGGTAATTATTTTTTTCCAAAAGATGTGCTTTTGATCTAAATATTGCCTTAGACGATTCTCTGCATTGATGTCCAAATTGTTGGACTCAGACAAGTAGCGTGCAGTGGGCTTTACTTTCTGCACAATCATGCATGGATAATTTCTGACTCAAGTGCGGAGTTATCCGCCTCGATTTCTGTTTCGCGGTTGGTCCTCTATGCTGTAGATGTCGGGCGCGTGTCGCTTTCAGAGATGATTGCCGAAGGTTTTGAGGTACGTGTTCGATGAATATCACGGACCTAAACTCAACAGCCTCACCAGAAATCCACACAAGCTGGCACAGTTGTCCGTGCTTGGAATATTCTACTGCTCGGTGTGCTTAGCGACTCTGCTGACACTCACATCCGAGTCTTATTACCGCAGTTGAATGCATTCACGCCGGCATACTACAAGTGCTTAGGCACATATGTACTCGAAGGGACGACGCCTTCCGAATCTGCTGTGGCAGATGTGGAACACGCTTTCATATCTCTTAAGTTGTGGCTGCTGCTTGCACAAATGCCGCTTGCCAACCCGACGAGAGAGTCACCCAGCGTCAAAGTCATTTGGAACGAGTTGTGGCCCCCATTCGAAGCGCTGGTAAATCTCTTCAAAGCTGACAGTGTCCCGGAAGATCTCCTAGTAAGCATTCGATACTTGACCTCTGTTCAAGAATCCTGTGCTGACACAGTGTCACATCAGCCACTGGCCACGACAATATGGGCTTCCGTAGCAAACTTATTTCTCTTTGTGCTGCAATCACGCTCACCTGTAGGGTTGGACACCGTGCCGTATGTGGTAATGCTGAATCGCTTGCGTGACTCTGGAAGACGAAACTCCGCACTTAGCAAGGCATGCTCTTCTGTCCTATCTTTGAATCATGCTTATTTATTCATATGCAGCTGTCCCGGGTTCTGGATGGAGAGCTTTTACCTGAATTGCTGCCTAGCGCGGTCATTGCTCAAGCAAAACAGGATGTTGAGAATGCAGAGAAGTTGCGAGTCTTTGAAAGCGTGCAGCGACCCGTTGAACGTAAAAGGGACACGCGGATTCCTACATAGCCCCAGGTTTTGCAATAAATTCCAGGAAATTAATAAATCTGAGAAAAGGGTGAGGCGGTGGATATGCGTATCTCTCGCTGTCAGGCTGCCCTGAGTTTCGCTTTTTGTGCTTTCTTTCTATTCTCCTTTATGATGGTGGAGCCAACGAAGAAACCGATACCCGAAAGTCCAAGCACGAGCACGAATGCTGGCAGCCGTATTGCCCATTCGCGTGCAGGAAAATAGTTGTGTATGGGGCTGGATGCATCGAAGAAGGGCTGGAAAATGTCAGCTATATGGCCCGTTCAACGTAAGCCTGGCGAACTGACGAGTAAGATGGCCCATGTCGTGTAGTACGTGAACACGAAACCAGCAACTAGCAACATCACCCCTCCAAGAGACTTGTCACTTACTCCCTTAAGATAGTTGCTCCCATCAGCCAACCTTAAAACATCACATATATTTACTACTCACCATCGCAAAGTCCGTTAAACCTACTTGGAAGTTGAATCTGAGGTCGAGCGTAATTAACAAGAATAGAGCACTGCGTACAAGTCCGGAGTCGGTCAAAAGTCAAAGTTGGTGGGTTAGCGGACCGGGAAAACACCACTACATACATAACACGAGTGCGTAGTTTGTTTCTGAGTCAAAAATCATGCCAGCTCATTGTCAACGTTTGCGAGCAGCTGAGCACCAAGAGAATCTGACTTTCGTACTTGATGATTTAAGCTTGTAACGAACAGCTCAAGGCATCCCATGAACTCTCATGCATTCGCAGCGCTTGCACATATCCCAATCCTTGTCTTCCCAGTGGGCCCAATACCCCGTGCTGCCTTTGAGAAGTATGCGGCAGAAATAAGGACGTTCGATTCAATTCGCTTGGGCGACATACCTGCTGGCATGAAGGATGAGCGAGGTACGCAAGCCCTTTTTTTACTTACAACAGTTATTCATGGAACCTCAGCTCGTTTCATGCCAAATCCACTTTCCAGTGGTTATCTATATCTGAGCTACCCATCCCATCCCCCTCCTCCTCGCCATATGTCGCTGTCTCTGTTCCGACCGTCTCACTTCACGCTAGGCATAATCGGTGTCGCCGCGTGTTCATCCTCATATTCCCTTGCTTCTGCTCTTGAGCAATTCGAGAATACTGTGCTTGACATCTTTCCGGAA
The DNA here is from genome assembly GCF_016647745.1 of Suillus plorans. Classification (NCBI taxonomy): domain Eukaryota; kingdom Fungi; phylum Basidiomycota; class Agaricomycetes; order Boletales; family Suillaceae; genus Suillus; species Suillus plorans. The sequence continues at coordinate 764,638 of NW_024537388.1, forward strand.
GGCTCGACCTTTCCTCTTGCCAAAGTCTGCCTGGCCTTTGAGGATGAAGAAAGTGCTGGGAGTACTGGTCTCGGAGATACGCTACCTGGGATTGTTTCGATTCCGAGCGTGATGGGGAACAAGAAACTTTATATCGGTACTCTGCTTGCCGATTTGTGCTCTCACATTCTAGCTGAACTTGGTCGTGTGGTATGGGTCAACATTTGATACAGAGTATCGAAGACACTACTAACCGATCTATAGTATCATGTTCTCGAGAGTCCCATAGGAAATGAGTATCTGAATTCTGCTCTTTTCCCGACACTCCCTTCTCCCTCTGAGATGCCGCTTTCTCTCAGTTCCGGAAATCTTGGATATCCTTCGTACTCGAGCCAGCCTGAACTCGAATCATCAGGCCTGGCAACGTCAGGTATTCAGATCAAGCGCAGCTCGACTGCTGGACCTGGTATCAGTCATACGGCATCCCTTATTCAACGGCAAACTACACTTGGTCCTCCAGCGGTTAGGAAACGCATCAGTGCTATCGGTGCCGTTTCGTCACATGGTAGACTTTATAAGGTTCTTGGTGATTTCTTCCTGCTGGCTGGTAGGACAGAGGATGCATCGTTGTGGTCCGTATCCTTTAATTATCTTGTCAGTTCACCACGGTTGAATTCGCCCAAGGTATGCAGAAGCTATTGTGCTGTTCAAGACCGGGCAGGATCCTGTATGGCATGGCTCCGTGTTAGAAGGGATGGCAACGGTTTTTGTTCTAGATGCATGGTCGGCTGGCCAAGGCCTGGTAAGTCTAAGTCAGCTATCGCCTTCGGTGAGCGATGTTGAAATCGTATGCAGCAATCCTCTGTTAGCAACAATGGCATCAAGGAACCTTGGGCCGACATATACGATCAACTGTCTCAATCTATAGCTCTCTATCAGAAGGCTCCTGCGCCTTCTGAGCCTAGCCAGGATCATTCACTTTTGGCCCTGACATACTGCACAGCTGTTATGCGCCAAACATCACTCCTTTTCTGCACCTGGTCTACCAAGGGATGGGGTGCATTAGCTTTTGCTTCAATGCTACAGCCAGCGTCGACCTCATATACGCAGAAGACAACATCTGATAACTCCTGGACAAATCTGGAGCGCATAAGTATCGTGTCGGGCGTGTCTCGTTCACAGATAGCAAACACCGTGTCGCAGGCTCACGGACCATGGTTACTGCATCTTGGTCCTCATGAGCGGCTCAACATTTTGCAATCTATGGCGACCATTTATTCATCCCTTGGATACAAGCGGAAGGAAGCCTTCATTCTGCGCGAAGTCATTAGTTGCATCATGGATCTCATTGTTTGTGGCCGGGAAGAAAATGATCTTTCACGGAAATCTGACGTTGGAAGCGCAAACACAGGCAATCGCTCCGAGAATGGTGACGAAGTGAGCGCAGTTGGGAAGGGGGCTGTTGGTGTGCGACAAAATGAGATCCTGGAAGGCAATCAGAGCATCCTGAAACTCCTCGTTCGTGCCTGCAAGGTCCTTGGTGTTGATCTGGAAGCGGTCGGCGTGGCAACGGCAACAGACGGTAACAGCAGCGAAGCAGGGGGTAGAGACAGTAACGGCTTTGCTGTGGAGGACTTAGAGGGCTTGGCAGATGCAGCAAGGGAATCTTTCGGGTGGCCAGAACTTCAAGTTGGAGTTATTCGCGAGGCCATTGCTGTGGCAGAGGCCCTTCCCGGTGAGTGGTATTTTCCACGAAACGACAATCTCTAAGACAGCCCTAGATCCGCTCGCTGTAGCGCGAATATCACTTTCTGCGTTGAGAACAATGCATTCCGTGCTGGCCAGTAGCGATCAATATCATCTGTACCAAACTGCTGGACGTGCTCTTGCTGCTATGCGTCGGCGCGGTGAAGCACCTGCAGTCGAGTACTGGGCCGGGAACCCTATCATGAGTCTTGCATTATCGCCGTATGTAATTGCTACAAACGGCATAACCACGTTAACTCCCGCCCTTACAGGTTGGCTTTGCACCGCCTGCCAATTGAAAATCCATTCTCTATATTGACTGCAAAATCATCTGCCACGAATTCTCTGCTTAGCGGGATCATTGACCCATTCCTATATAACCCCAGGAAATCATCAGGTCCACAGGTCAGTCCATTTTTACTGACAGTGAAACATATTTTCAGTTTTGGGGATGTTCATAGAGCAAAAACTTGATTGTCCAAGATGAACCTATTGAGCTCACAATCACCTTGCGAAATCCTTATGTGTTCGATCTGGAAATCCAAAGTATTTCGCTCAGGTATAGCATTTTTTGTGTCAGTTGATCGACGAGTTAACCTTCAGATCGATCCTTAGCACAACTGGTGTGGAATTTGAATCCAGTCCTGTTTCAGCACTCGTCATTCCTCCTAATACCCTCTATTCAATTACCATCATCGGCACTGCGAAAACGCGAGGAACTTTGGTTTTCCGAGGATGCATTGTTCAAGCCCCTTGGGGAGCTCCAAGAGAGTTTCTATTACCTGTCCCGACTGATGCGGATCAGAATCTTTTCGCACGCCGTCAAAGTGCTGTGAGATGCGAAAGCGGTCGCACCAAGTATTGGGGCCTCGACTCTCTGCCGTGGGAGAAGGATGGGAGGCGACTCAGTACCTTACTCCCGTCCCTCAAAAATCCACCTCAATTCCTACAATGTGTCGTTGTTCCTGAGCAACCCCTCCTCCGAATCAGATGGACGTCGTTAACACACGGAGCAGTCATGCTGTACAACGGCGAAGAGTACGTATGCTTGTTCTTCTAAATATCTTTATTGATTGATGCGCTACAGATCAACCATTCGCTTGACTTTGGAAAATATTTCCGCATTGCCGATTGATTTCATTCGGTTATCTTTTGAAGACTCCACCATAGGTCCCGCACAAGAAGCTCTGTCCGAAGGAGAACTTTCTGTCTTCGAAACATATGAGACAGAATACGATCTTCTGCACCGAAAGGCATTTTCATGGCGCAATGAGAAGGAGATCACCAACATTTTGCCAAACCAAAAGGTGGTTCTTTCTGTGACCTGCGTAGGGAAAGTTGGTTGGTATGTTGTTGCTGATTTCTCCACCTTTATCAGCACTAAAATCGTCGAAATTTAGTGCATATGGCACCGTTCACATATCATATTCCCAGGTCAATCGAGGCCACGAGGAACAGGTACCCGTACCCGAGGTGTTCTACACTCGACAGTTATCGTATCCGGTGACAGTGACTGTTTACCATATGCTGGAGTGTCATGATATGAGACTCATGCCAATGATTGATGTGGACTATGATGACATCAGTCCCCGGGCTAGCAATTCTGTGATACACCTCCTTCCAGAAGTTGATGATCCGAAAGAATGGTGCTTGTTTGCAATTGACGTCCGCAACACATATGGGCTCCCATTCGAAGTTACATTCGAACGTGAACAAGCTGGTAAGCACAGGACTTCTAGATACTCCCCAAAATTCCTTCCTGATGCTGGAGTTCCACAGGAACGGAAATTGCAGCTGTTTCATCAACTGTTCCTCCAGGGTCAATGTCGCGGTGAGTCGTTCACGGAACATTCATACACGTCACCTCATGCCTTGAATATCAAGTATCATGCTTCCAGTTAAGAAGTTCAGGCTATCAGATGATCAGATTTCGCAACCCATACCGACATTATCAGACCGTCAGTTCGTCGTCGGAAAGTCCAAGTTGTCAATAGAAGAGGAACAAGCTCAACGAGAGTTATTCTGGTATCGTGAAGAACTCCTCAAGATCGTGTCCGCTCGATGGAAAGAGGTCATCCATTCTTCACTCATCATATTTGTCGCTGATATTCATTGGTTTAGACGAATGGCGATAGACATGGAGATCTCTCGTTGCGACAACAACGGTTGACGCTCCCAATGTTGAAGGCCTTGCGGACAGACGTGGTGCAAATTGACTTGACGCTAATAGTGGACAACCCAGACGGTTCACCCCAAGAACTCGATTATAGCCGAGGCAAATACATCGCCAGTCCAAATGAGATGCTCTATCTTCGCGTCGAGGTTGCCAATTCATCATGTTCGCTATTTCTCACGAATCTTTCTCACTCAGCTCGCTAAATTTGCACACAGTATTGCCTCTTGCGATGACACTAGACTTGATCTTTGATCCAGCTGAACAGGTCCTTTCGGAAGGTGTTTTATCAAGCATCGCAATAGGGAAGGTGAAACCCGACGAAACCAAGGCTGTGGAAGTGCCACTGTGCTTCCTCTGCACTGGTCGTTTCGAGATTGGGGCGGAAGTTCGGATAATGGGAACTTCGAAGGGCAGTCGGGCAAGTGCTAGTAGAATTTGTATCTCTGTTAGAGAGGATGGATAGTACGATTATACTTATTTCTCGATTTCTTGTCTCTCGATATAACCTGCATATAATCTCACGCTGTCCAGACCTTCGCAATCAGCTCTGTCAAACCTATAGGAATCTGAGTCAGACGAGGAACGATGACAAGAGATATTTATCACACCAATATCATTTGTATTGAACTGATAAACGCCGACAAGCACGCCAACCGTCGCGGTTCTCAGTGTCCAGGTCAGGATAGGGCCAATGATAGGGAATTTGCGTTTGTGCACGTAGTCCACAACCATTGAGTCGAACTAGCATAGAGAAGGTGACGTCAAAACCTCGCGGAATACCAACTCTATCGCTGACGCACCCCGATGTGAGAGTGCATCACTAAGCTGAGACCAAGCAATCCGTCGAGAACTGGGTAAGATGACCCGGAGGTCACAAAAGCTGCTGCGGTCATGGGAACGAGGGAGGCCGCAAGAAGTCGCTCAAATGCCCAGTGATACGAGCCATGTATCTTTGATGGGTGAGGGAACTCGACAGGGTCGTTGACTGTACCCTTTATGATAGCTGTCGAGTGTATGTAAGCTCGTCAGGTATCACAGAGAAGGGTTCGTTAAACATACGTCCACCTGGAACATATTGAGCAGTCGAACTTGCTCTCACTTTGAAATGTAACATAAGTGAAGAGGAGACAAGGTTCAAAATGTCCTTACCTTGCACTGATGCAGATCGCAAGACATTACGTCCAGTCGCGGAGGCAAAGGTTCTAGGCAGCATTGAGCGAAGCAGCATAGACGAAGCCATTATTGTCGGCGACGTCAACGATGCTAGAGAAAGGAAAGAAAAACGGTGGGCGGGCCGGGGCGTGGAGGAGTGTGGAATCTGGATAAAGCCGGCAGGCTGTCAGCGGGATGATTGAGAAGAAAGCGCGAATTCCCATATATGGAAACCAAACAAGCGAAATGAAAAAAATTAGTCCCACCGAGGATTGAACTCGGGACCCTTGCATGGAATGTAACCTCATAAGTACAACGCTCTGACCACTGAGCTATGGGACTATCGAAGAGTGATGGCGTATTGTTTGTTATTATGTGAAGCATCGGATATCCAGTTCAAGTCCGGTTGAAAACATCACAATATCTACGGTTCAGGCATAAGTGGCTCTTCCTCACAACCAGAGGTTGAGATCCGAAGGAATCTGGTCCCTACTCTTCTTGCTTGTTCCTCGGAATGGGTGATCCAGACTATCGCTTTCAATCCGTTTTGCGGGGATCTGAGAGCGTTCAGGATGAACTCCTCTACAAGCTTAGTCGAGTGATGATCGAGAGCTGAAGTTGGTTCTGGAGAAATACAAGGCAGCGCACATCTCAGTCATGATACAAACGATATGCAACATGAATCGAGTCTTACCGTCAAGTAGAAGGACTTCAGCGGTGTTCAGCCCCACTGCAGCGGCCAACGCTATCCTTTGCGCCTCGCCACCACTCAAGCTAGTCCAATTCCTGTCCCATAGCTCATGATCAACGCCCCACCTCTTGGAGATATCCATAGCATTGGCGAGATCAGATTCCGAGGTCAATTTACGGGACTGGAAGGATGTGACCGTTGCCATAAAATCGCGCGGCGTGCCTGGCAGCAAAGCGGGTCTCTGGGGCACGTAGAATACCCGTGTTCTAAACACAGGCACACCTGTAATTACGGGACATCTTCATGAGCTTCCTGTGCGAGTGACAGATGTCATGCATACCATGTGCCTTAGCTGTCCTGGAGGTAGTGAACATCGCGTGTCAGACATGAGAGAAATCGACTTGAAGGTGTGAGGAGCGTACCCTCCTCTGTATAAGATCTCCCCGTCATAAACGTTCAAATGGGCGATGCACTTTAAAAGTGTGGTTTTCCTGAATATGCATAGGTTGAGCCTCCAGACAAAATACCACAGGGAGAGAAGTCAATGCACCCCGCACCACTCTTGCCTTGTAAGACGATGATATCTCTCTCATTGACATCGAAGTTCAATTGAGAGAAAATGACTTGCTTTTTGTCCTTCTTGCAGGCGACGTTGCAGACTTCAATCAACTTTGCCATGGTGAGTTCCAGTGTCCACCAAGTCCGCTCAGCTGTGGTGTTGGTTTCCCACAGGGAAGGCGGTCGCTACCTTAGTATCACTATAAGTAGCACACCATATTTTTGTGCGCATTCAGATTGGCGCACTCTATAAGTGCTACGTAGTGTACTCTCGTCAAACCAGATGTTCTGTAAAGGTGGGGGTGCTGCTGGGCTAGCTGACAACCACACTGGTACTGCAGAGATCCTGAGAAGAGATGCATGCCAATAATAGAGTCCGAAAGTACGTGTCTAAGTATAATTAATTCAATGTTGAGGGGGCATACCCATCTCCTCCGGGGTCAAAGTAGAGCTCTCAATCATCACACCGACACCAACCTTGGCAGCGTTCTGAATTTGTACAACGTCAGTTTGGACAACATCGCAATGAAACGGGATACTTGCCTTGAAGTGATCGATCTCACCCGCCACAAGGAACGCAAAGGTGGGAGCAAAGCGTTGTTCAAGCAGAGCAGAAACTTTGCCCGTTGAGTCCAACTGTGCTCTGAAGGTCGACATCCGGAGGTCGTATTTTGCACCGAGAGTTGCAATAGCATCTCTTCGTTGAGGAGAGACCATAAGCTGAAGATCTGCTGCGACCTCCACTTTCTCGTGGAGCTTCTGCCAATATGTAGCCTGTAGAATACCGGATGGCTGAACTTGTGCAGTTGCAATCCAATTCTTGTCATCGCTGGTGACCTTGGCTAGATATGACGTCGTGAAGTCGGACATATCGGGAGTTGGCCGTTGGTAAAGCGTCTCCACGCCCAACGCAAGGTTTTTTGTCACAGACTGGAAGTAACTCCCGATGTATATGCCGGTGAGATCTGCAGGCCACGGATTGACAGCTTTCGCGTTCAAGGAGTAATCTTGACCCTGGTAATCGTGCTCCAGTTGGATCATGCTATGGCCAGCTTGTGATGAAATCTATAGATGAGGATGTGAGACGGAACGCGTGTGACGGTGCGATAGGAAACAAACCTGCGTCTGAATCTTCGTGATGGAGTTTTCGGCCCACCCTTGATTCATACGTGCGCTCACATTACCCTCATGGTCAACGCTGCCTTGGAGGAACATCTGCATGGAAAGGATCAGACAGAGTAACGAAGGCGTGCAAGACAAATTGGCTAACATCGTTGTTGGCGAAGACAGCACCAAAGTTATATGATGGTGTTGAGACTTGCGACCCGAGAATGAAAGAGTGTGTGACTTGAAATGCCGGGTTCATTGACAGACTCTTCGTGAGATCAGCCCTAGCACCATCGAACATAAAGTTCGTCAGATGAGTCGCTATAAAATGTCAGGAATGGCTGGAAGACCAAACGACAGAGGGAAAACGCGTACACTTGACTTCTTTCTGCAAATTCTCGACTGTGCCCGGGTTCGGGAGATCAAATGACTTCCGCCATTGTGAAAAGCGGCTGAAAGCGCTGGTCAGAGGAGAAAGGGCAGACTTGTATGACGACTTTGGTGCCTGCGGTACGGACGACGGGGATGGGTCCGTAGAGGCATCTTTTGCAGGGGGAAATGTGGGAGACGCCATAGAACAACACAACACGTCTACAAACCGAAGTGACGAAAGCTTCAAAAAAACTAAGCGGAACAAACACTGACAAACTCGGTCTTAGCGTTGTTCTCCAGCTTGAACTGGCTTGCATATCATTCTATTAGTTCTTTGACGTTTCTTCAAATCCCTCTACATGAGCAAGCTGCATTGCAAGGATGGTGCATTGTTTCGAGGATCGTTAAATACTACTACCTTGAAGTCGAAAAATTTACTGAGGCGATAGCAGTTCAGTTCCGTGTCTGTGCAGCTAGTTCAGTCGTGATGCCACTCTTAGTACCTAGGCTAGGTGAGGTCCATCCATCATGATATTGCGGTGCAGGCTGTCACTCTGAGGTCTAGTACTGCTAGGTGCATAGGCTCTTTACAGCACCGTCAACATATACTCACGCTATCTCAGTTATAGCGCGTCTAAAATCACAATCGGTGGACCTCTCAACGCGCGCGCCGTGGTGGCCACCTGCGTTTTGTTATCATACGAGGTCGGCCCAGGAGTGCTGTAGACTATTTATTAGACGGTACCATGTGAGTCATGAGCACGCGGCTAATCTCCGGGCATCAAGTTGAGCTTGTGGCTTGTCGGTGTTAGTTGCCGTGCATTATCATTTTACCGTCAGGGTGCGGCGCCAGCCAGCATGTTTGCGCTGACCGGCCTGTCCAGCATGTCATGACATGAGTTAGTCTGACTGCGTGCACCAGATACAACTTTATATAGAAGCTCGTGGGTGACATATGCCGAGAAGTTAGTCCTTGAGTAAGGAGTTTGCATACTTTGTCAAGGTGCCACATCATCCACTAACGTCCAACTACATCAGAAGCCCTCACTAGCACTAATCGTTAAGGCAATGCCGTGGAAACACTAACACCGGCCGCATGTCCTTAATTTCACATCCGTTGTCAGGTTTTGATACCGCTGCTGCGCAGTTCCGCGTAACTGCGTGATACTTCATTTCTAAATTGTATCAGTACTCGTTCCTTTCCCTCGCTTCGTATTGATATAATACATAAGTGCTTGCTTTTTTCGTCCCCAGGTCAACTCTCTGACTGGCATCAGGGCGCTCTCTTCTGAAACATGGCCCTCCCGTTAACTGCAGCACATCGTAGATCTATCGTCATTGCAGTCACAGCTGTGGTACGTCAAACACATCGCGTTTTGCCACCTCATATTCAGCTTCACATATAGCTGATTGTGTGTTATTTCATGGCTATTGGTCGTGAAGACCATTCCACGTCTTCCAGAACTTTATTTACTCAATGGTCGACATCCAAGGACTCTGAAACTGTGGCGGTTTTGGATGTCAAACAAACAAACGAGACACCATCGGAGTCGTCTTCTTCATCAAAGAGCAAGCCATCACCCACCCTTGGAAATGCAATTCCACAAGTCTCTCACCCTCCCCACAGAGCCAACGCCACCTTGGTAATGTTGGCTCGTAATACCGATCTCAATGGCGTGATATCAAGTGTAGAACAGCTAGAGGCCAAGTTTAATCGCAAGTTTAATTATCCCTGGGTATTTTTGAACGACGAGCCCTTCTCCACCGACTTCAAAAGGTATACCGTGTCACTATCTAGCCTGAGCGCAATTGGTTTCTCATGCTTTGTCAGGCGTGTCAGTGTCTTAACCGACGCAGACGTTTCTTTTGGGTTGGTCCCTCACGAGCACTGGGTCCAGCCGGACTGGATAGATGAAGGACGAGCTCAGGAGGGACGCAATAAACTTGTGCGACAAGGTGTAATTTATGGCGGCAAGTTCATCATTCGTCAGCCATTTTTTGTCATCTTACCATTAAAACTACAGGCAGTGTTTCGTACGTATCCTCGAAACCCATTCGGGTACCATCTCATCCTCAGTCGTTAGTTATCGCAATATGTGTCGGTTTAATTCAGGGGTGAGCGCCCAGCATCGCGGGTTTAGGCAGGATGTTTCGTTGGCTGATCTCTCTCTACAGTTCTTTTTCCGCCATGAACTCTTAACGCCATATAAATGGTACTGGAGAGTAGAGTCAGTCAGTCGTTCACCATATAGATGAATTAGGTTCTGACCCATTCTGTAGGCCCGATGTTAGATACTACTGTGACCTGGATTATGACCCCTTCCTATTCATGGAGGATCATGACAAAATTTATGGTAAGTTATTCTCATTATAGTTGCTTGGGCTACTAAATTTATGCAAGGACAGGCTTCACGATATCCATGCCAGGTAAATTCTCATCTCTGCTGCATTAATTATAGCGTGAATCGCGCTCTTAACAGAATGGGAACCAACTATACCCTCGCTATGGTCCACGGTGAAAAGTAAGCACCGGTAATCACGCACGATAGCTTGAGAGTGAACCGATTTGGCAGACTTCGTCGCGGAATATCCTCAATATGTGTCACCAGACAACTCAATGGATTTTCTATCTGACAATGCGGGCGATTCTTACAACATGTGTCACTGTAAGAGTCGTTCGATCTCATGCTTTAAAATGGTCATTAACCCCACTCAGTTTGGTCAAACTTCGAGATCGCAGATATGGATTTCTGGAGAGGCGAAGCCTACACGAAATTTTTCGAGTACCTTGAGAACACAGGAGGCTTCTACTACGAGGTAAGTTGCAAGTTCTTCCTTTCTTTTCGTACTCGTTGAATGCCATACACAGAGATGGGGAGACGCACCTGTTCATAGCATCGCCGCAGCCTTATTTACGCGCAAGGACCAAATACATTTCTTTAAGGATATAGGCAAGCCAAGGTCATGTTATTTCATATTCATAACTGATCCTCTCGCAGGTTATAAACACGCTGAATTCGCTCATTGTCCGCAGGGTAAACAGTGGCGGGAAGGACACTGTTCGTGTGATCCAAACGATAACTTCGGTGCGATAATACTCCATGATTTCTCCTGGTGAGACTAACGATGTTGCAGATTTTGCCCAAAATTCGTGCCTCAGGCACTTTATGCGGTTGCACGATTAGATTGATTGAATGTACTAGTAGACGTACGACTTTATATGTGTATTTCTACCATAGGCCACTGTAGACTACTACAGGGTAAACTAATCTAAGTCGTTTGATCCCAGTAATAATGCATATTTTCATGACCATGACTACATATATTAATCAGGCACGGTCAACAGGGACGATATGTAGCGATGTGTGCTGACTGGACCAAACATCGAGAGAGGAGATGAAGGAAACAGACCACGTGGAGCAGGAAGAACTATGAAACCGGACCACGCCGCAGTCCATTATAGGCCAGGCGTTTTCAGTTGGCTGTTTTAGGTGGCGTGGCTCAATCCTTCCACCGCGACCAACAGCAGTCTTATATCCTCTTCATTTTTTTCTTGCATTTACCATCCAGTTACCTTTCTCTATATTTGCGTTAATAAAGGTCCCAAAGGGACGAGCACCTCTGGAAAGATGATGACCCCGATGCGTTACATCTTGCTTGTCTTGGGTGTTATTGTACGTGTTCATGTCAACTTGACAATCCGGCTGACTGAACAATCAAATAGATTTCAATTCACTACATTCTGAGCTTTACGCATGAAGAGTACGGAAAGGCGACATCCATCTCAAACATAGCAGAGCAATGGACTGGTCCGAAGTCAAACCCTCCCTACAAAACACCCCTGCCCGACGAGTACTACAAGCCTGATTCACCCATGCACCTACAAGACCGCAAAGCGAACGCCTCATTCGTTATGCTTGTACGGAACTCCGACCTTTCAGGAATCATGAGCAGTATGAAGCAAATCGAGGATAGGTTCAACAGGAAATTCCAGTATCCTTATGTGTTCCTCAACGACGAGCCCTTTACGCAGAACTTTAAGGAGTGCGTCTTTTTGCACTTGTAATCTTGAAGCTGCTGATGGGCCATAAAGCCACATACAGGCATTAACCAATACTACAGTCGAATTCGGTGTCATCCCGTCCGACCATTGGCATCAACCATCTTGGGTTGATGAAGATCGAGCCAGCAAATCCCGCGACGACATGGTTAGGAATAATGTGATTTATGGAGGTACGTTATTTTATAGTTTCAAGCGTACATGTAGTCCAACTATTTTCTAGGCAGCGTTCCGTGCGTATGCTAAACTGTCGTCGCTGCTTCTGACTGACTGCTCCTAGTTACCGGAATATGTGTCGTTTTAACTCTGGCGTACGTGATCATAATGCATTTTGTCGAGGTTGCCTAACCAGTTATTAGTTCTTCTATCGACATGAGCTCCTACAGAAGTACCGATACTATTGGAGAGTCGAGTGAGTAGACGCAACCAAAGGAGATTCGGTGTAGCTTGACTTACTTTACCTTCCCCAATCAGGCCAGACATCAAGCTCTTCTGCGACGTGGACTATGATCCCTTTCTCGTGATGCAAGACCAAAATAAGGTGTATGGTAAATCAAACGATGCTTTCAATTATATGCTAGTCTCAAACATCAACAGGCTTCACCATATCACTATACGAATACCAAGCTACTATCCCAACACTATGGAACGTTGTAAAGTGTAAGCGTATTCGGTATTCACTATGATTTCAATCTCACCTTCCCCTAGCTTTTATTAATGCTAATCCTGATTTCGTGGCTCCCGGAAATGCGATGGAATTTCTCTCTGATGATGGAGGAGAGTCCTACAATCTGTGCCACTGTAGGTTACTGCGTATCACAACGTTTCCTCATGCTAATACAATCACGTGGCTAGTCTGGAGCAACTTTGAGATCGCAGATCTTGATTTCTGGCGAGGCGAGGCATATTCCAAATTCTTCGAATACCTTGATGAGCAGGGTGGATTCTATTATGAGGTGAGTCTTGTGTTTGCACGCTTTGGGACATAGTTTCATTTGGAATAGCGTTGGGGAGATGCACCAGTTCATAGCATCGGAGCTGCACTGTTTGCAAAGAAGGAACAAATTCACTTCTTCAACGACATCGGGTATCGACATGAGCCCTTCCAGCACTGTCCACAGGGAGATGTACACGCAAAAGGAAAATGTTGGTGCGACCCTGGTCAGAATTTCGGTAAGTATCTCCGTACAAATGTTGGACTACCACTGAAGCTCATTTCTTTAGATTACGAGTGGTATTCATGCCTGAACCGGTACGATAAGATATTCTCGTAGACCGAAATATCGGTGCTGTCATAGCGCATGTTCTTAGCAGTGGGCGATGTGTTCCTATGATTTTATAAATACTGCACTCCACGATCTGTCTACCTCTGAGAGGCTTATTCATGATGACCGTATTGCACCTAGTCAACGATGTGGTTTTGACCCACATAGTGGATTGTGAATATATTGGTACTGCAATTTGTAATGCATCGACATGGCCCAGTAAACAAACACAAACAGTGTCTTGCTAGAATACGAAGATATTTGTGTACGGTCACCTTTATACCCAATATTGTTCAGTACCACAGGAACGCCAATAGTCCTCGGATACCTATCCATTTCCTTGATCCTGGTGTCTCCTATCATCACTGTCTGGAAGCCCCGTTCAGCTGTTCGAATCCTTGGTTGGCAACTAGGTTTTACTATTACTAGTGGGATCATTTTCATTTTATTTATTATCGAAAACCTCCTGTGGTAATTGTTCTCATCGACGCATCATATTTCTCAGTTTCATTAGCATAACTCCTTTGGCAGTGTATTGCCCCTTCATTCTTTACGTGTACTATATTAGTACACGCGTCACGTCTACAGAGAATTGTTGATTCCACGAGTTTGTTGTGGTCCTTTCTCAACCGCGAACAGGTCTTTTGAATGTTTTAGACTGCCGTTTTTCCTATTCCCACTCGCTAACAGCCGAACCTTCGTTTGATGCCGGAGTTGTTCTACGACAATGATCTTTCCCCACCCGCCTCTCCCAAATCATCGGGGGAGCACCACCATCTCACCTTTGTTTCAGCACGCGCTTCTCATGACTCGTCGGATTCCCTACGGAACCTGGAGCTCTCGGAGGGACCTATTGCAGAGAGAAGGCGGTCAAGATCCTACTCGATGACGGGCTTTGACTTCCAGCGCGACCCATTACCCTTGAGCTCGAGTTTAAGTGAACTGGATACTACCTCTGTCGGAGAAAGTGGAGAGAAAAACATCACATTGCTACATGGTAAGTTATCCTCCTGGCAACATAGCGCGATAAAAGCGGTTCGCAGTGCACAAAAGGGATTGGACTTATCGTCGGCCTTCAAGTCAGTTCATCTATTTAATCCCATACGTGCAAGCCTCATATATTCTCTTAAAGATTGGATCAGGAATTTCATGAGTAGACCAACCAGACAGGCTCGAACCCCAATCTGCAACTGTTAGTTAGTTCCTCACCAGGACTCGTAGTTGCGAATACCGAGAGTGTAGGACGGATCGGACCTGAAAAGCGTTCAGACCGATGACAACGACGTTGCTTCGGGATCAGGGAAGACCACCCGTGATGACTCTGGGGATGATGATGACGGTGGTTCAGATGGAAAAAATGAAGATGACCGTACGGCTAGTTCTCATGAACACTCCTAATGATAGTTGTGCCTCCCATGGTCCTGCGGCCTCCAAGAAGATTCTCAAACGTCGTCGGACGATTGTTGCCGCGCAGACAAGTCCCGCTTTGGTTTATTTGCAAAACATGCATCAGTCAACGAGGATCCATTCGATCAGCTTGATCCCTCACAACCAACACGCGTTGCCAGCCCATACCAGTCATCTCCTTCGATACCAACTACCCAGCATCCTTTTCGGCAGAATACACTGAACTTTGGCGATTCCCTCTTTCAACGGTATGATTTGGATTCACAAGCGCATCTCCTCAAAAGTCACTATTACCGTTCAGAAGTAAGCAATTTCCGCTGACATTATCACTTTGGCTTTACACAAGCGTAACGGATCCAGTTCTTAGTAACGCTCGAACATATCTCTAACCACCTACTCGTCGTGCCAAAACCTGCGCGAGTAAGCGCCCTTAGAGCTGAATTAACTGCTCTTAACCACAAGCTTCCTGCGGAGGTAACATCTTCCTCTTCATTCATACCTCAGTTCGTGATATGGAATCTCAGGTATGCATGCCTATGTGGTGCTCTTCATCAAGCAGTAACCACATTACCTTCTTCCGATTCAACTGCGACCCTTGTTAGTTTGAGTTCGCCGTCCGGTCCTCTGAGTTGGCTCCCTGGTTCTGGTTGGCTAGTCAGTCCGCATCACCAGGCAAACAGCGGGCCACGTTGACATCAATCATCCGCAGTTCTGGTGGAACTGATGCAAAAAGGTGAGAGATCCGCAGTCGGCGAAATCAGTTCATGTCAATGACCTGTGTTAGACTCCAAGCTGTCGTGCTTTGCTGCGTTCGGCGAACAGACTGCGGCTCAGCTGCGTGATCGCTTTCAACTCGCTCTGACCCATTCCCTTGTGGGTGAATATATCGACCGTCTCATTGATACCTCCTTGGGCTCCAACTAGACGCGTCTTTACGACTCCGTGAGTAGAGACTAAGGCAATTGCGCATTTCAAGCTGATCTCTTCTTGCAGTATCAATATTATTCGCAATCCATTCTGTAGCCTTGGTCGAATTCCCATCTGAGGTATATGGATCGTAGAGCGTGGTATCTATAGTGTTGTATATAGGAGCATATCGCCCGCTGCTGAGTACATGCAATGCTGTGAGGAGGTAATCTCCATGAAAGCCAAAGTGCGCTTTTTGTGTTTTCCAAGAATCGGTTTGAACAGGACTGAGGTTTATTCAGTAGAACTTCGAAGAAGCTGGCCATATAATTTGAATTCTGTCCACGTGCACAACATCCTACCATAGATGATGTCGCACGCCCCTATTCAACTCTGTTTCCTTTTTACTCCTCTACGTGTGATGGCCACCAAAACCTTCGATGACAGGGCGTCTAGCGTCTCCGACAAGCCTCCCCCTTATGATCCAATTTCTACATCTGTATCAGTGGATTCCGTCCGATGCAAACGTTCGGTATTTTCCTTCCCACAATCCAAGCGTGCCTCAGTTCTATCTCGCATCCGTGAAATCGTCTCCTCTCCTGATTTCACCCTTTCCTCTGTCGCGCCAATTATCACTTCCTGTGCTGCCGCTCTCCGAGCAGCAGAGTTCTCCAGCCTCATCCAAGAACCCAATATCGAAGATCACACGGCGCTGTATTGGACGATTATAAACAACCGGCGAGAAGCCCTTTGGGAGTTTACTAAATTCATTTCCAAATTCTCGCCTGCTTGCTCTTCCGACTTGCGTCTTGCGTGCATGATAGTCAATGACCACGATTTGTTCATGCAGCTGAAATTGGGGGACAATGTTGATCGTAAGTGCATGGTACACAATGTCCTGAAAGTGTGTTATTTAACTCACCACTGTGTACTATCAGCCGAGGATGGGTCTTTGAGACGCATGTTGAGTTGTCCGCGAGATGAGATCAAGGTGTCGCGGCATGGATCCAGCGAAGCGAATTGTCCGCCTGATGATCTTCAAGTCCATGAAGGGCATGGCATGGGCGAAAACTATTTCTTTGCTCGTTTTGTCTTCAGGATGTTCCAGAAACGCCTGCGTATTAGACAGAAATTGGCAGTAGAATTTGTTGCCCAGGGTGTGTGGTCTGTCATTTTGACTTGTTCCTCACTGATATAAACACCCAATTCCCTGAAGGACGTATTTGGGTGTTACGCTTTTGTATGGAGTCGAAAGGAAGTTGGTGTGTTCAGTATGGTCTTTCGGAACCTAGTTTGCCAGTGTATCCCAACACCAAACTTGCAATTCAGGCTCACAGCAGGCCTCCTTACTCAAGCTGTGCAACCCAGAGACCCTTACTTTTAGACTTAACATATTTGGGTGAACCAATGGTACCTGAGGGGTATGTTTATCATTCCCACTCATCAAAACCAAGACATACTGAAATCTACTCATTTACTTCATTGCTCTGACTAATACACAGATCATTGCACCATTACAGAGCTATTGAACCAAAGAAAAGCATAATTGGATTTCAATGCATATTGGATGATTGGCTAATGAATGAGTAAGTCTCCTTTCTCAATCTTCCTCCTAGTGCTGTAAGTTTTTATTGACATGTTTTGCTTTAGTGATACTCCTTATGTAGACTGTGAAGGCACCCTAATTGCAGGGCTTACAGTGATGATAAAATGACACTACCCTGGTCAGCTGCAACACTTATCAAAAGCTATCATCAAATATTGGTGGTAGCAATCAATATTCTCATTGCTACATTTCCTCCTTACTCATTTCTATTTCCTCCTTTTGTATTCTATAAAATTTCATATCCTGTTAGTGATAAGAAGAGAAAAGTACACATAGTATGAGTCCTGGAGGATTAGCCTCTGGGAGCTTCCTCAAGTTTCATTTCATTTTTAAATTCTTCATCACAGATTTGGGAAGGACATGCTTTTTTATAGATGGAGTTGGCAAAATCAGATCGAAAATTCACTGCATTATATGTCAATATATCTTACATCAGGAAACCCACTGCTGAGCGAAGTGACTTGTAGCAGCGCGTAGCACAGCACTTCTTTGTAGTAGCTAGAAGAACTAAAACCTCCGCATTGGCTCCGGTACTTTCGTACATGCCACGACATGTCCGTAATCTTCAGTAAGCGATCATGATTACAAGTTTATCATGATCTTTGCAGCATGATAAGATGACAGTACTACTCACTAGTGATCATGACTGCTCACCGTTTGACTTGAATAAATTTGCCAGGCAGGAAACTTGGGATTGAGGGAAACTAGTGATAGTACAGACTGAAGAAGAAACTACTACTGGTAACTGAGAATAGCATGAAAGGTCTCTTTATCTGCAAAGTTATTCACATAAAACTTGCGCGCCAGCTGCAAACTATTGTCACAGTTCATTGACAGTGGTGCCTCTCGACTGAACTTGGGAATAAGCTCGATGACCTGATGCACGCTGCTCAGAGGCACTATGTCTCCCAATGGATCGTGGTTTGATCGAATACGACATTGAACTGAAAACATGTCAGTTACAGGAGCCGGGGCAATGAAATGGATATCGTTGATGGTGCTGAATGATGAATGAGAGAAGTTGAAAAATTCGACATAAAGGAATGGTTGGTTCAGGTGTGGCGTTTCAGTAACAGGCTGGATGATGGCTTTTACTTGGACAATGAGATACCCTAGGATTCTGGCACTGAGACACGAAGAAGTTACAGGGAAAAAGTATACACATATGTTCCGACACTGCTGGGGAAAGTAGTTCGCCACTTTCATGAGCGATCAAGACTGTATCTCCCCTTCCAAATGGCATTGAAGAGCTTGGTGGTGTTGGAAGGAAGATGTTGGAAGAAGGACTTGCCTTCTGCATTCAGACTGATTAACGTTGATTTTGGCTATGAGGCGCAACCTCGCCACTTCTTATCGCATGGCTTCTCTTGACGCTTCTCTTGACGTATTCAATCTCCATTCTTGCTCGTCCCCATAAGTATCATATCTTCTCATCGTTTGCATACCTCAGTTGTTGATCACTAATGCTGAGGTACGCGCTCTTGTTTTCTTGCGCTTGGTTTCGTACTTACTCAAACTGTCTTAGCATACGTTCTACAGGTACATAATAATACTAAGTTGTTGATCACCAATGCTGAGCGTACGTTCTACAGGTGGTAGCGCCTGGACAGTGTGAGCAGGACTAACAATACAGATATCTTGGGTAGAGCGCCGCTGCATGCGAAATTTTTGCCAAACATGAAGGTAATGAAAGGAGAGAGAACAGTTGGGGTGACATATTCGCCTTCCGTTGTGCTCAAGGCAAGATCTACCAGAGATCAAATCGCCCAGTGCTGGACAGAGATCGGGAATGTGGAAACATTGGGAAGCTTCTTCAATAGATACACGAGGAAAATATGGACGACAAGTAAGAAGGATGGCGACAGTGTTGTCAGAGGAGAAATGAGTGTGATTGTTGGTGAAAAGGGATGTGGTTGGTTTGCCGGTGATGACATACTGTTCACTAGGCAGAACAGTAGAGTTCCAGGTTGCTTCAAGATAGTGAAGCACCATCATGTTTGCTTCCCTGGACATTTCATAGATCAAGCTCACCTGCCGCGACTTCAGAACCATGTAAAGCTGAAAAAAATGAAGTTTTTCCTGCCAGTTGAGGAAGTGGCAGCACTGACCATGGAAATCCTTGTGATTGGACAGGCAGTAAGGTTGTTTTACATGAGTGATGTGACAATGCTCAGTGATATTGCTGCTCCACTGATATGGAGCACCCATGGCTCGAGTACTCCGGACAACATGCTGCATTAGCTCTAGCTTGGGGATCTGGAAGTGATTGAGGGGACCGTTCTTGCCACGGCGGCCACCCGCTGTTAAAATGAAGTCCTTGTAGTAGTGAAATTCATGTAGGGCTTCCGATAAAGAGTGTAGAGTCTTGTCATAGAGGAAGAGGTTCTGTGCTTGGAATATAAATTCAGTGATAGCACATAGCGCACATGCAACTTCATCTGAGACAGCACCAACGATCATGCCGGGAAGGAGCTTCTCAAGGTCTTGATGTTCACAACCAGTGAGCTGCTTCAGCATGGATATGCCATTTGCCCAATGACGCACTCCTACACGAGGTTGAAGAGCCGATAATCGATGATTGAGTTCTGCTCCTCCCATGATGTTTATCGACCAGTTGACGGGGTGGTCAAAGTAAAACTTGTGCCACTGATGGAGGCTATCTGGTGTCAAAAAGAAAGATGGGCATGCATCGCCCCAATCCTTCCAGTATGGCTCAACGACACCATTCAAATGAAGGGTTTGACACATTTTATAGAAGGATGCAATATCGCAGGGGTCAGAGAGAGTACACACCCTTTAGATAGTGTTGAGAGTGTCAACACGAGTTTGGGGGGGATGCAGAAGAGGATCCCCAAATTGGGCAGCAATGGCGAGAGAAATTGGAGAATGCTTCGAGGCTGTACATGCGATGAGCAATTGCTCAGGGTAGTCAGCTATCCAGGCGACCAAAGGTGTATGAATCATACACAAATCTCCTCTTGGGTCTGACATAGGGCAGCCATCGCGAGTGGCAAGCTTTAAATTACGCATGACAACTGAAATTGCAAAATGATAGACTTGTGCAGATAAAATTACTTGGACGGGCTTCAGAACACTGAGAAATTTTGGTATTGGCAGGTAAGCGACCAATGCGAATGCATGTGATGTTGCCTTCATGCGAACACCCGCATGGATATTAGTGAGCAAGATTAATACAGGATGCATCTCCTTGTTTCTGGTCCCAATGGTCAGAGGTGTCTTATCCGAAGCACCAATCACGCCAATGAACGAATGACCTTGAGGAAGCTTATCCTAACAAGTCATGATTACTACAGTGAGCCTGAGTCCCCATCATTGGGGACACCACTTACCTGTATCTCCCATGCAAGATCAGCGCTCATAAACTCTCTGTAAGCTCGTTGATTATCTGAGCCTTCGAATTCCTGGTATGGCTGTAAGTCCATACAAGGCGCAAAGACTGGGTTAGTGAATAGATGCTTCATATTCTACCAGACCCAGTGGAAAGAGTAGATTTCATGTGAGCACTTAGAAAGTGATCACCCTAAAACTCAGAGTGCGAGTGTAAAACAGCTCAAAGAGACTGCCTGTAGAACTACCTCTTAAAAATATAAGTGCAAGGGAGGTCTGTTAAGATCGAGGATGAGAGAAGGAAAAGTCACCCAGGGTGTGTTCAATGTTCCAAAAACGAGTCTGAAATACTGAAGTACTTGTCTGATGCAAGTGGAGGTGGTCCAAAGTTGAGAAATGAAGGTCCAAAATTGCACAAAGCATCCAAAGAGCTTCTAGTGAAACAGCAAGAGTTTCTGAGCAAGAATATGGTGGGTATGTCAAATTATGTCAAAATATAAGACTTGCGAGAGTACCATAGTATGACTATGCAAAGTCTATCAAAAGAACTCAAAGACAGCAAGATGTGAATTGGCAGCAGTTGGGCCAAACAATCATTCCAAATGAACAAAAAGGATTGATTGCGCAAAGTATGACTATCTGAAAGTGACTCTACTAACTATGAGGTAGCTAGCAAGCCAGATTATATCCTACAGCGTGAAAGTCTGGAATTGCATAGGTGAAACCAGTAGTGAGATAAGCATCTGAAATGTAATAAGACTTGAGGCAAGTCGCTTACACAGATATAGTGCTGCCAAAGTCTGATTCAGTCCAGTTCTTGGGCCAAATTTTCTGAACGCCAAACTGAACCATATGTTTGGTTTAGCCATTTGGTCGAACCCTGGACTGAACATCACTGAACATGTTCAGGAGGTCCAGTTCGCGTTTGAACCAGGTTTGACCAAGCTTGCAGACGATGGGCTGGAGCTCCACCACACCATTCCCAACACCACAAACACCATGCACAAATGCTCAGTACACATCAGCAACTGCTGACATGGCTCAGACAAGTGCAGATGACAGATGAGAGTAGGAGGAGGGAAGAAAATGAGGAGATCTTGCAAAGGGTAAATGAGCATTGGGAACATGGCAGCGTCGAGATGGTGCTCTAGGGGACTTGATCCAATCCTGTTGCTGAGATGTCAGATGGATGGAAACAAGGGAAAAGCAGACAGATGTAGTGTCGGAGTCTGAGTTTGGGTTGATATCAGTGGGTTCAGGGTCTCTCTCTGGATAGAAAAGAAATTCCTGAAAAGCATTTAGTCATGGACGTAAGGTAAGTATAAATTTATGTTCCTCTGTGTCCAGATGACATGTGATTATAGGCAAGACTCCAAGTGCTACAGTGTGAAAGATGGTCTGAGCATCTTGCAGAGATCTTACAAGCCATGAGTCACAGCACCACAGGAAACAGGATAAATGACTGAGAAGATTCTGTGTAGATGGATGCAAGAGTGTGACAATGGAGTTAGGGATATGAGGTACTGCTTCTGAATCGCAAAGGCATGTCACAAAAATAGAAATGTGCTGGTCGATGGTGCTATTAGACACTGCTGTAGTGACCGCCAGAGATAGATGTCCATGCGTGTGGCAAGGATTGCAAAGACTATAAACTGAAAACTATACATGGGTGTACATGTTGGGTATTGTTAGTAGAAACACATAGCAGGATGCGGATGTGCATACTCATACAACATACCATGGTAAGAGTACACAAAGAACATATCAGTCCCCCATCCAGAGTCGAGTCTACATGCACAACATACCTAAATAATGTCGAGTCAAAACTACGGGCCAATAAATTGAGGTAGTGTAGGGCAGTGACAGATGAGAATCATGGTGGGGTTTGAACATGTCTGAACCGGTTCTGGGTAGCTCCAAACCCCAAACTGGACTCAAGGTTCAGTCCAGGGGCCATGTTGGACCTGTGACCAGACCTAGAGTCCAGTTCAGAAAGGTTTGGGTTCAAACCAAGGTTCAGAACTGGACTGCGGCAGCACTACACAGATATGCATGTAATAACAGGTGAGGTGTGCTGCTATATGTACTATTCGAATAAATAAGGCTTCAAACAGGCCAATGACATATTCAATAATAGACAAATGAAGTGAAAATGCACCAGCAAAGTCAAATGGACATGGACAGGACATGGTATGGTAGATCGTGAGTGAGAACAGGCTTCAGAAATGAACAGATGGCCTTTGGATGACTCAGATGAACATGCAGAACTTTTGGAAGGTCAAGGAAGTGTCAAGGAATGCAATGTAAGGTATCTGTGAGATTGGCAGGATACATGCCCAGCGCCAACCTGAGTGCTACACCAGGATGATTAATTGGTGTTATCCAAACTATTTCATCTACATCCAGTTTGGTTCATTATTTTCAGTAGTGAATTTCAACCATGAGAATCTCAGGCCTAGTTGTGAAATTTGAGACCATCAACCCGGGCCCAAACATCACATTCCTACACCAGGACCCTGGGCTCAGATGTCAAATTCCACCCCATCCAACTGGGCCCAACCCTTGTATTTATGTATCACCACCTTTGACCCAGCTGAGAGATTCCACCTCATTACACTGAGCCCTGACATCAATTTCTAATGTCTCTCTTTGGCCCACCCATGTCTTTCAGCCCATAGTTGGATCTGAGCCTGTTCACACACTGGCGGTTTGGGAGTTTTTCACTATGCAAGATTTGTTTCGAAATGTTAGTGATAAAGTTGGCATTCTTACTGCACATTTTAACACGGTAAAAATGCAAAAAATTAGATGAGTGGCTAAATCCTGGGTGAAATTCTACATTTTGTGAATCATTTTGATGTTGTAAAAATGTACAAAATACTTGAAGTTTTTTCCTTTCCGAAAATGTTGACCAAAATATGACCTATTTTATCACAGATAAACTCAAACTTTTGAAGCCGCAGTGAAATGTCCCACAAAATATTACATAATGGTGAGCATTTTGCCACTCCGGGAAATTTTGAATTTGCCCCTACATTTAAATGAGCCGGGAAAATGAAAAATTAAACCTATGGGGAATTGTAATGGGCATTCACTGGGCATTCACTGGGTGCTCGCTGAGCATTCATCGGGCACCGAGCATTCACTGCACCAAAAAGTAGGTCTATGTTATGTAAATAATGGTTCGAGTTCGACAAGAAGCTGCAAAAGGGCATTGAAACTATCACTGCTTGAATGGTCTCTGCTAAAAGGACATAGTGATGCGATCCTTTACCTATCGGAAAGACTGAGGAGTTTTGATATGCGAATGTGACATCACATCATGAAGTGACTTCAGAGACTCAGAGATTCGTTCATCAACATTGAACGTGTTAACCTTGCTATAACAATGATGGCTGAAGTGCATGAAAATGTAAGTCGTCAGTAGCCTGATGAGACACAAGAACTGATGCGTTTTCTGCAGCAAGTTGACATTAATGAAGACAATAATGTAAGTTATGCTACGGTTTGAGTGAGTAAACTAACTATACAATATTAGTCTTTACATGGGGAGGTGGAGGAGCAGGCTGGAGACATCATGGTGGAGCAGTCTGAGGGCATCATGGAGGAGCAGGCCGGGGCAGAAGAGCAGGCCGGGGCAGAGGAGGAGGCTGGAGACCTTGAGCATGCCGAAACATTTGCAGTAACACCATCCACAATAGTAAGTCCACTGCTACTCATCTCCGTTAGCAAATTATGATATATCTAGGTGTTATGGGACTACGCACAAGAGATCGTGCAAGACAATATGGAATACACGCAAATTTATCCACATGCGCCATGCCCTGCTCACCCCCCCATCCAAATGTCGCGCTGCGATAAGTACCTCCTAGCATTGATGGTGGAGGATAGGCACGAAGCGATGATTCGGCTATGGCAGGAGTTGAACAAGATAGAGCACCTGTTGGGTTTGGAGCACATTTAGGGAGGAGCCAGCAGGGTGGAAGAGAGTGGAAGCCACATAGATATCTATTGCCTACCTACATTTACAGATCAATTTCATGAACCTTCTTTTCTGGAATGCCATCCACCACTTGCTTGGCTTGGCCATACAGGTAGTCTACCAGACAAACTGTGTTACACCATGAAGCAGTAATAAATAAGTGATTTGAAGATCTATACCTACCTCCTGCCTGATACGAATGCCCACCAATCTCCCACCCGAAAGGTTTGCCTGGATTAACCTGCCTGCCTCACCCACTAAGCACAAAAGATTTTATAATATTACTATATATATAATCTGCACCTCGGAAGACTATTTGTTTCTAGTACATTGACTTCTCATTTTTCCATCAAGAAGTCAATCCTATTGAATTGTGAGACTGTTGAAACATGTTGAAGATGTTGAAGAGAGAGGGACACGCACACAACAGAGATACAGCAACTATGTGCTGTGGGGAAAAGTTCCACCGTGCGAAATGTGACACTATCCACTCAGGCATGACAACCTCAAGGTGGTCAGCGACCACCGAGGAATATAATTGAGCCGGGAAGTAGGGATAATGGCGAAACAGGTCCAAATAAGAGGACTGCAGTGGGAGGTGGCGCCGCACAGCGAAACCCACTCCATGCTCGGTCCTGAATATATACTTGATGACTACTGGTGTTTGCGTGTGCATAACACCGTTAGAATAGTAGAGGATCAGGCTGTTTCCTACGTGAGTCTATTCACGGGCATACATCGATCCCTTGTATGTTATGCGAGCATGTAAGACTGCTCGCTGGACATTGATGAGATCCCGGAGGTCTTCTGGAATGTTTTCTTTTGATATAGGAGGTATGGAGCAATCTTCAAGTATAACATTGACTGTGGGCGAAACAAATCTGTCAAATAAAGATTTGACATCCCTGAATACGGGCGGGCAAGAAGGCCGGTTCAACCAGCATTTCAATTTCACAGCCTTGATATATGAAGAAAGAAGAGTTGATTCTTGCTGACCTTCATTAGAACCAATGCAATGTCAGAAGTCCATCACAATGAACAAAGTCAAAAGTTACCAAAAATGTGGTTGGTTGGCAAATGCTACAGTTGCCCAATGAGGCGCTCGTATGGGAAGCACCACCATGACCTCACAGGACCGAAGAGTTGCAAATAGTCCCAGATGTGCAACACCATGTGGCCATTAGTACAATGGGGTGCATGGGGATGTAAAACCTGCAAATCTCGTATCCATGCCACAATGTATCCATGATATGCTTGTGCTCGAGCAACTGTCATGAATGGCAGACATGCAATATGTACCGCAGAGACACTGGCAAGGGACATGGTGTGATCAAGGATGGCACAATGATTGGCTGCAACTTCTGAAGTGCGATGTTGAGATCCTTCGTTCCACAAGCTAACCAATGCTATGGGCAAGTATACGGTCGTCAGAGTGCGCCATTCGTCTGCCTTTAGGGTTCCAGCTTTTGCTTCTCCAAAGTTGTATGGGACTGATCTCAATGAGGACGGCACATCCGTGGTTTGAATGACATTAACAATGTGTTCCATGACTTCAGGGGTACTGATGCGCAATTTCAGCGATTCGGTAGTGAAAGGTTTTGTTTGACGCTACAAAGCCAATTAAAGCAGTAGGTTGAGAAGGCATACAAAAATAGTAAGACAATTACATACCCAAGCAATA
Source organism: Suillus plorans (assembly GCF_016647745.1). Lineage (NCBI taxonomy): Eukaryota > Fungi > Basidiomycota > Agaricomycetes > Boletales > Suillaceae > Suillus > Suillus plorans. The sequence continues at coordinate 790,674 of NW_024537388.1, forward strand.
AGTGATCTAACCCAATGGGCCTTGTAGACCTTTTTTCCGGGATGCTTGATGTCTGGCCTAATGCCCAATTCTACCGACACAAACTCAAGGCATGCGACCTTCTTCAAAGACAGCCTCTTCTCCAACTTGGCCATGTGAGCCTCGATGAGACTAGTGTCATTGCCCTCGAGGTCAGGAACTGCTGTGGTAAGGAGGTTGCGAATGGACTTGACAGTCTTTATATCTTTCTCAGAGAACACTCCAGGCTTGTTAAGATCGATATCGAAGAAGGGATGATGGAAAGCAGGAAGAGGATCAGACTTTTGCTGCGCCAAATCAGCTGTAAGGCCCAAAAATTCACAGAAATGATCGTGTGCGAGACCCTCAAGTAGACAATGCATGGTGTCAATGATGACTTGACAAGAGGGATCCCAGTACGGTAGTCTCCAAAGCGTTGACCATTGCACCCCGTGTGATGCAAATAACTTGTTGCGTTCAGTAGAGGTTCCAGCGTTCTTCCACAGCTCGGCAAGGCGGCACATTTCGTCCTTGTCACAAAGAACCCAATCTGCAGAGCAAACATCTATTCTACCACAAGTCGACCTGTGCCAGCAATGGCATGCAGTACAATAAAAATGGCTGGTTGGACCAGCTAGCTGGGCGGCTTTTCTTGCCACTGGAAGGTTGCACACTAGACATGCTATAGCACTGCATGTCACCCGCCCATGGGCGTGAAGAGCTGTGCAGGAGAAACGTATCCTGGATTCCCAACTTTGCACCAAGTCATCAACGACAGGATCAAGAAAATAATTGAGCTGATCTCCCGAGGGTTCCGAAGGTCACGGAATGATTCCGGCCAAGTACATATTTTCTGATTTGTACCAGATATCGAGAGGGAGGTTCAAGCACGCGCAGGAGATTATTCCAGTAGAAGTCGATGCATTCCGCTGAAGATTGCCTTCAATATTGAAGAAATCAATGTTGAGCGTGAATGCAAATCATCCCTCATTACCTCTGTCAATAAATAAGGAATGTGTAGAACCCTTGAAATTGCGAAAGAAGTCGGTGTCCCAGACATCTTTGATAATACATGGCGGCACGCTCCCAATTGATGACAGCAAATCGTCACAAGGTCTATCCATTAACGCTTCTAGGTCAGGACGAGACAATAGTCCAGCTAGGTAATCGTGAAAGTGGTGATAAACGAAAGTTTTTATTGGTTCTAGTTGTCCACCAAGGGAGCGCTGCAGTAACGGTTCGTTACAAGGAGCATCCTCGGGTCTCGGTCTGTTGGAACAATTGGAGGGGTAACACGCCCCACTTAAATTGAGAGTGACCTTTGGTTTGAAGGTGCAATTGCACATAGGACAGACCACATAGGTAGTGGTCTGGCCATCAAGTTTGAAGACGGAAAGGGCTGCCTCCATCATTTGAGGGATCTGAGAAAGTGTGTTTTGTCGACAAGACTCAGAATAGGAGTTTTGTGCATCCATGGCAAGACTCAAAATTAGGGAAAGGACACCCATCAGAAACTCGCCATGTCTGCGACCAATGCTGAAAATGACAATGGAAACAGCTCCTAGAAAAAGGGACACCTAGGCAATTTCGTCGGCGTAGTCAATGAGCAGATCATAATGATGTGCTTGCCTTCGTGTTAGAGGGAAGGACATAACGTAAGAATAAACAACACTCACAGGAGTCAAATTCAACTGGCTCAGACGAGACAGGAAGCCCATCCTCCTTACTGAGAAGGAGTGTTTGTATTTCATTACAGGTTGTCTCTAGCCGAGTCCTGCGAGAGACGATGGAGGAGACCTTGTGCTTCACTTTCGCGAGGGTCTTGATTATCGTAAATAGCTCATTGCGGATGGACTGTAACACATCACGAGACGTTGCAAGGGAAAGTTGGATGCGAGCGCTTTCTATCTGCGACTCTACCACGTTCAAAGTGGCTTCAGCCCTTGAAGAGCACTGCATCTTAATGGCCTGGAGGGCGCGGGTGATGTGTCTGTGAAATGAACAGTTACTACATGAATCATGTGATATGTGTATTGCTCACTGTGTATCATTGACAGTGAGTTCGCCATTCAGGTAGACCTTTCCCTTGTCTCACTGGACTTCTGAACGCGAAACCCACAGTTTGTGGTGACCATCTGAATTAGATTTGTGATCAGTTAGGGTTATAGTGAACAGTTCAGCGGCGAGATCATCCACCGGCATCGACATGTTGGACTGATGCATTGGGTGCTGGTCTTGGAGATATTGAGGGAATGGTGCCTCATGATCTGAGCTGGGCTGGAGCAAGGGTTGGCGAGTGAGATGGAGCAAAGAATCTTCACGTTCATGTCCAGATGACATTGCAATGTTGACAGCATGTGCTGAATGCACATATTTCATGGCGATGGGCAAGTTTTTGCCACCAGAATTTCTAGGCACACCATCCACTCCAACATTGCAGCACTGTGCGCATTTGCACAGAAAAGTTCGACTAGGCATCTAAATAAAGTTTAGACAATGATGATCGTGTCTAAAGCTGCCGTTGATCTTGCCTCTTGAGAAGATGGGAATGTGGTGAGTGTTAACAGGGACTATGTACTGGAAAAAAAGAGTGAGCTTTATAGAATTAAAAAGGCATTGGTATCCTTGCTGAAGTACAATGTTCGCCCTGGAGACCCTTGTAGGGGGAAGACATCCATTTCAGTCGAAGCTGCACAGCGCCCGCTAGCTGGGCGCTCACCTGGGAGAAACTCAGGCAATTACAACTGGAAGTAGTTAATTAGCACTGAGAATTCATGGGCAGTCACTGGGGACTTACGAAGGGTAATCTGTGCTGGACGAAGTCTGCAAATAATCGAGTCTGAAATGTTGCCAAACAGGCATAAATTACAATCTTTGTTTGAACTAAGGACGTGCTTACAAGTACTGCAGATGGCGAAGCCTTGGTTGGACCTGAGTGTACTAGCTTGAGTTTTTATCAGGATAGCCTGATGTACATCCCTGTACCAACTCTATGTCACTTGTTATTTATTAAATCTGGTAACTACAACTACTACAGTACAAGTACAACTATCCATCCTAACACAATTGATATAAAAGCAAATGAAATATACCAGTTATAAAACGAACTCAAACATTGCTCAAATGTGTGTACATAGTCAGGAAAAGAGACAAATGATGTGAAAGGCACGCCTAATGTAGTGAATGACTACATAATCAAGCTCCGCCGCAATTTCAGTGCCCACTGCAGGTCTGGTCTACGTAATCACTTCGTACGTGAAATTATGTAATCGACTAATCCCACGATAGCGGGCATGCTCTCTTTGCACCGCCGGGCGGTTGCATAATGAGAGATATAGACAGAACGTGATGTATGGGCTTGAATGAAGAAATTTCAGGCCTATAAAGGAATAAGTATTGAGAACGAACAGCTGCGTCGAAAGAGTTTTAAAAGATCAAGACTGCAAACAAGCTTGTGCATGTGGCCAATGTAATGGGTGGGAGATATGATTGTTTGGACATATTGGGGATAACTTTTGCAAAACCTTGTGTTCTGAAGAGCAGAGCCTGTCTGTGCCATTGCGCACCATCGAGTTCATGCTAAAAACAGAGATGTGAGCCAATAGCCTCTGCAACACATCCGGCCTAAGAAGAGATACAAGTTGCGATTAGGTACTCAAATCACCCTTTGTCTGTACGATGTATATGAAATAATGACATGCGCGAAGTATCATAAATGAATATAGCTCGTAAAGTAATGCTAGAATATTGTTAGGCTAAGGACGCAAGATCACCCAGGCCAGCTATCAAACTGAGGATCTCATTGTTATCCTCAGGATCTAGCCTACATTTCTTTCCAGTTGGTGTGACTTGTACCCGCTGTAGGGATTCATTTCTGGCTGGGCTTGTAGAGACTGTTTTTACCTTACCTTATGTTGGCACTTTTGTAGCTTACATAAGCAAGTTATCTTTTCACCAGTTACCTGGTAGTAGGAGTCAGAGTACTAAGCAGTTTTTCATGATATTTCCTCTCCTCTGAGCCTTGAGCCTGGTCCAGAAACCCTTTAGGGTCGAATAGCAGCTAGGTTCTGCAAGACCCAACATTGTTCAGACTCACTCTCTGAATTGTTGTACCTTCACTGCACTGGTGTCACGTCCTGCAAGAGGCATAGCGACTTTGTGTACATGCAATGTCCAGTTTTCTTGTCGCTCAGATGCAGTTTTTGCAGCACAGCTGCATCTTGAACAGGCCAGCCAGGTGCCTCAAGATACTTGTTGTAAATCTTGATGACAGAGTCGTGTGAGTGCAGGACTCGCATACCCACCTCCTTCTTGTAAGCAGGCAGCTTCGACATTATGTTTTGCATGAAATCTATCATTTTCTGATGTCCTGCCATCTGTACAGGCTCTTCAGTAAAAAGGTGCTTGAATGTGATCCAGAGTTGCGCAAGTTCCTCCTGCTCTTCAGGGGGGAGTATGGAGTACCTATGTGAGAAGAACTGAGCAAGTTCAAGGATAACACTGTCAAGCGGTTTGCAGTCGACAAATATATCCTGCGGAAAATATGTTCTTGCGACAAGCCAGCTCGATTTTGCGCATCCTCCAGACCCCACCAATGGATCAGCATCCAAGACCTGCGTTATGAATTGTGTCTGGTCAATGATGCTCATGTAGCTCTCCTTGAACATCTGAGCTGTCCACAGAATGATGTAGAGGCTCGACTTGAGGTCATCCTCAACAGTATGGATCGCGCGGCTATGCTTGACGAGATGAGCAGACATGAACTGCCATGTTCCCTTAGTGACAACAAAATCAGTACAAGATATGAGTTTGAGTATGAAACTAACATACAGTGCGAGTCGTTTGTTGAGGACCCTGAATAGTGAGTAGCTTTGCTAGGTCACAATCGATGAGGAAGCCCTGCCCTCGGTAGATGATGATATTCCCAACACTGAGGTCTTGATGCAATATCTTTGCATTTTCATACACATCCTGGTGGGCTGCATGCATAATGTGAATATGTTCATCAGGTAATACACAAGGTTCAAAGACACACACCGAGTCATGCGTCACGGATAGATTGGACAAGTTGTTTGGAACTCTGAAAGTCATTCAATTTCTCGCCCACGATATCAAGGGCGAGGCGGTGAAGAGTGTGTGGAGTGACAGCCTTGTTGGGACATGCCCATTCAGCGCTTCCAGACTTGACAGTCTGAGTGTTTTGCTGAGGGATAGGGTGGATTACATTGTGAAATGCAATGCATCTTGCAATATTGTGAACTTTGTGTGACATTAATAATTTACAGGTCTCGCCTTCAGGTAGGACATCCTTTATCGACATGCGCCAAGAGTCTTTGAACATCATGATCTTCTTATTGAGGATGTCAAATGCAGGGCATGTGCGAGTCCAATGGCCAACAGGCGGAAAACCTCTGGCAACAGGCTGGGGGATAATCAATGTCAGCTGGCTAGAGTCCTCGATGTCAGGATCCTCAGGGACTGCAACTTTGAACATGCGTGTGGTAGTTGGAAGGCCTAACACCGTCCTTGCAAGGTCAGCATCCTTGGCACTAGCAGGCGTCACAGATATATTGACACCATGCATTTCAGGCGATGCTCGTGCATAACAATAAAAAAAGTCGGCTAAGTATGGCTTGTCATTGTAATCGAAGGAACCCGTAATGATAACTCCCTCCCTATCCCATCTGAGAATGCGTGAGTGCAATATTGAGCACCAAGCTGAGTGCCAGCATAGCTCGTTATTTGACCCAATGTGTCGAAGCCCTTGTCGGTCTGAGAGACAATGGGCTTATCAATCCCAGAATGTTTGCTGAATGTGTCGTGTGCATCATTCCATTTGAATTCGATGTTCAATTTGAATTTGGAAATATTGCAGCTGCGAGATGTTCCGTCAGCATATACACATACATCTGGTTTGATGTTGAATGTGAACAACAAACAGTTCTGCGTATCTGAATGTCTGGACGTGTTCACGAATGATAATTGGGGAGCAAAGGGTCGTATAGCATTGATCTAAATTTAGACTGTCAATGATCTCAGCATCACAGGTGCGGGTTCACTCATGAATCGATCGTAAGAATTCTCCTCTTTTGTAACGGATTGCATATCAAATACTCCAGTATTGTAGGCTGAGGTGAAGTGCGTAGTGAAGTCCGAAGGGTCATGATTGTCTGGGTTTGGTAGGAACTCGTCAAGGAAATTCTCCACTGACATCAGGCCAACGACATGGTCTTGCATCTCCTTGCCCATGGCGTTCAGAGTGTCAACTCGACATCGCGCTGTAGGGAATGATTTCTGGCTAGCCTTGCAGAGACTGTTTTACCTAGTACTATGTTTGCACCTTAGCTTACATAAGGAAGGGACCTTTTCACCAGTTTTACTATGAGTCTAAGTATTCAGCAAGTTTCTATCATATTTCCTCTTCTCTGAGCCTTGAGCCTGGTCCAGAAACCCTTTAGGGTCGAATAGCAGCTAGGTTCTGCAAGACCCAACACATAGTTCAGTATTCACCATCTGAAATGTTGTACCCACAGCGCAAGTGTTGTGAAGGGTAATAAAGTGGAGCTATCCCATTTAATGGGAGTGTCAATGATAGCTGACTGCAAGTCCTGCAAGGCAGACTGCGATAGCACTAGTTCTGCAGCAGGGATGATAGTTCCATCATCCACAGAACTATTCCGTTGGGTGGGTGTAGTGGGAGCTAGTTGTGAATCCTGCACAACAGGCTGTACTGGTATTACAGCATCTACAGTAGGGGTCTCATTGGGTATAGTAGGGTCGAGAGTCATGATATTTTGATACAATTGTATGGGTATAAGTGACACAAAAACCGGATCGCGCTTACAGGTATATGCAAGGTATATGTGCCTAGTGTTGCGCAAGAGAAAAGAAAAGGCAAACAAGTCACAACATGACAAGTTTATATAGTGAATGGGACTCAGTCCGGAGTTTCCCGCATGCAAAGAAGACAACACTGTCAGGAAATATGTTCATTTAGGCGATGACATATGATAGGCGCTCACCTGCATTTATTATAAACACATCAAACAAACGAAGATTGAACTAAGTAATTAATTAGCATCAAAAAGTGTTGACTAGACACTTACAGGCACTTTGCTGATATGAACCTGAAACTCGGTTATAAATTACATTTATATCTGTTCATCTAGGATGTGCTTACCCAAGCCCAGCCAAGTTGGCTGAGACTCACTTTCATAAAGCAATGGTTCGTCGCAGGCATTGCTGGCACAAACCACCTTGTTTCAGAGTTATGCTTTGATTACAAGGATACAGGGAAGAGAAATTATGTACAGTGATATCAGTATAAGGCTTCAGGTATCTACAGGATCATACAATTTCACAGACAAGTTGACATCAGCAGCAGCAATTTTACACATAATAGCAAGAAGATCTTCAGCAGTCACGCTAGAGTAACCTCGCATGCTAGCACGCTGTCTTCTTAGATAGATGATCTATAGATAAACACCTATAAAACCAAATATCTCCACGGTCAGCGATTCAGACAAATACCAATGACTGATAACGTGGTCGTTCGTGGGTGGCTAGTTGTATACTACCCAAAGTACGTTCAGCTAAAGATACTTCTGCAAGATCAGTAAATATGATGGTCAATCCAATCTATGGACTTGACAGAAACAAACAAACAAATAATGGTCAGCCCGACAGTATGGCAGTAACCAGTGAAATAGAAAGTTCTCCCTCAAGCTTCCTTTCAACAACAGGGCCTCTTACCAAACTGTACTCCAAAAAGAATGGTGCGGAATTACAATGATCAACCCCCTCAGCACAAAACAGGTAGAATCAAAGGTCAAGACTAGTCAAATGCTTTATTGTAGAACTCTTAGCTCAATATTGAACCTGCTGTCAAGGAACTCACTTTGAGTATTCAAACAGACTTAGGAACAGACGTCCTTGGATTTACTACCAAGTCCCCTCTTCAACAGCTAAAGCCTAGCAGGCACAGAAAACCTTGGCTCAGTATCACTACTCAGATGAGTGAGGTCAAGCTTCACTATCAATCCCTTAAGTCTCCCCACTAAGCTACTCTGAGTCTTAGGTGGACGTAGAGACAACACGAATATTTTGGAATATGCTTTTTGGAAAAAGAACACCAAAGGCTGGTGAAAGTAAAACAGAAGAGAAAAGAAAAGAAAAAGAAAAATAGAAATTTGAATAAAACTGTGGCTGTACCTTGCTTGCTGGTTGTTGCACACAGTGAGCTCGCAGCTAGTCGTTTAGTATGATGAGCTTGAAGTATTACTGTCTCTTGAGAATGTTCCTCTCAGTCTTGAACAGTTCTTGACACTGATGCTGACACTTATCACACCTTACTCACAACTTAATGTTAGATGGGCTGAAAACTCCCACTTGGTTGCTTCTTTTTTATTTCAAAACTGGGGTCATTATATACACAATAAATGTGGCTGTGCTACTAGTATATTCAAGAGTCATAAAGAGTCATAAAGAGTCATAATGAGTCATATATTCAGGGTGAGTCATAGTGAGTCAGTTCAACGTTATTTCTAGTCATAGTGAGTCATATATTCAGAGTGAGTCATAATGAGTCATTGGGTATTTTGCTAACACATCGGGGTTATCGATATTTAGGAGAGGTTTATATGTTGTGTAAAATGTGAAGAAAATATTTAAAATTTAAATTGACATAAAGATGGGTACATAACTTCAAATTTGGGCAGCGTTTTGTGCGAAATCGAAAATATGAAGCATCCGCAACCGTTTTCCCACCAATCACACGTTAATGAAAATATGAAATATAAACAGATTTTCAGCGTCTGCATGAATATGAAGCTTAATTATCACGTAAAACGTTGGACAAAACTTGAAGTTTAGTTTGTCACCACATGTTTGTCAATGTATCAAGTTTTGTCTAACAATTAGGCGCCCCTGAAAATTTGAAGTTTACGCCGGTGACAAAATGTAATGACTAAACTTCAAGTTTGGTCCACAGACAAAATGAATCGCCCAATTATCGCCCGCCCATTGCCCACCAATTGCCCGCCCATTGCCCACCCATTGCCCATCCAGATTACTCAAGATGAAAGCTCACAATTGTTATGCCACAAGTATAGGCGGGGGCAGGGGAACCAGTCCCTATATCAAGACTGATGTTAGATTCCGTGAAAATTTAATCTATGAGTAGAGCCAGCTGGGTGCGGGACAGCAAATATACAAAACATGTTAAATTTTGACTACGGTAACAGGGTACTAAGTTTAATCCTGTTCGACAGCAGTCAGACGCTGATGCTCAAAATTTTAGGAATGACTGTACTTACACGACATAGAGATAGAATGACAACACGATCACTCAAAATCTCCCATCGAGCAAAGTGACTAACAACCCAAGATACCTTGACGTTTTCTAAGTGACTACTGAAGCTTGATGAATACAATTTTGCAGGAAAATCAGGATACACAGCAAATGGATCAATAGTGTCGTGATGATCGAATGGGAGCTGTCTGTGTAAAGCAAACACCAGTTCACCTGTGGGCATAGCATAGATATGTTGAATACTGCCAGGGACAGGAGATGATAACCGGTCACCCTGAGGATAAAAAAGAACCTGACTATTTCCAACATGTGTTGAGGCTCTGCTGTAGATAATACCGTTAAATTTTAGTCTTGCACGCAATACCGCCTTCTGTCGTTTGATAAGGGCGTACAAGTCTTCGGGTACGACGACAGGTAGAGCGGAGGAGGGAACCTGTACACTGTCGTCCAAGGGATCTTCAGCAAGTTCTTCGTCGAGGCTTGTAGCGCTCTTGGGAGCATACATTCTGTCAAACAGAACTTTGCACTCCTGAATAGCCGGCGGACAATCTGCTCGACTGAGCCAACAGCGAAGCTTCGCAGTCCTAATAAAAGAGTGTAGCATCGTAGCTTCCAACTCGCCTTGCAAAAAATCAGTCCATGCCACTCTAACTGACGCTCCATAACGACTCACCTGACTTGTGATTAACTGGAAGACGCTGGAGTATTCCGATTAAACGTTCAAAATGAAAGCACCACCAAGAGTGGGCAGGTCCAAATAGAAGTAAGTAGTCATATATGTGGAAGGTGGCGTGGTGATTCGGACGCAGAGCGAAGGTGGGGTGTATCTTTGTCAAATTTGCGACATAACGTGCGATGTGGGAACGATAAGCATGTGCTCTATCTGTGGTTGCTGTTCGGGCACACACGAGATATACTGCACAAACAAGTTCCATCGTGTGATCGAGAATGGTTCTAAGGAGAGTTCCGACTTCATCGGAAGGATGCGAGGTGTCAGCCCCCCACAAACTGATAAGGGCGATGGGAATGTAGACAGTGATTAGTGAGCGCCACTCGTCAGCCTTGATTGTCCCGGCAGATGTGCTTCCAAAATTACTCGGGACTGAACCAAACCAAGTTGAAACAGTCATCTCCTGGATAACGTCTTGAACACGAATGAGCACATCTGGAGACACAAACCGGTGTTCCTTCTTGGGGGCAGCAAAAGGTTTTCCGCGGCGCTAAAAAATAACATAGGAAACTCGCAAAAAGGCCACGGCACATCAAAGAACTTACCCATTCTACAAGAGCCTTAGTATAGTCAATTTTGAACATTCTACCAGATTTTTGGGGAATGCATCCCAAGACACTGCAAACGAACTTGAGAGGTACTGTATTCTTGTGAGACAGAGAATTCTTTAGCTTGTCAAGGTCGTCATCTAATTTGTCGTCAGAAGAAGACAGCTGCGAAACAAGGAGTGTGTGTATAGCAGAGACCTGAGTCATTTCCTTGGTTGACATCGTCCCTGGAGGCACATTGAACATGTCGCATGAAAAGGCTGGAGGAGCTGAAGTTGATGAGGTGGGCATGGTTACTGTAGTCAAGCTGAGAAGGTTATGGGTATGGTGCTGGACCAAACCTTCCAATATGCAATGCATTGGATCAATAACAAGCTGGCGTGAAGGATCCCAGTATGGCAAACGCCACAGCTCTGAATAATGGACACCATGATCTTTGAATAGCCTCCCACGTTTGGAGGTCATCGCAGCATCCCTCCACTGCTCAGCAAACTCCCGTAGTCTATCTTTATCCCGAAGTTCCCAATGCTCGAAGTCCACTCTACCATAGGTGGTCTTGTGGTAGCAGTTGCATGCGCTGCAATAAAAGTGGCTACCTGTTCCAGCCAAAGAAGCGAGGTGACGAGCGGCAGGAAGATCGCACACAGCGAGAGCGACAGCACTGCAAGTGAGCCAGCCGGTAGGATAGCAAGCCGTTTTGGAAAGTTTGAGATCGCGCTCCCATGAATCCACCATGTCATCGATGAGTGGTCGGATGTAATGATTGAGATGCTCGAGTGACGGTTGTTTCGGACCCGGGATGATGCCTGCGAGATACAAATTTTCAGGCTTGTACCTAATATCCGATGGCAAATTCAAGCACGTCATAGAAATTATTCCAGATGAGGTGCTAGCACCATGCAAGTTCATACCCTCCAGATTGAAGAAGTCAATGTGTAGGGCAAAGGCATAACATCCCTCCTCTCCTCTATCAATAAAAAGGGAACTTGGCTGTGGGCCACAAAACTGACAAAGAAATTGAGCTTCGGATGCATTTTTCATCAAGGGTGGATGCAGAGAGTTGATTGAGTCCTGCAAATCATTGCAAGCCTGATCCATCGCAGCCTCAATATCTGCACGGGAAAGGAGACCAGCGAGATAGTCTTTGAAATCGTGGTACACAAATGTCTTCTTCAGACGGAGTAATCCATCGCGGCCACGTTTGAGTACTGGCTGACCACATTCGGCCTCTGGTGTGGGTCTATGTGTGCAACGTTCAGGATATGTAGGGATAGTCGAGCCTTCTGCATAATGAGGGCCATAAGTGCAATGACAGCTGGGGCAGATCGCATATACGACAGTTTTCCCGGTGAGATGGAATTTTGTGAGCGCGATTTCGAAAATTATCGGAATTTGCCTCAGCACATTTTCATGGGAAGAGCTGAGGCTACCATCCGATCTCCGGAACGTGAGGAATAGCAGGACTGAAATGAGTCCCATGATGAAGTCACAGCCTCGTCTACTGACCCCCATGACGACTTTACACATCACACCAATGAATAATGCGACCTGTGCAATTTCATCGTAGCAATTCACAGGAGATTGATAGTGAACGTCTATTGATTGATGAGCACAGCACCATGATTAAAATGGACAATGCTTACCAGTATCGAACTCGACTGGTAAGTCCCTTGTGGAAGGCTTGCATCTGTTGAACTGGGCTTCTAAAGTATCTATCTCCAACATAATTGCCTCCTTCCGTGCAACCACAAGCTCCGCCTTCCATTTCACATTCTCCACAGCTTTGCGAAGCACGAGTAGCTCACGACGAACATCATCGGAATTACCAGCAGATAATAAGCGGAAAAACCGCTCAACACGCAACTTGATATTATCGAGAACTTTCAAGTCCATCACGGTTCGCCGAATTCTGTTCCTTGGTCTGCCGATTTCTGCACCTTTGGGTGTCTCGTGCAACAAAGGGTCGGACAGCGTGAGTTGCTCAAGATCATCTGCTAGAGTTGGAATAGATAGTGGGGGAATAAGATTGGGTTGTTCCGGCTCAGGGCCATGTACAGGAGTAGCAGCGTGAGATATGTCCGTCCTTGCAGAGACAGCGATAAGCGGATCGTGGTCAGTCAGAATGAGTGTGCGGAGTTGAGAGGCTACCAAGTTTATGCTATCATCCTGCCCGACAGAGCCAGCCACACGAGCGAGCGCAACACGTTCGGCCTGTGCATGCTGGGTACGTTGGAGATGGGCTGCCATGAGACGTTCTGCAATGAGCACCCCCTTAGGGGTGCCATTCTCTGTACGACCACCATTTTCGATGCACTCCTGGCAGGTGCACCATTTATACACTGCATGGGATGCGGGCATAAAGGGCAGAGGTGGCTACAATAAGACAGCCTCTTGTCAGTCGTGGAATTGATTCTGGATGATCACGATGAAGTGGAGGGTCCGAGTGCAGGGAGGCAAAAAAAACGACGTATTTGTAGTGATGAAACCAAAAAAAAAAGAACAACGGTTGCTGGAATACAACAGAATGTCAATAACAGCAGCATGTTCGATACAACAATGTTACCTTCAATAATAACTACCAAACCAGGAAATGAATGTAGGGAACCCGAAATGAGCATGAATATAGATGCCGTCGTCTTCAAAATGATGGCCTTCAATTCCAAAGGCTGGGGCAAGACCGAGGGAGCAGAGAAGGGACTCTTGAAGACCAGAAGTTGCAGATGTTGTCCAGGGATGAGGTATATCATCTGTAAGAGCAGAAAAATTGAAGTGAGTGTGAGTATAGGAAATGATAGGCAAAACAAGTCCTCCACAAAGTAGGCGGATGGCCCTCAATGCAGATGCCAGGCAGAATATAAAGGATGCGCACCTCCGTTCTCAGGGAAAGGATACCAAATCTATTATCAACAACCACCCAGGTGCCATCGTTCCAAAGACGAAGTGAAGCCGCAAGGACAGATATGACAGTACATACAGTCATACTGGGGGATGCGGGAGGCCATTGGGGTCGTTGAGCCAGGGGTGTAGCAAAGGTTAGATATTAACAAAGAAATCAGGAGGGGCAGACACGACCGTACATACAGTCATGCCATTGGGAAGATGGTTAAATGACATGGAGGACAACAGGCTTGATTGTACAAACGGTCAAGCCGAGAAAGGTCATCGAAGGCGAGCTCGACGGTACAAACGGTTGAGCCCATGCGAGTAAAGATAGATAGATACTAAGACTTATGACTTTGGCGGGCGATGACATACACAATAGTCACAAATAGCTTATGTAATACTTTCAGTTCCAGCATCCATATTCGAACCTTCATCATGATGGTTCCACACATTCTCGAGCTCGACAGTATGTACCGTCGAGCTCATCGTTCTCAATCACCATGATCTTCTTCGAGCACGATGGTATGTACTGTTGTGCTCTTGACCACTGGGATTTCAACCACCACCTCCTCACGACCTTCAAGCCAACATCGGATGCCGCACCTCGTCTACGACGTCTCCCAATGGAGCACATCACATCTTTCTTTGGTTTCCTGCTCGGTGATCCTTTAGATCATGCGGGTGTGGCGATAATGCATAACTTTGGTATGCAGTCCAGTCCGCAAAAGCCAGTGTCTAACGTCTTCAATCCAGCCGTTCACTTCTCAAGGATCAAGCTATCTCGTTAACCCCTCCACCGTACATACAGTGGAGGGGGCAGCGATTTTTCAGGCCTTCTACGCACATCAATCTATTTGTGCAACGGTGCAACTATACTATGCTAGGACGATAGCAATGTCCTTCCTATCTGCATCTACCGTTGCTACTCTGGGATGGTTAGTCTTTTGATCCAGGCTCTTGCGTCTCTCTTCATCGATCTCTCCACCTGCTTTTTCAGCTAGTTCCATGAGCTTCTTTGCTAGTTCATGGAGCATCCTGATATCATTCTCGGGTCCTCCTGTGTGTCCTTCCGTTTGGCCGTTGTCAAACATCATGGCTGCTTTGACGTGTCATGAAAAGTCGTCAGCTGCATTAACCACCATTGCTGAAGTCATATACTGGTGCAGATTATCTATCGCTCTATCCTAAGGTGCGATTTAGTCAAACTGCTGCCAGCCAAATGGTCGACTTACGAAAAACAAGTCTTTATAGTTTACCAGGAACATACTCATCGACAGCACTGCCAGTATTTGCATCAGGATCATCAATACTCGCGAGATGGACCAATAATTCTGCGAGGGAGTCTTGGATGCCTTCTGCACTGCAGTAATCGCACACCCATATCTTGATTGTGGTGTTCCCGCGCCCTAACGCTGGCGAAGCGCAGGCAATTGTGCAGCGGCCATCGAGATCGCACGTCTGAAAACCAGTTGAGTGACATTTTTCGTGCCCAATCTCAATGCTTACTGGTTATCGTTTGTACCAGGCCAGCATCTGCGTGATGGAGGGTTTCGAGTACCTGCTCCGTCTTCCTATCGAATATATATGCCAGTCCATGTATCACTTCCTCCTACAACTACCTTGCCTTCTTCTCCAAATGCCACTTGCTTCAGGACTGACAAGCTTGGCAAAGCAGTCACAAATGTTCGAACGGGCTCCCCCTTGCCTTCTAGGCGATACAATGTAAAGCCATCTGTTGCGTTGTCCACAATGAAAACCCCACGCTTTTGGTACACCGCTGCAGTGGCCACTGGGTAATGTCAGTAACGTGCATGTCAATAGCAGTAGCAGCTCACATCAATGATTGACAGCTAACTTCCTCCACTATAGTACCATCTTCATCCTCCAGTTTCATGCTGTTTGATGATTAGCAGGCGAATGTTTAGCGGTAGTGGGACTAACAATTTGCCATCGTACAGCCCAAATACATAAATGGCTTTGTTATCCGCGAATGCTACAGACTTGGGTACTGTATTTTCAAGCTGCACCGCGAAGACGGACTGGAGCTGGGAGCTCGTATTGAGTATGAGAACTTGAACAATCTTGTCTCTTGTTCCAACTGCAATCCGTACGTTGCCTTCAGAAGAAGTTGGATGGCATGATAGGCAAGTAATCTCAAAACCCGATCCAAGTCTCCTTGCGCAAATCTCCTGAAAATTGTTCTATTATTGTCAGTGAAAGGTCAATTGACATGCCTGGGCGCTCACATCTATGAGACCACGTCGCAAAAATGTTATATAACCCAGGCCTGTTCCGTAACAGAGGGTCTCTACTGCGGTTTGCCTCGTTGTGGTCCAGACTGCACAACTGACTGTTCCGCGGGATTCATGATGAGACGAACATAGGAGTTCCTTGCGAGAATTGATATTCCAGAGCTTTATCCCTGTGGTGCCTACTTGTTTTTAGCACTGCCTGTGGCTGAGTCCCTGTCTACTTACCACCACCTGCAAGAATACGACCGTCATTAGAAATTGCAAGCGCATGAACGGAACCACTGTAGGTGGTTAAACGAGCTAGCGGCTTGTAACGCTGTGATTGTGTCGACTGCTTGAAAAATGTAGCAAAGAAAGGCATTGTTGCGGATAAGATGATCTACTGTAGTCGCCCGCTCATAGCATATTTATCTGTGCCTCTCATTTGTTGTCAGACTTTCTGCTTCTAGACTTTTGTTTTTCAGATAACAACTTCCAATTATTTCAGAGTACTGTACAATTGCCCTTCGCGACGGTGCAGCATTAAAAGGAGCACGTACAATTACCTTTACCAATCTGCTACAGTATTAAAATCCTTACGGAAGTTCGTACAATTACCCTTGCTAACCCACACTGCAGCTTTAAGACCTTATGGGGTTCGTACAATTACCCGTGCTGCAGCATTAAGACCCTTATGAGGTTCGCACAATTACCCTCACTACTGCAGTGTTAACAAAAAGTACATTTCAGATACTATTGTCGTGCTTGATTACTGGTTCGGCTCCCCACTGTTCCCGGCAACTACATCCCCGAACTAGACACCTATTACGAAGAGTTATAAAGTAGGTTATTGCCTTGGTAACTTAGGCGCCAAGCTCTAAACTTAAAAACCATACTACTACCATAATATTCATTGCCCACTTTCATTGCCCACTCTTATTGCCACTTCCTACATTGTTATCAATCTATCAGCATGGTGAACACTCGCACATATATCCTTCCAACATCTTCCATAAGTTATCCCAACTTTTCTCGCACCCTTGTTTACCTTCAAATCAGACCCCTGAGCTTCACCTGCAGGTGCAGGTTGTACTCTACATCGTGGAACAGACCTCGTCAGGTCATGATGTTGACACAATGCTCTGGTCACTCTCGCAGTGCTCAGGCCTTTCCAATTCCTGAAAGCCTCTTCGAGGAGGCTACTGTGCAACCTTATGTTCACAACTGCTTTGTCACTGTGCACGAAGGGAGACACACCTATCGATTCTGCATATTCTTCAAACGACATCTCCATCTTAGAGCCAACTCACTCCTCAGCAGTGGTGATCATCAGTTCCGAGGTGACGTAGTAGTTACAAGGATCGGAGTCAAAAACCCCTCTGTTGTTAACATGCTGAGGGAGAGACAATGCACTTGCTGACTTCATAATCCACCAGTGAGTTGTTGAAGTCAACAGGTTTATCGAGCCTACATTAACCATTGTCAGCTTCGCACAGAGCATAAGCTGTCAGTCCAAGAGCCAGGCTCCCACGTGATCTCACTCTTGTGAAACCTTTGAGCACTCGTGATAACCTGTCGATTAGTGGCAAGGTGTGGAGCGTAATATTTTCGGCTAGACTGCAAATGTATTGTTTGTACGGCCCGTTATATAGTAGCAGAGGAGCGAAACCTGCCAGTATAGGGTCTGAATGTTATCATCGTAGCTTGTGAGAGCGCAACACATAATGAATAAGCTTCACCCACTGCTAGACCAGGATGGGGGTTTAAATCTAAGTGCCTCTGTGTACTGAAGCTAGACAACCAAAAGGGTCGCGCACGTACGAGACCTATTTGAGTTTGAAATGTCTTAGAATTGTCATGGTGCAGCATTCATATCAAATACATGTTTGTATCTACATTCTACAGCAGTTAGATCTAATAGCTGCAAGTCTTGAGAGCCGAAGCACACAGTTGAAAGGCTGCTGAGGAGGTATCAGTCATAGCCTTAGTAGGAGCAAAACTGCGAACCCACCTAGATTATCACTTCCTGCCCTTGCCCTTGCCTAAAGCCATCTCTCCGTCCTTCTGTCGAGCGCGACAGGACATATATTTCAGGTGTGTCATGATCATATCGCTGGCTGGCCATAAGTTGCTATAATTTTCAAGGTCTGGGAATTCGTCTAGAGCCTAAGATACGATGAGATCATCAACAACGTCGAGATTTGAATACTGTTTACCTTGTCGCGCACAGCTTTTAAAAGTATAGGACTTTGGGCAGAAGCACACTTCACCATGTCAAGGTGGTCATCAATAAGGCGATGCATATGTTTCTAGTTGTTCGTGAGTTACTTTGCAAGCTGAGGGCACACTTTGCGAACCTTGAACTTCGCATATGCCTTTGGATTCAAATCTAATGCCTCATAAAGTGTATACCCTCCACGCCCTGGGCGTCCAGGTTCACCAGTAGGTTTGGGGATTTTCGAGTCTTCCGATAAAATTATGCTTGAAGTTGAGGAGCCGCTGTCTGATGAAAAATCCGAAGAGCTGTCCGAATCCGAGGGCATAGGTGTTCGAGAATGGGAACGCGTGAAAGCAACCTTCTTCGGGTATGGAGAGGAAGTGTGCTCAGAATGCTTGGGTGATCGCTTGGTAATTTTGGACTCAGGGGTGGGTGTGGACGACGACCTTGTAGTGGGGGTGACGATACTAACTTTAGGGACTAGAATTTCGTCGGTGACCAGTGTAATCGGGCGATGATTATCTTTGCAAAAAAGCTCGAGTTGGTCCGTGAGCATTGGAGGGAAGGGCGGTGGAGCACCAGGCTCCGGGTCATAGAAAGGAAGGACGGCTTTGGGAGTGTTGCGCATGATGGGATACAGCCGAATAGCAACACTGAACTTTAAGGAATTATTTATGAGAGGAAGCACTCAACATACTGCCATATTGGGCGAAAACAAAAACAAAAAACAATAAGGGGGTAGTCGTATCTGAAATAAGGACATAAGCGTCAAATCTGAATATGTACATAATACAAATGGACGGTCTGTTCAACAATGACTATAAAGTTACCATGTAACCAACAACCTGAGTAGAAATGGATGCAGGAGCGACACAAAAGTTCTGACGGGACAATAATGTACCTGTGATTTAAGAAGACTCAGAACTATGATATTGTGCAACCAAACGAATGGATTACCCTATGAGTGTCGATGACACTAACACACAATACCCACGCATTGGGCCAGAAGACGTACAAACATCTCATGACGCAGAATTGTTTGACGACAATGACAACGACAACGGTTGTGAGAGCGGTACTGGTAACTTTTTGGATGCTCTCAGTCAACCTTCAGCCAGTGAAGCACAACCTTCGACCAGTGAAGCACGACCTTCGACCAGTGAAGCACGACCTTCGACCAGTGCAGTTCGACTGGAAAAGAGGGTCAGAAATGAACTGGTACGTTTGAATAGTGTGAATCAGCTTCATCGACTCATGGTCCTATCCAGGCGTCTGAAAAATGTCGCTTTCGCGAAGTTGACTATTCACAAGAACTTCGTATGACTGTATATCAGCAAGAAGAACGAATTAACAAAATCATGGAGGAAGGACGGATGGTACGCACGAAAGACTCGGTGAATGTATCACCACTGATGGTCGTCGGTAGGCACACCAGCAAGTTGAGGAACGCCTCCAGGAACAAGAACGCCATGCAGAAGTGGTATGCATGAGAGACTCGGTAGATGTATCCCTGCTGATTTGCTGATCATCGGCAGGTGTGCCAGCAAGCTGAGAAATACATTCAGGAACAACACCATCTTGCAGAAGTGGTACACACGAGACTCTGGATGCATTACCGCTTATTTACTGGTCATCACAGGTGCGCCAGCAAGCTGAGGAACACATTCAGGAACAAAGCCGTCTTGCAGAAGAAGAACACAAGCGTCATGCGCGCGACATCAGCAAGAAGGCTCAGCAATTGGAAGCGGCTTTGAGAGAGTGGGAAAACCAACTGAACCATGCTAAAAATGAAATCGAAGTGATTATGTTGTGCTGTTCAGTCAGACATGTGCTCACAATGCTGATAGGTAATTCGCCAACAACGTCAGCAGCAGTACCAGGAGGCAGTAGAATTAACCGAAAGAAAACAAAAAGAGGTAAGGGTGAACACAAAACACCTAAACAATTCCTAATGGTATCGAGCAGCTGGAAGAACGCGAGAAAGCGATTGGGGCCGAGGTAGAACAAAGGTTGCAACTAGAAGTAGAAACCCTGAAGGCAGCAAAACAGGCTGAGCTCGCTAACATGGAGCAACAGTTTGCGAGACGCGGTAGGCAATGGGATACAGCTATGGATATGGACGCAGACACCACCCCCATGAGCGCTCAGCAGCAGGCCAAAACGCCTCAGAAACCACACTCCAACACTCCATCCCTTGATGCAATCAAAAGGATTAAGAGGGCACATGGAACAACGCGCAGGACGTGTCTGGTATCTGTGGCAGATGTAAGTACTAGACGTGGTCAAAACTGGTTTTGCACTCACGCCATAGCAGGACGATGACCCTATAGAAACGCGTCAAGAACGATCACCCATGGTCGAGCCAGAACCGCTGCAATCAGGCGATGCTTTCCCTATGTCTGCGATGGAGAATGCGGTTTCCAGAGGCGTAGAGGCGGCACTCAAACGCATCTTCATCAACAAGGATCTTCCAGCAGTCATGAAGCAGAGACCTCGAAGGAAAAGTAAAAAAATGCAGGACGATGAAGTTAGGATAGAAAGGGCTGCAGAGTTGAGCCATGAAAGAGACTTCCTTCTGGTGAGCTAGAACTTCGACACGAAGAATTCTACTGAGCGTGGAGCAGGATGAAGTCCGGCGTCTCCTCCGAGAAAAATTGAACATGTCTCAAGATGCAGATTTTTTAGCCCACGAGACAGCCGCTTGTGACATTGTGAACTCATACGAGCACGAAGATGGTCCAGGCCCTGACTACCAGAAACTCGCCTTTGATCTCGCAAATGGATCTAAAACCCCTTGGAATGCGAGGATTCTCGATTTGCTCCTTGAAGATTTGAAGGAGAGGAATGAGAAAGAGGGATGGGTAGTCCGAAGGTCGGATGGCTACTACAGAGAAATACTTGAGCATCGCTACAAGCGGCTGCGGACAATATGGAGAGAAGGGCAGGCAAAGGTCACAGCGAAGGGAACATTGGAAACTGGAGAAGAGGTGGAGAAGAGGTTGGTCGCACAGAGAGACAAAACTCTCAAATTGGTTTGTCAAGCAACCCGTCGACGAAATGTATGTCCACAATCTCGAAGTCGTTCAGATGCTAATGACAATGCCAGAAATATATGCGAAGAACAAAAGTTCTTCATCACGTCATTGAGTTAAAAAAGGATGAAACCGCCGAGGATCTCCCAACTTGGCAGTGGCTTCAGAGGCTAGTCAAGACGCTGGGAGACGATGGGATGAGTTCTGAAGAGAGCGACATCGAGAATGATGTGGAAACGGTACTCCGGGTCAAGAATATGCCATGGTGTCGTGAGGTAGAGAGAGAACTGAACATTATCGACCATCAGAGTGTTGGATGATGATATTTTCTCGCCCCAGGGTTCAAAGCTGATGAAAAGGATACGTGCGCCTGGTAATCCAAAGACTTCACGGAGCCCGATGACAGGATTACCCAAGGGCCTATACAATGGCGAATGGATTTCTGATCTTACTGAGCGGGAAGTTCAGAGGTTGGAAATGTCGAATGAGACATTTAGATGGATAAAAGTGATAGTAGCGTAATATGTGGTATAGGTAGGTAGGGCAATATATCAGAGGTTGACCGACGTGCGTAAAAGGCCTGAAAAAATCGCTGCCCCCTCCACTGTATGTACGGTGGAGGGGTTAACGGGATAGCTTGATCCACGCGATCTAAAAAATGGAAGGCGAGTCGATCGATATACGTGATGATGAGCCGCTGCTCCATACATGGTTGAGACATGAACGGCTGGATTGAAGACGTTAGACACTGGCTTTTGCGGACTGGACTGCATACCAAAGTTATGCATTATCGCCACACCCGCATGATCTAAAGGATCACCGAGCAGGAAACCAAAGAAAGATGTGATGTGCTCCATTGGGAGACGTCGTAGATGAGGTGCGGCATCCGATGTTGGCTTGAAGGTCGTGAGGAGGTGGTGGTTGAAATCCCAGTGGTCAAGAGCACAACAGTACATACCATCGTGCTCGAAGAAGATCATGGTGATTGAGAACGATGAGCTCGACGGTACATACTGTCAAGCTCGAGAATGTGTGGAACCATCATGATGAAGGTTCGAATATGGATGCTGGAACGAAAGTATTACATAAGCTATTTGTGACTATTGTGTATGTCATCGCCCGCCAAAGTCATAAGTCTTATGTATCCGGCCTGCTGCTTACTCCTTTCAACCTAACACAACCGTTTGTACTGTTGTGGTAGAAGTTGTTTCTCATTCTATGTGTCAGTGCAATTCTGGACTAACCTAGCACAACAGTTTGTACTGTTGTGGTAGTGCTTCAGTCTACTCTGCTATTCTACGGATCAACCAACCACCCTTTCCGATGACTACTACCAGTCTCAAAGTCTTTTGTCGTGATGACAAGGTCTACACCTCTCTCACCGCACATTCGCTTCCAGAAGTGATACCTCACCAGCCTGCCTGGGACCCGCGTGACCCCCATGACAGTTCGCCTGATGATAGTGATACACCACTCACCACATGCTGGGCGTATGCAGCTCGCCCGTGGCTTCCTCTTGTTCCTCTAAATCCTGACTTCGATGGACCGATTTTTGCATGCCTGAACCACTCCGCGTTTTCACTGCGAATAGAGGTTGATAGACAGGGCAAGTATATACTCCATCGCGACATCAGGGAGAAATGGCGCGATTTAGAGCAGAAATTGCTCTGGTGCCAGGAATGTTTGGGTGCAGGACTTCTTGTTCCATGGGGCACTCTATTTGCACGTGCTCCCACTAGTTATGGGTACCAAAGATCCCATGTAGACGCTAGGCTTGCGAAAAAAGTTGCATTGAGGTCGCGTAACTCATTTCTATGTACGTCCATTCCATTTTCATTACATTGCACGGTGGCTGACATACTTCTAGCAATCGTCGCTATATGTACATGGCACATCATGAGCCGCCGATATTGAGGTTCCGATTGTGCCTGGATATCTCTCTTAACCGATGACCCTACGTATCCCATCCCAGCTGAATGGGTTCTCGAGCTATCTCACTCATTTGTAGGGGATTTGTCGACTAATGTACCACGCACCGGGGTTTTTATATCTTCCATCTACTGTCCTTGGGAGGCACAATTACCTATGTACGAAGCATTCTCGATCCCAATCTGGGTCTGCTATGACGGCAACACTGCTGTCGACATCAAGTTGCATCATTACATCCCGTCCCCAAAAGCCATTGCCAATGCGATCGAGGCGCAGCAGTCGGGCCAGATGCATGCTGACAGCGCCTGGGGTCAGACACATGGGACGTGGGGTCAACCGGATAATGGAAGTGAGAGCGTCGTTGAATGGGATCAGGCTTGGAGTCAGAGTGGCCTCAGGTGGAATCTGGACGGTGGAGAACACCAGCTCATATCAGCAGGTCCTCAGCAACGCCTAGATCCTCTGTTTCCAGTCCCAGAACGACTCAGCGGGCAGAAGCCAGGAGAGGAATACCATGTGTTCTTTGCGCGGCGCTGCAAGGAAAATAAGGTGAAGGAAGCCAAGGAGACTCCAACTCGCCGGCAGTCACGTCAGAGCCGCAAGCATTCAGCAATGAGCCATAGTATTCCCGGAAAATCCAATATGGCCACGGTGTTTGAATGGCAACCCCAAGACAAATTCGACGGCTTTCTTCTGCGCATCCGCCTCACAAAGGCCCAGATATCAACGACTTGGGGAAACTATAGTCGATCTACTAGGATTTATGACTCATTTCATAATGAGTGGGACTTATGTGATGCGCTGGATCCTACCAGCACTCCCGATGGCAACTGGGAAGAGGATCATTTCTTGCCTGTTCCCACTCCTTCTGGTCCTCCTCCACCCCCGCCCCCTCCACCCCCACTATCCAGTTTCATGCAGGATATCGAGAACTACTTTGGTCATCATGAGGTTGCACCCTCGTCGAATTACACTAGTGGTATTGAACGTTTTGCCTCAATCCTTTGTTTCCATCTCGGATTTCAGCTCACAGCATCAACCCACACAGCTCGTGACAGATCAACCACGTTTGAACAGTGGATTCAGAGGACTACGTGGATTAACCTATGCAAACTCATCGGCGACTCAGGCGACGACGTTGAATCTGTTGCAGACGCACAGAAGCGCATTATCACATGTTTCGTCGGTTATCTTGTCACCTTACCCAGCTCTCAGTTGTCTCAGATACCGTCTGATCTCTGGGACTTAGGACCTGATACCTCCCTGTCGGCCTTGAATGCAAATATTCGAGTTTCTTATATCCATGTGTCCGAGCAGCAGCTGCTCTATGTCATCCAGCCGTGTCTATCACCAAGTCTTGTCCCCTGGAAACTTGTTGTCCCCGACGCTGCCACGGCTCTGATGTGCCTTCGCCGTGACTGGGGGTATGACATCATGGAGATTGCACGCAATCTTCTTCAAAAAGGAATAGCTTTCAAGACATTGCAGCCGATAGCAGTTCCACCTTATGCACGACACCCAGTTATGGAACTCTGCACATACTCACTTGGATACAAGCCCCCTACTTTCAGCGCTGTATATGCTGATTATGTCGTGTATGAGCAGTATCGTCACGAGTTTATGAATCAGCCTCGTGCAAGAGCTGTGCTTCTTCACGGGGGGCTCATATGCCGGTTAGCTTTACATAGCATTGGTTTTGATGCACTCCCGTCAGTTCTTGATGGCATCTCACGGGAAGCTGTTCCATTCGGCCTCATGTTGTCCATTGATGGCCAGACTAACTTCGACAACGAGTTGTCGGAGGAGGAGGTGGATTTTATTTGCGGGACGTATTACATATACGACAGTAAGTTTCTTGCCCCCACAGGCAGCAGCGCTTACATTTAGATAATTAGATGCTAGAAATGTAGGAAAGATCTCTTGGTGGCCTAGACCTCAGGCTTGGGCTACGTCTGGATTGAACGTGGGGTTCTGGTCCACTCGATGTGAACACTGGTTCCAGAAACACCTTGACAATATTTGAGACGGTGTTTCCCAAAACCGACATTTATCTACCAATGACGTTAATGGTCCAATGACCAACTCACAGTGGAAAACCTCTATCAAGTTCAATACGGGCATGAACAAAATGAGAAAGAATGTTCACGTGGCATGCTGCAGTTTTCTTGCTACCAAAGCAAACGGTAAGAACATTTTTCTGTTGTCACTTTCACTTGCACATTTCTGAGTTCCTGCTTAGCATTTACAGAGAATTAGCGCATTCATAGGATACATGTCAAAATGATTTGTATATATCTGCTGATTTGGAATGATTGTGTTTCACTCAATGCGCTCTGACTCGTAAATTATCTTCATGGAACATTGTTGTGACAATCTTTATTTCAGCCGCCACTGACTCTTCAAGGTGTATGCGCCCCCACCTTAATCATAATCCCAGCGGGCTATGAGTGGGCGATTGGTGGGTGATGGGTGGGCGATAATCGGGCGATTCATTTTGTCTGTGGACCAAACTTGAAGTTTAGTCATTACATTTTGTCACCGGCGTAAACTTCAAATTTTCAGGGGCGCCTAATTGTTAGACAAAACTTGATACATTGACAAACATGTAGTGACGGACTAAACTTCAAGTTTTGTCCAACATTTTACGTGATAATTAAGCTTCATATTTACACAGACGCTGAAAATCTGTTTATATTTCATATTTTCATTAATGTGTGATTGGTGGGAAAACGGTCGCGGATGCTTCATATTTTTGATTTCGCACAAAACGCTGCCCAAATTTGAAGTTATGTACCCATCTTTATGTCAATTTAAATTTTAAATATTTTCTTCACATTTTACACAACATATAAACCTCTCCTAAATATCAATAACCCCGATGTGATAGGACCACTCACCAGCCGGTATTCCCCGACTCCACGTTAGTGGAGACACTGGAAAGGGTTCTCTCAGACAGAAACATTCGAAGCCCTGCAAACGCACCCGTGGGTATGTGAATTTGATGTCGCTTAGTCAGTGGGAAAAAAGGATTGGATCCTTTGTTGATCGCCCAAACTTGTTGTCGCTCTCAGTATTCTGTCGCTGTCAGTATAGTATCTCAATATCTCTCGTTATTCCTTTGCTTTGTCTGCGGGACCGTACCACATGTAAGTGTATATTTTTCCATCTCCCTGATTTGTTGATTAATTTTGGTCGTCTTTCAGGGTTTTCATTCAAAAGTTGCCTTGTCGTTCGGCTCGTGTCTTGAAGGAAAGCCACTGCCCTCCTGATGACGAGCTCCATGCCGTTCGAGACTATCCAAATTATTATGATGCACTCTATTATCCTGAATACCATCTCGTATATTATGAAACACCTGAAAATTTTTGCATGTGGCTTAAAGCCTCTCTCGCCTCACACTCGTTGTCTTGTCTGACTTGTGACTCGTCCGGCTTTGATGGATGCATCTCATATGATGGTGTTTGTATTACTGTGAGTTGGCGAGATGCTACATTATCGATGTCTCTGAGTGAATTCGCAGAGGCTGGTTACCGCCATTGTGTAGTCTTTCGCAAGCTTGCTTCATGTGACTCACTGACGGTTGACGCTTGCTTGAACTCTAGAATACACGACTTTCCTAGATGGATGTACTACAGTGACGGTGTTGTAGAGGTGAATTTGTCATCTCTTTTTGATAAAGTTCTTCTTGACTGTGTATGCCGGCTCTCTTTACCCAGGGAGCGATCAAAAAAAAGTCGCTTGCATGCGGTGCTATCGCATTTTACATATACTAGGATGACATTACTCCGATCGGACGAAGACCGGCTGCGAGCGATACTCTCGAGTGCCACTGTACACGCACAATGTACTTCGCCACTCTTGCCTCTGCTGGCAACATATTTCAGCAGTTTATATGGGGATCGCATTTGTGACCTTGAGGATTCCAAGGGCCATTACTCTGCTTTATTGAACACTTACGATCTGCGTGGCACAAGGGTTCAGTCTCCTGACGTCCGTGACGAGCACGGTGTCCGAATTCATGTCAGTGAATATAAGACAAAGCTTACGGAGGGCACAATTGTGGAGTTGGAGGTCATTCTGAAGCTGTAAGTCCTGATTCGTTTTTCGGTTTCCGTCATTATAATATTTCGCAGCTGGACCATTAAACCCCGTAGCAACAATGCTTCCAACCCTCGCGATGCAAACGGCTCCCGCATTTATCAGATGATGCTACAGCATATGCAGCTGCTGCCATGTGAGAAGTACATGCAGGCTGCCTTCGTCAACTCGATCAAAGATGGTAGGGAGAAAAGGAAGGCTACCAATGAGGCATCAGAGGCAATGGGTCAGTCGGCATCAGGAAAACCCTCCCAGGGAAAAAATGTTATAATTTTTGCTAAAAGTTCTAATTTGGATAATTCTATCTAATCACAAGAATTAGGAATAAAATTGCTAGAAGACGATAATGTGGGATGCAAATATCACAAAATGTCAAGAATTACTTGAATATACAAAAAGTGTATCTATCTAAATACAAATTCAACCAAAAATCACTACAACCATCCAGAACTGTGGGACGCCCCACCCGATCCCAGCAGCCACCAGTGTTTAGCGCACACGCCCGGCGCACGTCAGCGAATGCTGACGTGGCTCGAACATGTGCGGAGGACACTGGAGAGCGCCAGAAGAGTGGAAGGAGGGCCGAGACAGGAAGCATGAGATGGAGGGTAGGATGTAGTGTAGGGCGCAACTCGCCGCGTGAGTGGTGGTCGTAGTAGCATGCTGCAAGGTTAAAGATAGTTATAAACGAGAAAAAAGAACATGCGCACCTGGGACAAGCGGCGAACAACTGAGTAAAATTTTGTTGAAGTTCATCATTTGCACATATTTGTTTCGCTCACGTGACTGTTTGGTTGATATCGAACCATTTGTTTGGCTCGCATGACTTTGGTTTGAAAACTTTTTGAACTTCCGACGTCGATCCCTCATTCCTCAACGTTCAACGTCGTCAGCCTCAACCATCAAGCTGATAGGTATGTCTTAGGTTTTTTAAAAAGTTCTATTTAACATTTGTAACTACAAACTAGGTAGTTCATAGTCGTCCTTCTGTGCTCGTCGTTGGATTGTGAGTGTGTCGGTCCTTGTTCGAGCAAGAGCCACGCTGATCCAAGTCGTTGTTTGCCGTTCGCAGTGGGTGAGTGCGTCGATTGTCGTTCAAGCAACCGCCACACTGATTCCTGGACACCCATGCCCATACCCGTACCCTTATAGTGGGTAGTCACTCGTGTCGTAACTCATCACGCTTGCGGTCTCTATTGTAAATTGGTGAGTATTATTTCATCTATATACGTTGTATGGACTTTGCTGAGCGGACATCTCGTTTCTCTTCTCTTTGGTAGCATCAGCGTCCGCGTCCAAACTCCATGCGTGCTAGTCATGGAGAAGGATGACACGGGTGGTGCGTCATCTTTGGCTTCTGCATTGTCCACGCTGTCCTTGGCTGCAGCGCCACAGGGGGGAAAGACCGTTTGCAACGTGTAAGTTCTCATTTGTTGTTCCTTCTATATTCGTACCAATCTCTTATATACATACAGATGCGGCCTCTACTATAAGCTTCACGGCTCTGCTCGTCCCATTAGTATGAAATCCGATATTATTCGGAAGCGCTCTCGACATGACACTCGTGCGCAGCGCTCCTCCCTCACCGAGCCCCCAAGCGCATCTAACACGCCTGGCACTCCTTCCGTTATTAGGGAATAGCATGGGTATCCTCAACCCACGTGGGTCGTGGGTGTGGGTACCTCTGGGGTGTGGGTGGGGGTCTGTACTTTGGGTACCCATACCCCTACCCACACCCTGGTGGTGGGTATGTAAGCAAACATGACTTATTTTGAAACTTAGTAACACACATTAGACATGAACCTTAAACTCTAAAACTAAGCTAATATTGGACATGAACCTTAAACTCTAAACCTAAACACAGCGCCCTTACGATCATCACAGTATGGATCCCACATTTTTCTCAGGCGCTGCCAAGCGTATTAAAAAACTCACGGACAAAGCTAAAGCTGCGCTAGACGAGAAGCAGGAAGGCTCAAACAAACGAAAGAATAATGAAAGTGCTGCTACTAGTACACATCCCAAGAAGGCCAAGTCAAACCAGGCAGTAGTTCGTAACGAGGAAGAAGAAAGTGTGTTACATCATGATGCTATTGTCATCAGCGATGACGAGGGAGCGGGTATGAATACTGACGAGGACAAGGATGAAGTGAGTGCGGATGAGGAAGAGTGTGCGGAGGATGAACTCAGTAAGGCCGATTTCACTAGTCCAAGTAATACAAGCTCATATTAGCTAAAGAACAGTTAATGAAGGAATGGATCTCACCGATCTATGCTTTTTTTGACCCTACACCTGCTATAGAGTCCATTGATGGCCGTCGTGCACATTCCTTCAAATGTATGGGCAAGGGATGCAAGGTTACGATTCGACGCTTCCTCGACAAAAAAGATGCACGATCCACGGGAAATATGCGGAAACACGTCAAGTCCTGCTGGGGCGATGATGTATTGCAAGCTGCTGATGAAGCCAGGAATGCAGACGAAGTTCGGACCAAGATCGTCGCAGGATATCTGAAAGATGGATCAATTACAACCGCATTCGAATGTAAAGGCAAGGGGAAGGTCACTTACTCGCATCGTCAGCATACCCGGACTGAGACAAGGTAGGATCACAATGAGACGGAGAATTCTTGTGGCTGATATAGTTGCATTCAGAGCCGAACTTGTTCGTCGGGTTGCGGAAAGCCTACGGCCATTTGACATTGTCAAAGACAGGGGATTTCAGTCACTTATGAAGACAGGGAGACTGGAATACTACATACCATCTCCATCGACTGTCTCGCACGATGTTAGATTGGTCTTTGCGAAGACAAGACAACGAATTGCTAAAATGATAAATGTATGTAGATCAGTTGGATGCAAGAGGAAGACTAATGAATCTTACCAGGAATACGAGGGCAAACTCAATTTTACGACGGACGGATGGTCGTCTCCAAACCACCGTGCCCTTGTAGCATTCTCGGCACATCTTGAACACAAAGGTGTGCCTTTAAGTTTACCGTTAGACATTATTGAGGTGCTGAAAGTAAGTACTCGACTCACCGAGTTAGAGAAGGACATCGTGCTAAGACACTATCAGTCCCACACGGGGGAGGAGCTTGCAGCGGCCTTCGAACAAGTGCTGAAAGATTATGGAGTAACAAGAAAGGTCAGCACACAATCCCTGCATATACTCACAGGACTCACCAAATGATAGATCCTCGTCGTCACATGCGATAATGCGGCCAATAATACTGCCATGCTCGAAGAGATGGCAGTCATACTCCCTGACTTCGGTGGTACAGCAGCCCACACGAGGTGCTTCCTGCATACGGTCAATTTGGTAGCAAAATCTCTCCTTCGACAGTTTGATGAACCGAAGAGCCGTGATGACGACCACGAGAAGAGCGATGATGATGAGCCGAATGTTGACGGCCACAGTGAGAACGAGCGAATGGATTCTGATGTACTGCCTGGTGATGACATTGATGGGTTTGTTGACGAAACTGAATTCTTGACGCATGACGCGCGCAAGAGCCTGCAACAGAATATTCGTCCAGTTAAGCTGGTACTTGTTAAGGTCTGTACATTAGAATAAATCGAAAACATACCTTAATAAACATATCACACAGCTTCGGAAGCTCGCATTCAAGGTCATTCACTCCACGACAAAACTCCTGCCCGCATGGCACAACATCCTTCGAGAACAGGGAAGGCCAGTCACCAACATCCCACGCGATGTGGCTACACGCTGGAATTCCACGTTTGACATGCTTGCATATGTCTTGAAACACCGAAGAGCAGTTGATGCGATGACACAGCAAAGGGACTTGGGTTTGAGAGATCTCGAGTTGTCGGATCATGAATGGTTAATTGTAGACCAGCTGCGAAATGTTCTGAAGGTGCGTGGTGTTGGTGTGTAGTTGTTGTTCATTGTTTACTAATGCACCAAAATGGAATTCTAACTAGATTCTCAAAGACGCAACTATGTTTTTCTCGCGGTCAACACCCAATCTCCCTACCGTCATTCCAGCAATGGATTTAATTGACGAAAAACTCACACTGTATTCTAATAACGCCGACTATCAGCCCTCAATTTGTGCTGCCGTTGGACTTGCTAAAAAAACCTTGGATCGCTACTATCAACTCACGGACCATTCTGAAGTGTACCGCATTGCTATGGGTAAGTGCTCTGTTGCAGTTCAAGTAGTCTTGCTCACTATCATTCAGTGCTTCACCCCCATCATAAACTCGCGTATTTCAAGAATGTGGGGTGGGAGGACGACTGGATTCAAACTGCCGAGACACTTGTGAGAGATGAGTTCAGGCACTCGTACTTAGTCACACCAGATGCCGACTCTGACGGTGACGATACAGACTTGATTGAATCTTCTCAACAAAGCGCCATGGTGAGTTATTTTGTGTAAGTTAACTTGTATACTAACTATAACAATAGGACAATATATTCGACAACATACCTGCACTCGCACCTCCAAAACCGACCGACCTTGGTGACGAACTCGACCGCTATCTGAATGCCGATGTGGAACATGTTGATGATCCCCTCATGTGGTGGCATGAGCACCACGCAACATTTCCTCGACTCTCCCGCATGGCATTAGATTATCTGACTATTCCTGGTACGTGCCAACCTTTTTTTCAGTTAAATTGATATCTAAATTTTGACTAAAGCTACCTCGGTCGACGTTGAGCGGCTTTTCAGCCGTGGACAGCTCATTCTCTCCCATATCCGTTCCCGCTTGAATGTGCAATTGACTTGCGCGCTCTTATGTCTTGGCTATTGGAGCCACTTAAACCTTGTCAAGACCGAGGACGTAATGTCTGTAAGCATGCTCGCTGATGTGGAGGGTGAGGAGCTGGAGCTGGAGGATGGGTGGGATCGCATTATCATCAAGTAGCTACTACATTTGTGTGTATCTCGTAGTTTTTTGACAATTGACAGTACCCACCCATGGGTATACCCTCAGTGGGTGATACCCTGGGTGGGTTTGGCCTCATACCCACCAAAAAACCCACACCCACAACGTGGGTGTGGGTATATCGCGGGGTACGGGTGGGGGTTGCGCCGCTCGTACCCCAGGGTTCACCCGTGCTATTCCCTATCCGTTATGGAGGAGACAGTTTCAGAACAGGTTCTGGTGCGACAAGTGCAGGTACTTTTTCGTCTTCGCGGCGCAGCAGCATGGACTCGTCTGTCCACACAGTCGACGTATTTGCGGTCAATTGTAGCTATACAGTAATTACTTTTGTGTGTATATTCTATGTAATCAAATATCAGATGTTTATTAGTCTTTTGTTCTTGTAACATTGCCTGGGATGTGTGATCTGTGAACCAACATTTGTAATAACGGCTTCTGCAATTCACCACAATTGTGTCTAGTATCAGCTAATTCTTGATAATTATGCAAAATTTACGAGGGGGTAAGAAAGTCCTTCTAAACTACATAATTCTCCTAATTCTCCTAAAGCTGCTAATTAGACATAATTCTTGGACTTTATCAAAGATTATCGAAATTTTGGCCGGGAGGTTTTTCCTGATGACTCGCCGGCCAAAAAAGGGTCTTTCTCTGCTGGAGTTGGAGACGAGCTTGAGTACATGGAAGAATAGACTCCATGACTGGGTGTTCTGCGCTCGACACTTGTATAATCAGTCCGCGAATTGTACCTTTTCTTGATATTCTTGCTCGAAATTTGTACTCTAATATTCGTGAGAATATATGTCTTCTACGTGATACTGTCCATTCGGAGTCGGGGATTGGCGCACAGGCGCCGTTACGATTGGGAATATCTCCTGGATACGTCGTCGTCAAGCTGTTCTGTGAGTCAGGATAGAATTCCCCTGGGTAGGACCTCTCGTGAACAATCGCTCCAGGCACTTCTATTGACATGCCAAACTCAGGTGAAAGCAGATAGGCCAGTGAAATCGCCCACTATTCAGACCTCCAGAAGACAACCTATTCTCAACCAACGAGCTGCTGTTGCACATATAGTCCACGATTCCCTTGATTGAGATCCCCGAGCGTCCATCATGTCTTCCGCTACCGCTGAAATGAAAAAGACGTCAGCAGTAAGCCCCTGCAAGACAATACAAGGCCATACCAAGGAAGTTACAGGCGTTGTACACCTGCCCGGTGGGCAGCGCATCATCACATGTTCCCACGACAGCTCACTTCGACTATGGAACCTGAAGAGCGGTGCACAGATAGGTAGCGAGTGGCGAGATGAAGGGGATGAGGCAGCAATAATTGCCATGTCGTTGTCTCCAAATGGGAAGACTATTGCCAGCGGAAGCAATGACGGGGCAGTGAGGTTGTGGGATGTCGAGACGGCGAAGGTTGTCGTCAAATGGAAAGGACACACTTCTTTCGTGCAGTCAGTGTGCTGGAGTCCAAATGGTGGGCAAGTTGTGAGCGGATCACACGACGGCACGGCAAGAGTGTGGGATGTGAAGAGCAGCGAACCAGTCAGAGGCCTGAATCCAATCAAGACAGGACACAAATATGTGTACGCGGTAAGATACTCACCTGAGGCATCAATGATTGCCACAGGAGGATATAACGAAGAAATACAAATCTGGGACGCGAAGACGGGCGAGCTGCTGTCCATGATCAAACTCGATCGATCAGTTTGGTCCTTGGCCTGGACATTGGAAAAGAAGCTTATTGCCGGGTTGGGGCCCCTCGATTACTCAATCACGATATTCGACACTGACACATGGCAACAGATAATCGTTCTGGAGGGTCATACAGCTTCTGTCTACTCCCTCACTTTATTTCCCAACGACCGCCTCCTTGCGAGCACATCCTGGGACGGAACAGCGCGTCTCTGGAATCTTAATACAAACCTCCAAATCGGGCCACCTCTTCAACACAAACATAACTCCACTTGTGCGGCCTTCTCCGCTGATGGAAAGCTGCTATCCACTGCAGGTTGGGAGGATAAAAATGCGTACATATGGGACATCCAAGACATCCTCAAAACAGCTGGCCTAGAAGATCTCCTGTCCATACCTGATGTGAGTGCCAACTTGACTCCAACTCGCTACCTCATTCCTAACAGGCACAAAAATCCGAACTCAAAAAGAAGGCATGTATCATCTTGTGACTTTTTACATAAAAAGTTGAACCCAAACAGGAGCTGCCTCCATTATTTCGCTTTTCAAGGATAAAGCACATTTCTCTCTCCGAGCCATCGCAGGACATAGAAGGCAATTCGTTTTTGGAGGTATGTGGCGTGTTCGTCAACCTCGTCAATCATGATAGTGACGTTGACATTCCAGGCTGATGCTACACAAGGTTTCAGCCAGTTCGGGGAAGATGAACTTTCACCAGGATTTTTTGACAGTCCGCAAGTCGATGCTCATGTGGGTCACCAATATTTCTGCCAATTAGTTCTTGTCCTGACCCCTTTACTCTCAGTCCCCCGCAGCACTTGGTGCCCGTGTGAGGTTTTCTGCATTACTTGGTCGCTTTCCCTACCTCCTTCACCGTTCCGAACCCAATCAAGCGACAGAAACTCAGCAGCCTCCAGTGCCTTTGGAGTCACGCTCGCGTGTGCTCTTCGACCGCCTATCCTCACTCCTTCATTCTCCGCCAAATACTCATGAGATATCTGAACCTTCGCAACCTCCAATGCTTTCGCGATTAAGTCCCCGAGTGCTCCTTGGTGACTTATCCGAACCTTTTTCCCGCCCTCGAATCTACGTCAAGGAAACAACCGAACCTCAGCGATCCAAAACGCCCCGGAGGTCACGTCCAGGTGCACTCATTGGTCCCTTGTCTTCACTCTTCCATTCTCCACCCAATGCTGATGAAGCAATTGAACTTCAGTGTTGCCTAGTGCCAACTACGTCTCATCTCAGTTGTCATGTCAACGATGTTGCCGCGATGCGGGACAGGGAGGTGCGTTTTTCTTGCATGTATCCTAATTACTGGATCCGACGATTCCTGTGCAGGTGTTAGTTGTTGCTCGTCGGCCCGAAACTGCTAGTGAAATAGCCAGGCGCGTCAAGAACCCTAAACCATGGGTTCGTGTGGTATTTTTTCTCTGTTGTGTGTCTCCAGGTACCGACGACGTCACTAGCAGCACATAAACACCTATTTTTTTCATCACTTTAGTTCTTTGTTTCCACCTGCCTTATTATCATTGTACCAAATATCATGTATTTCTGCGCGTATTGACACACCAGCGCATGTTTCTGCATGAATTCCAGTCAACTTGCATGTAGCCTAACTTCACGCAATACTATGTACATGTGTTGATGTTAAAGTGCCATGTACTTCGATGATAATCATTCCTACATGGCTAAATTTTTCATCGTCACATACCGCCAAAGCTACGAATTGATTCCGAGTCATACTCTATTTCCCGTCTGATTATGACAGTCGTGCAAGGCATTGATCCATTATGCTGAACCCATAGGATTATCAAGAAGTACTATAGTCACCTATGTACGGCGTTTAGTCTCTCGTATGAGCTCATTGGTGCTTTCAAGTGAATTCACATGGAAGAAACATACCATTCGATCTATGGTTGCAACGCTGATAGACAACAGGCTTCTAGGCTAACCGGCACGGTCAAATTGTGGTCATCGAAGATATCAAATTTCAAAGTGCAGAGATATTGTATACCCTACCGACTTCATCTCCATCTCTGTGTTGATAAGTATATCGTATCAAATCAACCTCCGTGTCTTCTCGATTTTCCATTCATCAGCGACGCGTCTTCGTGGACAGGACTCAATGAGAGTAATGTATCCGTCCCGAAGCTGCCCTGTGAGTCAGGATTGAACTCGCCTGGGTAGAACCTCTCATGAGCAATCCCTCCAGGCACTTGTATTGACGTGAAAGCAAACAGGCCAGTGAATTCACATACGATCTATACCTGGCAAAAAAACCCATTCTGATCGAAATATCCAACGAGCTGCTCTCGCGCACATAGGCCATGATCCCCTTCATTGAGATCCCCCCCGAGCACCCACCGTGTCTTCTCCTGCTACTGAGATGAAAAAGACATCAACAGTGACTCCATATAAGACGATGCGAGGTCGTGCCAGCCATTTAACCGGTGTTGCGCACCTGCCTGGTACATAGACGTAGTGAGATTATAAATTATAATAAGGCAGGAATAAGAACCGTGGCATTGTCCGCGAATGACAAGATTGCTGTTACCGCAAGTGAAGGAGGTCAGTGGGATGTCGAAACGAAAAAGGTTGTCGTCAAACGCAAAGGGGACATTGAAGTGGTGAACTTGGTATGCCGGAGTCCTGATGGCAGGCAAGTGGTAAGCAGATTATATGATGGGATGGCAAGAGTGTGGGTTGCGAAGAGCGGTGAACTCGGAGTCGAAGGTCTGGATCCAGCAGAGACCGGATACAAGTGGGTGTATGCAGTGAGCTCACCCGAGGCAAGAATGATTGCGACAGGAGGGCAGGGACACGACCTGCTTTACCCACGATCAAACTCAAATGTTGTGATTGGTGTTCGGAGAAGGCTGAAGCTCATTGCCGGTGGCGTATGAGGGTCACGAATATGGGGCCATCAAGTCCATCACTTTATTTCTGAACGACCACCTCCTTGCAGGTACATCATGATTATACATATGGCATGTCTCTAGAATCTAGACACGAACCCCATATATAACCGGACCACCTTTACAACACGCGAATGGCACTGACTGTACAGTTCTATGACTATGTGATACTTCATCACGGTTTAGTGTCTTCAGCCACAACGTCCACGAATTCGCACTTCTTGTCAACGCAATATCACCCCGGCACAGGGTCTTCCCGAACGTCCATGTTGTATTTTACGTCACCACAGGCTTCGTCACTCCCTAGCGGGCGCTCAGCGCTCAGCGGTGTGCCGTCGGCACCTTCTCAGTTCAGGCAGCAAAGTAATCTTTTTGTGGTAAAAAAAGGTTTATTATACATACTCTATGGAGAACAGTACGTTCATGCTATACACAATCGAGACTATCACATTCACCCCTGCATTACGGACGATAAAACAGCTAGATGAAGACCATATCATTCGTTCCTGTTAAGGCACGAATACGTACTACTTAGTAGGATGGGTGAGTGTTTGCTCCTTTGCTTGAATACTGCCATGTGCATGGGCCGTGTCTGACAAAAGGCACCAGAAGAATTCAATGAGCCATATACATGCAGACCGCATTGGGGCCCAGCACGACCAGCAGCTAATCCATAACTCACCAAAGTTATGAGAAGTGAAAATCATGTTTCAGCGCCTGAAGCTATGCTTCAGGTTTGTTCATTCTCTCGCTCAATCCCGGCCCGAGCCACGTCAAATTTTTCACGGCACCCTGCACTGTAGATGATTGATGCATCGACCCTCCATCGCCCTTGCCTTATCTTTGCACGTAAAATGGTCTCCACTTGCTTGTGTTGCAGTGTCCCTGGTCGATGCATTCTTTCTCCCTGTTCTGAGACTCCATATATAACTGCTTCTTCTTCTCTAGGGCCAATCCACCCTGCTGGTCATTGCTGCCAGATATTAAGACATACCTTCCCGACATCCCCTCATCTTCCCAAATTTTCGGTCATGTCCTCGTTCACACCACAGACAGAACTGCCGCTTGAACGGTCTCGTCTTATCGGAATGATTCTGGGAGGTGTGTCCTATGGTGCGTTTGCGGCCCACACACGATGATTCTGGAGTTGACCTCTGTACCATAACAGGCGCGCACCTTCTCCTTACTGTACAAGCGGTGATTGCGCTCATGCAACGTCCTCGACGTGGGCAGAAAATTGCAAACAATCGTCGCATGCTTCTTTGTTACACCCTCCTCACGTTCGCGCTTTCGACAATAAGCTTTGCTTGCAGTGCCAAATTTACGGAGATGATCTGGATGGACCTTCGCAATGCACCTGGTGGTCCTGCTGCGCTGATCGAGAACGCAATGCACTACCGCATCAACTTTGTGGCGATACTCTGGCAAGCACCTTTACTTATCCACCTACACGCAACATTGACGGTCTCATCTAGTGCTTACGTCGCAGAGTGGTTCATGCAAGCACTGCTCGTGAGTCGAATAGTTTGCCGTATGTGCAAGCCTGACCACTGAAATACTCAGCTCTACCGATGTTTTGTGATATGGGATTGGGCGAGATACATGATGATCCCCATGTTTGCCACCTATATTGGCATGATTGGTGCAGTCAAATCATTTACAAAACAGTCGTAGTCGCTGATATCTAGCAGCAGTGGCCATCATCGTCTTGGTCCAGGCGAGTACCGGGACTTCATTTTACACTATCAACATCACACTTGCACACCTCACCTTCCTAGTGGGGAACACCGTGCTTTATACCATTCTCGTGACGACACGTTTGTTCTCCATGCGCAGCCAGATGAAGACGGCGTTGGCTGAATATGATTCTAGCACCTATGATACCATCATCCGCATGGTCATCGAGTCCGCCATGGCATACAGTGTCTTCGTCATCATCTACATAGTTGCATTCTCAGTGCATTCAGACTCTCTCTCCACGGTATGCTTCCTGTCTATTAACCATGTTGAAGTAAGCAGGCAGAAACCTGAATTATTCGTGTCTCTGATACTGGCTTCTTTTGTTTTTAAAAACAGGGCATTACACAGTTGTTCATCATCATACATGTGGCACGGGGGAGAGCAGTCACACATGATTGGTCCACGCGAAATGCTCCAGCAGCACCTACGACTCTAGCATTCGCAGGGATTGCATCGATCTCAGCAGAAGGAACCAACATGGCACAAGCAGCTAGGCCAGAGCAGGACAGTGTCAATCCGTGTTCTGTTTCAGCGAAGTCTGCAGAAGCAAATGTCTAGCGTGCCATACTTGATTTATTCCCTAAGTTTATATAATTGTCTTCGTCTGTATTACAACCTCTTTGTAATTTCATGGTCATTCTCTTGGTTTCAGTTCATTACTACCTCACTATGACATGCGGTAGGTAAATAAAGTACTGTCCAGATACATCATCTTTCACGCGGACCTGAGCAGAGTGATGCAGAGTAGTTCAATCTGCGAAGTGCATAAGCCGTGGGGTGGACCATGTGGTCGCTGGTTCGTGTACCTCCCTCTCGGAAAGGAAACAAGATATGCGTAAATCCGGGAAAGTATCGCGCCGATCGCTGGATGGCCTGGTCTGTCAGAAGTCCGGTCGACGATGATGGTTAGTATGAAAACCCACATATATTCCTTTGGCATAGCCGACTCCTCCTTTCTGGATGCAGAAAAGAAAGGGTAAGTTGGCGTTGGCGAGCATGGGGCAAGCAGAAATAAGATATGCTAACGGCATCTATCGCTTACCCGCAGACTATGATAGTCCTCGTTGCGTGATAGAGCGAAATACTTGCCCAACCCTGAAAGACAAACTCAACGACACCAGAGCTGTCCAAAGGTACCTCTTCGGTAGAGCGTGTCTGTGCCGTTATTTGGTGGATGAGTTCTACAAACGCTGAGGTCAGAAAACAACAGAATCAGACCAGCCCCCTGGCTGGTCATAACGATCCCGTGCAAGGTTTGTATGAACGCAGAAATGGGTGATTCCTGCATAGTACATCGTCCTGCCATTGTCGAGATCGAGAAACGCTTCAGGTACGTCTATGGACATTGTATAAGAGTTGATGGGACAATAGGTATGTTCGCTAACTTACTAGCAACGGCCTCTGCGAAATCCACAACTCGCGTATGCTTGAACTTCGAGCAAGATGATATGGTGCGTGACTATATAAAATGTGGCTGCTCACTATTGCGCCAGCAATCAATATCTTCTGTGGGATACAGAGAATCGTACAATACCATCCTTCAAATAGGGTCCGACATAAATTTGTAGAAAGTGGAGATGGATCGGACCATTTGAAGGGCCGAATAGAGATAGGGACATGCACGTGGCGCTTGGCCTGCACAGCACTGTGAAGCTGTGGAGAGAACAAGACAAGAACAAGAGGATACTTCATGGAATACGCACCTCAGTGGGTGACTCAAACCAACACTTGCACGACACTCTCAACCCCAAAGTAAACATTCGCTATCCCAGCTACCAGCCCCCCCTCTCGTTCTTGCGTGGAGTTGTCCCAAGTGGGACTTTGCCGTGAGTGATACTGTGGTTGAGTAGGAAAAGCTGAAGTGAGGAAAAGATAGGACCACTCACCGGCCTGTATTGGGGAATATCTCCTGGATACATCGTCGTCAAGCTGTCCTGTGAGTCGGGATAGAATTCCCCTGGGTAGGAGCCCTCGTGAACAATCGCTCCAGGTACTTTTATTGACATGCCAAACTCAGGTGAAAGCAGATAGGCCAGTGAAATCACCCACTATTCAG
This sequence comes from Suillus plorans, assembly GCF_016647745.1. Classification (NCBI taxonomy): domain Eukaryota; kingdom Fungi; phylum Basidiomycota; class Agaricomycetes; order Boletales; family Suillaceae; genus Suillus; species Suillus plorans. The sequence goes on from NW_024537388.1 coordinate 830,977, forward strand.
ACCTCCAGAAGACAACCCATTCTAAAGCAACGGTCTGCTCTCGCGCATATAGTCCAAGATTCCCTTGATTAAGATCCCCGAGCGCCCATCATGTCTTCTACTGCCGCTAATGTGAAAAAGACGTCAGCAGTAACCCCCTGCAAGACGATACGAGGCCATACTGAGACAGTTACAGGCGTTGCACACCTGCCCGGTGGGCAGCGCATCATCACATGTTCCCACGACAGCTCACTTCGACTATGGGACCTAAAGAGCGGTGCACAGATAGGTAGCGAGTGGCGAGATGAAGGGGATGATGCAGGAATAAATACCATGGCATTGTCTCCGAATGGCAAGACTATTGCCAGCGGAAGCAATGACGGGACAGTGAGGTTGTGGGATGTCGAGACGGAGAAGGTTGTCGTCAAATGGAAAGGACACACTGCTTCTTCTGTGCAGTCAGTGTGCTGGAGTCCAAATGATGAGCGAGTTGTGAGCGGATCATTTGACGGGATGGCAAGAGTGTGGGATGTGGAGAGCAGCAAACCAGTCAAAGGTCTGAATCCAATCAAGACAGGACACAGACATGTGTATGCGGTAAGATACTCACCCGAGGCATCAATGATGGCTACAGGAGGATATGACGAAAGTGGATATAACCAAGAAATACAAATCTGGGACGCGAAGACGGGCGAGCTGCTGTCCACGATCAAACTCGATCAAACAGTTTGGAGCTTATCCTGGACATTGGATGAAAAGAAGCTTGTCGCCGGGTGCGGGAATGGCCCGATTACGATATTCGACACTGCCACATGGCAGCAGATCGCTGTTCTGGAGGGTCACACAGATCTTGTTGAGTCCATCACATTATTTCCCAACGACCGCCTCCTTGCGAGTGCATCCTGGGACGGAACAGTGCGTCTCTGGAATCTTGATACAAACCTCCAAATCGGGCCACCTCTTCAACACACATATGACGTCACTTGTGCGGCCTTTTCCGCTGATGGAAAGCTGCTATCCACTGCAGGTTGGAGCGATGAAAATACGTACTATGTATGGGACATTCAAGCCATTCTCAAAACAGCTGGCCTAGAAGATCTCCTGTCCACACCTGATGTGAGTGCCAACTTGACTCCTATTCGCTATCTCATTGTTAGGCACAAAAATCTGAACTCAAAAAGAAGGTATGTATCATCTTGTGACTTTTCAAGAATGAAGTACGCTAATGTCCTACTCGCCCAAGCTATCAGGTGTACGCTCTGTCTTTTTCTGACTTTGATATTGATCCTGACATTGAAATTCAAGGCTAATGCCACCCGACGTCCACCCATCCATCCAGCCCCATGTCAAGTGCCACCAGGCTTTTTCGATAGCGTGCAAGACAGTGGTCCTGTGTGTTACCACCATTCAACTGCACTACTTGCTCTGATTTTCATATTTTCAGTCCTCCACTACACGCCGTCTCCATCCTGACCCCTCTCTGCATCGCCTCCGCAATGCTTTTGCACTGTCCTGGGGATCACGTCCACGTATGCTCCTCGCTCGCATTACCCAACGCTTCCATCGCTCCAAATCAAATGCCGATGAACATGTCGAACTCCAGCAACGCACAGGACCTAGTACTTCCTCTCGCCCCAGTCCTCCTGTTGTCGAAGTTCCCGCACTAGATGACAAGAAGGTAAGTCTTTGGGGATATGTTCTCAATGGGTGGTATCTCAAGTTTTATGTACAGGCACTATATGTTGCTCTGCCACCGGAACGAACTAGTGACAAGGTGAAACGCATCGACACCTCCAAATGGTGGGTTCGTGTGGTGTTGTTTCTCTGCTGCGTGCCTTCCAGTACCGACCACAGTCCTCATACCGACGGCGCTCAACATCATCCCAGCACATAGACGAGTGTTTTCATCTTAGCATCCTAGTTCTTTTATATTTCTGACCATCATATCGATAACATGTATTTGCGCTTCCTTCTTAGGTGGGCGCTACCTCCAATTGCATATATTGTATCCTATTACTTATACAGCAAAGGATAGCATGATTCTCAACATGAGCTCAGCCATGGCACCAGAAGGTCCTCAAAACTGTCATCCATAAGTACTCGGTACTAAGTACATAAATATGTGGGCTGGAGTCAAGACGCGAACTCTTGGAACTTACGTGACTCCTGGTGCCGACGACGGTTATCGCAGCACACGAGCATTTACTTTACTTTTGTTACGGTTTTTCATGTAATTTTAATTTCATCTCATCGTATTCAAGTATGTACCTTATATCCGACCGCTCGACTATGAGATCTCTCAATAACTTCAATCCAGGAAGGTGGGCAAAAACGACTAGTTTGTGCGGCACGAAACATCAATTCTTCATCGTATACAGAATGTTAGGTGGGAAACTTACAATGCATTGACTCGGACACGAAATAAGAAGTGTTGCCTGTTTTGGGGGTGGCTAGCAGGGGTGCTCAATCCTACAGCAAGTCATTCGCGCAAAGTTCGGTTCCTCATGCAAACTCCGCAAACATGGCCCTAGGAATCGTCGTTGTTATAGATCGCCAGCATAGTCGTAACCCTCCCGGCTGGCTTTCCTTCTTGGCCGTCCGCTGGGCCTGAATCCCAGTCTTGATATAGGCATCAAAGCCTGACTTCGGTCCTGGTGATGTGTGCATATCCTATATCTGTGGCAGGACTTTAGTGAAGTGTTAACCCGCTTCCTTGAAAAAATACCTGTAACACTAGCCCGTCTCAAAGGACATATGCTTGTTTATGCCTCGCTGAGTCGCTGAACGGTGGTGTGTGGTCGAAGCCTCGCATACTAAACTTCAGGTTCCTATGATCCAATTCATGCACGCGCAGCCTTCATGCGCTGATGTAAAACGTTCGTGCATTGTTGAGATTCGAGTTAAGCACTACTTCTGTATGGAAACATACACACCGGTGCACGAGCGCAGGCCTCATGAATCTGTTGCCGATAGGCCGGCGGTCGTGCAGCAAGGAAATATTGTGACTACTATCTTTTGAAGGTCCCACCTGCGCGGTGAATGTCGCAAGAATCAGACATCACAAGCCTAAGTCATGATGGCAGGACAGAGCAGTCACGAAACGGTGGAGATGGGCTGCAATGATAAGCTGGCCCGGGATAGGTTGGATGTGTGGGACAGCCAGACTCGGCTGGAGAACGCTGTCGTCGATGATGCATGATGATGATGAGCAAGGGCAAGGGGCGTGAGAACCCCTGTCAACTTCAGAAGATCTGATCAAGGTAACATTGAAATGACGCTGATATTCCTGCCACAGTGCCAATTGCGTCAGCACCTAGTACTATGCAAAAATTGCACATGTAGCACGACTGCAGAATAAGCACTAACCCTATTATACAACTGTATTCAGTGAATAAGCCTGAGTGAAGAGAAGAAAGTCCAACCGCGGCAGCCTTGAAGAATCTCCTTGTGAACTCGGAGTTTCAATGAACTCTTCTCCTCTCACCACCATCATTGTTATCGTCTCGCTGTGCCAACTCCGATAATAGCTATCTTGCTTTATAACGTACTCCGAGCATGTTCGCAGAGATAGTGCCGTGCCTATTTAGCCAGGGAGGCACCACTGCTGTTTATCTAGCCAGCGCATTGTGACCGATCCTACTACCTTTGCATTGCGCTGGTTGCGCTGACACTGTTGCAGATTACAACAATGAGAGTCGCTTCACATATTTCGAGTCCTTCCTGGCTATACGGTATACTGCCAGTGGTGTCAAATTCTCGAATGAAACATCGATGCTGCGCCCTGGCCGGTCAAACCGGGAGTCCGGGACAAAGTGAGATAAGTGGTTGCTGTACTCGAACGCCAGTGGGAATGAGAATTCTATGTTCACCAATCTGATCACGATTAATTTTTCCATGCAGCGTGCTCCAAACGTACCTGCGATTGTGAGGCCTAGCTAGGCATCACGCGCTCATCCTGTCACAACCCGAGTTCACTGGGCATCACGAGGCAATCTGAATCAACAATGATTCAAATATTCAAGCTCCGACCCTTAACGACACCCCATTCTCAGAGAACTCGCAAATATGAATGCATCATTGACCGTCATCATAACAAATGCATTAATATTGTGAAATCTGGGAAGTACAACAGAGCATAGCATTTATCCAGCAACCACAATATTGTTCGTTCAAATATCCAACATTTAACGTTGATCATCAATTACTTATCTTTAACTGTCCGGCCGACCCGGAAAATATCGTTATGCAGTTTCGGATCTCGTTATCGAGGCTAGCCTTGTGATCACTTATACACGTAGTCCCTATATACATTTTTCTTCTTGTTTAACCCAGATATCGTTAGTCTACAAAAAGATTCCCTTGTCACCCACCTTACTCGCTTTAACTTTTGACGCTTTGACTTTCCACTCACCGTTTGCCTTTGGGATGTCGTCAATGTCTTCTAATAATATTTTGTCTAGCCCAAAGACCGTTGCTGTACGTGTGTTCCCTTGGAATCTCTTCGCTATGCTCTGTACCGACTCATCCGATTTTTAGATCTTAGGATGTCCGTTTAGGTGAGCATTCCAACGTCGACCTGCACTCGTGTGACGACAATCTTACAACACCGGCTATAGCGGTGGTCAGGTCAGTTCTATTCTCAGTAGTCTCTTTTAAATCACGGATTCACACCCTTTTCTCAGCCAAAACCTGGCGTAGACAAAGGTCCTATCCACCTTGTCCAGGCCGGGCTCATTAACCAGGTCGAAGAACTCGGATGGCACGTCGTTTTTGACGGACACCACCAATTTGAGGATGTTTCTCCACCACCTAATAGCATCCAAGTTAATGGCACCAGTGATGCTGTTGTTGATACGGCATTAGACGCATCCATCGCGAGGTTGAGAAGCCCTCTACTCGTTGCACAGGTCTGCAAGAGTGTCGCATCTGCCGTGCAGGCTCATGCAGAGATGGGGCGCCTCCCCGTTACCCTTGGCGGAGACCATTCCTTAGCCATGGGCACTATCTCAGGAACCTTAAGGTGAGCATCTCCGTTTAGGCGAGTTCCTTCTACTGTTGTGACATTCTATCTACAGAGCATATGATCAAGCTTGTGTCATCTGGATAGATGCTCACGCGGATATCAATACGATCTACTCTACCGACACCGGAAACATCCACGGCATGCCTCTTTCCTTTCTCCTCAAGCTCAACCCCCCTGCTCCGTCCCCAGACTCAGTCCTTGCGAAGTTCGACTGGGTTTCTCACCTCCCAGCTGAGCGTCTCGTTTACATTGGTTTGCGGGACGTGGACAAGGGTGAAAAGGAAATTCTGAAGAAACACAACATCAAGGCGTTTAGCATGCACGATGTCGACCGGTAAGTTTGGGATCCGGTGGAGAGAAGGACGCTCACGCTGACTGTGCTTCATCTAGCTATGGGATTGGTAAGGTAGTCGAAATGGCGCTCGACCATGTCAACCCGCAAAGAGACCGTCCTATTCATCTGAGCTTCGATGTCGACGCGCTCGACCCGAGTGTTGCGCCTAGCACGGGGACACCGGTGAGTATTTCAGTATCTTGGCATGTTTGAGTGGGATGAAGTTAGCTGTGCGATCTAAGTGCTTTTGGTGACTTAGTGCGTGCTGAAAAACCTTCTGCTTGTTGAAGATACAAGAATGTGCACAAAAATTATTCTCTATTTATCCTGGCCCTGAAGGGGCGCTTAGAAAACACGCCACATAAATGTATGTTGGCTTGTGCAGAGACTTTGCAGTGCGCACGCCCCTTGGAAACATAGGCGGTTTGATCTGTGACAGGAATGTCCAAGCCTATGACGGGCAGATATTGTATTCCAAAACAAATTAATTTCGAGTCAAATTAAATGTCAAGTCAATGAGCAGAACTGACCGAAATCCTGCAGGTGCGCGGTGGGCTCACCTTCCGTGAAGGACACTACATCTGCGAGGCAATTCATGAGACTGGGTTACTCGTCGCGCTTGACTTGATGGTACGTGTCTTACCTACATCTGTGCTCGCATTGATGTGATCTGACTTGGTCTATCGCACGCAGGAGGTTAACCCCGCACTTGAAGATGCTGAGAGTGTACGCCAGACGGTGACGGTGGGGTGCTCATTGGTCCGTTCTGCTTTGGGTAAGTCGTCCATCTGCTGCCACGTTCACTTTTTGCGCGGTTGTCCGCTGTTCTTAATTGGGGATGCATGATCGCACGTGCACTTTTGGGCATCCACAAGGACTACCTACGGTGTGGATTATCAATGACGCTCATTATCTGTCTGTTACACAGGCGAAACTCTTCTCTGAGTTGCGAGTGTCGTAGACTAATCTCGATGTGACGATGTGATATGATCTGGTGGCAGTGAGTCACATCTGCTTCTTAAACGCACAATGATTAACTGTTCGGCAACAGTGAAGAGAGGTGCTAGATGTAGATTTGATCTCCACGTAGACTAGACTGGCAATCGGAGACCGTGCTTGTTCACGTGCCACATTGTTAGACGTGATATTTCTTATTTGTATCGTTAAGCATGCGAACCCTGTCTGATGTGTTCGTGTTGATAGGTTTTATCAATCAAATTATCGAGTATACAATGTTCGATGTCAATAGCTGCCGGCAGCATCTGGGGAAAACGATGAGTATCCAGCACGAAGAAAATTCAATGAACATGCGCAGCCAAAGACGAAATTAATTCTGAAATTCTGATGCAGCGCGTTGCGTGCAATGTTGTTAAGAAAAATGAGTTGCATGCTTCTCCTAAAATGTTTGGAACTTCGAATCTAACCAATTGAGTTGTCCACAGTCGTACAGGGAAATATCCGGGTGCACTGCGTGTTGTACTATTGTCCGTTGGCGAAATATATGGTCTCTAGAGATATCGACAGTATCGACAAGTCTAATAATCGGTGCCAAGTATGTATACGCGATACAGGAAGCAAGCTACGTATACCCAATGTTAATCGTATCACAACACCCATCTCCCTTCAGCTTGCAACCCGGATGCCCACACGCCCACCCTTTCTGCCAGTCTGGATGGAGACAAGACACACAAGGCGTCATGGCACAAAAGTGCACCGATTGGTCGGACACCACAACATGAACGTCGTTCAAGGAGATAAAATTCTCGTCGGACGCCGCAGCATCAACGTCTTGCAACAAAAATAACCCTCTTCAGTGTCTTTGGACGTTTGTATATCCGCGGACACGCGCCGGCCCTTAGCATCGAACCAGTTTTTTTGAATGTGCGTCCAAATAAAGTCTATGGTTCTCCGACGTACTATTCATGATGCATCGACAGAGTCCGAAGTATCGCAGCCTCTGCTCTGCACCCCTTTCTCCTTGCTCCGTTCAGTTATGCACAACTACACAGGCAGTTGTGTGACGGAAATTCATCTTCTATAAAGTTATCAACAACTTGAAGTATCGTATAGTGTTGATCAGCTATTGCTTGTATGTTGTAAACCATGATCATGTCGAACAGCGAGGATTTGGCCAAAGGACCTTGTCGTAGCATGATGCCGGCCTCCAAATTCCAGTACGCATGCCTTATTCTGTGATACTTCTGCCTCAATGGGGAGTCCCACTGAGTAAGAGCGGGCGCTGCTGCGAACTGTAGAGTCTTATCGTATTCAAGTAAGTCGAGGAGAAACACCGGAAAAGATTATAATTCATATTGTGAACGCGAACATCAAGCATGCGAAGTGATATCCCAAGCACACCGATCAGCACCCTACTCCTCACACTGTGATCCGAGTCAAAGGAGCTCACTAGCCTTTCAGGCTTCAGTGACAAAGACCAACTGTCAGAGAGTTTGACTATCCTCAGCAGTCATCTGGAGTTCAGTGATCTGCCCGTGTGCTGCTACCCCCTGGACTCCCGAGGCGCGCTTAGCTACATGATTGAGCATCGTGGTTTCATACAACTTGTCGGGCCCGAGCAGCAAGAGTTTAATGATGTTCTACGATGGTGATCATGGGGCAAGCAAAAACCGCATCTATGCTTTCCCGGATGATTTGATTATTCATCCGACGGCTGGAAGAAACCGCGTATGCAGGAGATGAATCGGATCATCAAGGATGCAAGGGAAAAACAGGGGCGAGGGGACGCACGTGGCTAAGTCGTGGCACAGGGAGATTCGTTTGTAAAGTGAACGAGGATAACACGGAATGCGCACGTTAGTAGAAGACTTCAACGAACACTTGTGCGACCCTCCCAACCCAAAATTAAACGTCCACCGCAAGTCCGCTGTCTCGACTACCAGCCCTCCCTCCTGATCTTGTGTCGAATAAATCTGTCTAGTTGTTCTAAGTGAAAAGCTTGTTGTACGTTACATTTTGGATGAAAAGGGAGTACGTGCTGAACGGTGTCAAGTATATTCGCGGAGACCTCTTGCAAAATTTTGAGAACTAACTGCGTACAACGTTCCGAAGTCTCTAGCTCTCTCGTGAGGAATGTCTCATGCATGTCGATTGACAACTCATTCAGGAGAATATAGGGTTGTTGATTCACCAACGATCTTGGTGCCTGAAAGACAAGGAGAACCTGCTCGAAGAATCCAACAAGCTGTTCTCGCACGTACATATAGTCCCCATTATCCTTAGCCCCGACCATGTCTTCCACGGCTGCTAGGATCAAAAGGGCGTCAACAATAAAGATACAAAAGATGATGCGAGGGCATACCAAGCTGGTCCGAGGCGTTGCGCACCTGCCCGGCGGGCAGCGTATCATCACATGTTCGAGAGACGGCTCACTTCGACTATGGGACCTAGAGAGCTGTACTCAGATAGGCGAAGAATGGCGAGATGAGGGGGATGAAATAGGGGTATGGAGCATGGCACTGTCACCAAACGGCAGAACCATTGCCAGCAGCTATCTTGATGGGACAGTAAGGTTGTGGGATGTTGAGACAAGGAAGGTCATCACGAAATGGAAAGAGCCCAGTGGAGACGTCAACTCGGTATGCTGGAGTCCAGATGGTGTACAGGTTGTGGTCGGATCCGCGGATGGGACAGCAAGAGTGTGGAATGTCGAGAGCGGCAAACCATTGATAGTCCAGGGTTTGAATCCAATCCAAACAGGACACGAGTCGGTATACGTGGTGAGTTACTCACCCAAAGCAACAAAGATTGCAACAGGAGGGTACAGCGAAGATGGAATCGAGATCCGGGATGCAAAAACTGGCAAGCTGCTCTCAATAATCAAACACGAATATGCGGTTTGGAGCTTGGCCTGGACGTCGGATGAAAATAAGCTTATATCCGGTTCGGGGAATGGCTCGCTTAGGATATTCGACACTGCCACATGGCACCAGATCGCCGTTCTGGACGGCCACAACCAGGTTGTTGAGGCCATCACTTTATTTCGCAATGACCGTCTCCTCGCGAGTACATCTTGGGACAAAACGGCACGTCTCTGGAATTTGGACACTAACCTCTCTATCGGTCTACCCCTCAAGCACGAAAAGGATGTCGAGTTTGCAGCCTTTTCTGCTGATGGAAAGATGCTATCCACAGCTTGCGCTGATGAAAACGCGTACGTGTGGAACATTCACGCCATCCTCAAAGCCTCTGGCCTAGAAAACCTCCTGTCCATCCCTGTGAGTACCAACTTAACTCCTACTCGCCATCTCATTTGCGTTGGCTCTTAGGCACAACAATCTGGACTCAAAAAGAAGGTATGTATCGTCATCTCAAGGCTTTTCAAGAATGCATCATATGCTTACGTCCTGCTTGTAGAAGTCGTTCTCAAATGTACTAGTATGTCTTGCCGTTCTCGACCTTAACATTGATCGTAACATTACTATTCTAGGCTAATGCTACGCAACATCCAGCTCCCCTTCAACTTCCAGGATTGCTCGATGACTTGCAAGACTGTGATCATGTATGTCACCGCCATCTCAATTTACCGATTCACGTACTAACTCACATGCCCAGTTCCCCACTAGCAACAGTCTTCATCCCCTTCCCTTTGTACATCGCCGACGCAGTGCTTTTGCACCCTTCCGGGAGTCGCGTCCACGTACGCTCCAAGTCCGCCTTCCCCCACTTTTCCACCCCTCACAGCCCGACGTTGAAGACCCAATCGAACTCCAACAACGCTCAGGGCTCAGTACTTCCTCTAGTCGCACTCGTGTTGTCGAAGTTGCTGCGCAACAAGACAACCAGGTATGTTTTTACGGCGGGTTGACAATGGCTGGTATCTGAAGATTTTTGTACAGGTGTTGCACGTTGCACGGCCGCCAGAACGAGCTAGTGACAAGGAGAAACGCATCAAAAACCTTACATGGTGGAATCGTTTTATCCTGATCCTCTTTTGTGCGTCTCACTCTCCCGTTGATGGTTCAAGTTCATAGTGAGTAGCACATGGGCAATAATTTTCACCGCATTTTTGTTACTTTGTTTTCTTGTCTTGTAGTATATCTTTCGCTATCTCACCAATGACATCGGTTGACATCTCGCATCCTAACTTGTGCGTTAAGAAATGGCGCCACGTGTTGGATATTTTTCCTGCGCTGGACTCGGTTATGCATGGATGCTTCTCAAAAGAAAACAAGACTACCTACTTGCCCGTTCGCTCGAACGTGCTACCACATCCGAGTACCCTGCATGCCACTAAACCTCCTGCAGATTTCCCTTGTCAATACGAGGTTCGCTTGTTTCCAACACAGTTAGAATCAGGTCATTCTGTGTGTACCCACGACGTCGCCTTGCGCTTGGGGGTCGTGTCCGTCGACCAAACTTCTGAAATCGTTCGCAATCTCATGCACAGGAACTCCCCATTCAACTGTCCTCACTCTTTCCGCACTCTCGACTCCACATCGATGAAGCAACCGAACCTCAGCGATTCTAAACGCCCCTGGGGTCACATCCACTGGCAGATGCACTAGTCAGTTGTTCTCACTCTTCCGCTCTCCACCCAATGTTCATGAAGTAATCGGACTTCAGTAATGACCAAGGTAAACTACCCCCTCCAACAGCAATCCTCGCATTTTCAAAGTTGGTGCACAACAAGTCCTGTGCGTTACCTCCGTCTTAATTTGCCTCCCTTGTCCTGACTTCTGCATTGTTAGTCATCCACTACCAGCCGTTTCCATCGTGATCGCTTTCTACATCGCTGCCGTAGTGTTTTTGCACCATCCTGGGGATCACCTCCACGTGCGTTCCTCGCTCGCCTTCCCCACTTATTCTACCATTCCCCACCCGACACTAATGAACAAGTCGAACCTCAGCAACGCCCAGGACTCAGTACTTCCTCCCGTCGCAGTCCTCCTGTTGTCGATGTTCCTGCACTAGATGATAAAAAGGTGCGTCTTTTTGGAGATATGACATCAATGGTTGGTGTCTCAAGTTTTATCTACAGGCACTGTATGTTACTTGGTGGCCGGAACCAGCTAGCCACAGGGCAAAACGCGTCGAGAACCACAAATGGTGGGCTCGTGTTGTGCTGTTCCTCTGTTGTGTGTCTCCGTCCACAGAAGACGGCCACTGATTGTCTTAGAACATGCCAGACAATTTCATTCATCTCTATATCCTCCTTTTGTCATCACTCATTGTCCTTCTGATTTCATTAATAACAATCATTGTCGCCTCGCTTTCTAAGCTGTCTGTGGAGTAATAGGTCGATTTTCACGCCACTTGGCGAGGACTGTCTAGCCTGGAGGAGCTCAGTATGACGTGAACTTACAGATCTATCCAGTACATTTCACACATGTGCTTCACTTATCCCCCGAGCGCTATACTCACTTATAGGTGGATGCTTCTCTGTACAAACACACTGCAAAGCACCAGCCCTCCCTCAAATTTAACTTTTCAATACGGGGATTCGCTCGTTTCATTTTCATCAAGTTGGATTTTTAGATGTGAGGTGGGAAAAGATTGCCAATCTAGGCTCCCTGAGAAGGGGGCCGAGGAACGAGGCCTCTGCCGCAAGGTGGGCAATAGATTTTAGTCTACGACTAGTAGTGTACTAGGCAGACCACCCCTATGCACGCGTGCTGCAGTCCGCCTTCTCCTAAGATAGGGCGCTGCTACAACGGGAGGGAGGGGCTAGTAGAGCGGAGGGCAGTGGTTTCGATCCTGCGAAAGATCTCGTCAGGGGGCTTGAACGCTGCCCCGACCGCTCGTACTTCTAGTTCTACGTAGGTGCTCTTCCTTTTAAGCTATTTTGACTGGAGTAAATGGTCCGTGCCCTGCGATTAGGGCAGGCTGCGATAGCCGTTTAACGGACTCATGACCAGCCTTAAACAAACGAAGGTTTAACTATGTGGGATACATGTACTGGGAGAGTGCGATTCTTGCAGTCTAGGCCTTAAGCCCTACGACCCAAACACATACGACTGGTCAATGCTACTTTCGTTGACATGACCAGATTTGAACGAGTCCATATAGGTAACTACGTTTAGTCATAGATAGTATTCTCGTATCACTGTATACGGCTTTAGTTTCCATGGCCAAAATGGCTGGCACATTCGAGTTGGTTGTAGTTAACAGCTGGACGCTAGTGTGTTTGCAATAAAAATGAGGTTGTAGAAAATAAAACAGCGAAATGACTCACTGTTGCGACGTGCCGCTCAGTCGACTACGGCTGGCAGACCGAAGGTCCATTACTCTAAGGTGCGCAGGTGAGTCATGTGGTTGCACAGCGACCTGCTCACACTCATGCCAGGTGCACAAACGAAGCCTGAACAGCAATCTCCAGTTGTGCTGCAGGATCCCCCCAAATTGCTACATGCACTAACAGACATAGATGCTGTCAAAGCAGCGACAATGGCGAGGAAGGAGAAATGCATTTCTGTGCAAAGGTGATATGAAATCTTCTGAGGGGGATCTCAAATGATATCTCTGAGGATGGAGGAACACTGTAGGACGATGACCAGGTTTTATATGCTGCATACACTCAGTATGGGCACGATTCTGAACAATTTGGCAGAATTGTTATTGCTATCAGATGGCAGAAATTTAGGCAGAACCTACAGGAGCACGTTGAATTGATTACGACCAACTGTATACTGCATGGTCGGGTATGAAAAACCGGCGAGATACATGTTGTTTATTTATGTCGATGAATAAAAAAAAAGATACTGTCAATGTCGTGTACAAGGACCCGGAACAAGGAGTGAGTGAGAGAAAAATGATATGAAATATCGACCGAGTAATGCATGTCGGAAGTATTGACGAGAATGAGCATCAACTTCTCGACTTTGTCGCTGCGCCGCGGCTGGCAGGGTCACTGCGGGTTCAAATTATGAAGCGATGAATGAGAGATCGGGATGAGAAACCGGGATTCGAGTTCTGTGGTTAAGAAAAGAGATGTTACATAAGACTCTGCACTTGTGAGAACGCGAAGAACAGGAAGTTATGTAAATGAGTGCCTACTAAGTACTATAGTAGATGTCCTAGAGTTCAACCAAGTACGATCCATCTTCCGTCATGTGTATTAACAATTTTAAGGTGATCATCTTCGTCAAATCTGGTGCAGGAGCCGTCGAACTGGACAAGCTCTTAGTTTCATGTAATTTCCCCAATCATTCCTTGTCGGAGATTCTTTGCCGGCATTGTAATGGTCACGTGTTACGATGCCCCGCAAAGTCATTGTGATCTGAATTACGATGCTTTAGGCGGAGTCTCAATATCATCCTGATTCAGATTATGACTCGTACGATGACTTATGCCTAAGGCCTAAGGCCTAATAGCCTGGACGTGCATCAACCCACCCAACAATTCTGGCTCTGTACATCGCTTCGTTTCCGATTCTTTGTGCTGTTTTCATCTATACTCTTTATTTTAAACGACATCCTTGATTCAATTGTCTTGTTTCATTCGGCTTGAATCTGAATCGCCTGTACACCAAATCGCATACCCACAACTTCCGTTCGTCTGAATCAATTCTCTCCTGCTATCTATCTGTGAGTCTATAGTCAGTCTGAACGAGACTCTTTCCCATCCAAAACTTATCGCATTTGCGCTCAACAGTTTTGCCAAGTATCTTATATTACACTCGAACGAAACATATCCTTGATCATCGTCTGTTTTGTCTTTAACAGTTGATTTTTGGTATGTACTCCATTACTAACAGCCTTTCACTTTAATAATCTACTGAACCATCAGCTTGTTCGTCGCTTGTTTGCTACTTGATATCAATGCCTAAGTCAAAGCAACGGGCATCAGAACTCGCGACATGTGATCGATGTGGGGCGAATGTTCGTGCGCGCGGGTTAGGATCGCATTCAAAGTCTTGTGCAAAGAAAGAAAAGGAACGGCTGGAGGACGAGGAGTTTGCTGATATAGTTCGGAAGGCCAAGAAGAAAGGTGAGTGCTCAAATCAGTCGTCTTTCAATCATGCACTCAATAGATAGTTGATATCTGCCATACAGAACTTCGAAGGCAGCGACGCGAGATTCGCAATAATCTACAACGTTTGGAGGATGCGCAATCATCTATTGCAGGTGGGCCCTTATGTTTCAATGATAGTACTATGTTTCTAATTGTTCTCATCGCAATACAGTGAGCGCTACTGCGATCTGGGCAGATCCAGATCCAGATGTTGGTATGTTCAATTTAATTAGATTGATTATGTACTGAGACTGTCAATATCAGAGATGCAAGGGTCATCGCCTCGACAATACCCACCAGTGGACCATGACGCAGCCTTACCTGACTTTCACGAGGCCGATTTTGCTCCCAACGAGCCCGATCCTGGTTCCAATGAGCCTGATCCTGGTCCCAACAAGCCCAATCCTGAGCTCGATGATATTAAAGTCGAGTATCATCCTCACAGCCAAATTTCTTCCACTGTACATCACTTCTCTGAGTTCACCCGCAGCTGCATGACAGAACATACTGTGCCTCGTAACAATACACCTTGGGAACCCTTCCGCACGCGGCTAGACTTCGAAATAGCAGAGATTGCACTTGAAGCTGCGATGACGAAGGATCAAACCAATCGCCTTCTGGATCTCGTGCACCGATCTGCTAGCGGCAATGATAAGTTCACGCTGCAAAATCACGATGAGGTTCGCTCCCTATGGAACCTTGCTTCGCAACGTTATACCAGAGTGAGTATTGTCTCATGTACTAATACTAACATGATAATAAACTGATTATCAGTGCGCAGTTTCAGAATGATACAGTGTCTGTTCCATTTGACAGTGAGGTGCACGAATTCGAGATGCATTACCGCCCTCTCTGGGATTGGGGACTCGATTTATTGCGAGACAAATATCTCGCGCCTCATTTCGTATTCGATGCTCAACGTCTCTCGAAATTCGACGGAGAGAGGTTTGTACGTTTCATTGACGAACCATGGACTGCTGATGCATTTTGGAATGCACAAGTATGTTTCAAATCTTGTTTTATTGTTGTTTTAAATTAATAGTACAATGTCAAACCGTTGTAACTGTACTAGTCCCAGCTTCCCTCAGATGCGAAACCACTGGCATACATTCTTTATGCCGACAAGAGTAAACTATCGTCATTTGGGACCCAAAAGGGCTACCCAATTATTGCGCGTATTGCCAACCTACCTGTTCACATTCGCAACAACAATACTGCCTTGGGAGGTGGTCGCGTCGTCGGTTGGCTGCCCATTGTCAGTTGCATTGACAAGCTTGTTGGGTTAGTATTAGTATTGCTAACTGCCGTATTGATTTAGATTGTCAAGAATCAGGAACATGCGAAAAAGAAGAACTACGTCGACTTCAAAAATGCTGTCTGGCACACGTCATTTTACCAGCTTCTTGCCTCAGTTGCGCAGCACTCGAATACGGGTTATTGGTTTGAGTGTGGAGATGGAATCCAACGTCGTCTCTGGCCTGTTATTTTGATCTTAAGCGCTGATTATGAAGAACAGTAAGTACCACATGCATTTACTATTGTGAGGCTTATGTATAAATTGTAGATGTATCATGGCGTTGATCCGTGGACTTAAGGGAAAATTCCCGTGTCCAGTTTGCTTGGTTCCGCAAGACGAGCAGTCCGTTCTTGCTACCCACGAGTTTCGCACACGCCACCAATCTGAAGATGTACTTCGCACTGCAAGATTGAAGCCTTCTGAGAAGGAAAAAGAGGCTCATCTCAAGGCTTTCTCGCTCCGAAATGTTGAGGTATGCAGTTCCTGCTGTGATATCTATCAAATACTGATGTAATTCAATTGTTAGAATGTCTTTTCGAGAGTTCGTCACGTCGACGTTCATCGTGCACTTTCTTTCGACCGCCTTCACACAAATGAGGAAGGGTTATGGGGCGATCATTTGTGGAAGGAAGTTAAGTTTTGGATTTCAGACCTCGGGCGCGATGCAGCTGTCAAACTCGACAAAAAGTATGTATTGTGATTACCATGATACATTGTTGCTACTTCTGACTCAGCGTCCTACTAGTTTTGATGGACTTCCGCGATGGCCTGATTTAACACATTTTTCGTCTGTCGTCGCAGTGGATTTCACTGATGGTACTGTTCTCGGGGATCTGTCAAAGGTTCATGTGCACATTATAAGCGGTTTTCGGCACTAACACAAACTTACTATTTAGATGATTGTCTTTGCCGCACAGGATATATTTACTTCGTCCCGCTGTAAACTGGGACACTTACTCCTTCGCTGCATTCACCACTACATCGAGTTTGATATCTATGCCTCGTTAGAAGTGCATACAGAGCATACAATCGCAGCTGGGAGGTTGGCAGTGCAAAAGTTCTCAGAGATAATGGCCGTAAGTCACTGTATTGTTCTGGTTTTCGATGATGATCAGCTGACACATCACTAGGAATATATTGCCCAATCACAGCCTGAAACCCTCAAAAATTGGAACTTTCCAAAGAAACATTTGGTCTCTCACATATTCGACGATATCATATCGAAAGGTGCGACACGTAACTACAGTACCAAACCAAATGAAAAAATGCACGGCTCGTTGCGAAAAATATATCTTCAACGTACAAATTTCAAGAACGTCGCTTCTCAGGTTTGTTACTTGTAACTATTTGTCATGCAGATTCAGACTTGTTTTATTGTTACAGATTCTGCACTATGATGAATGGCTTCTGACCTCAACATCTATGCGCACTGAACTCGATGAACTTGACGAGTACTACAAACGAAACACTTGCGACCCAGAGACTCATGAAGCGCTGGACTTGGATGACACTGGGGAACCCGAATCTACTACTATCCATGCTCATTTAGGTTCGAGGCAAGGCAACCACTCGTTTTCCGATATCATGCTCTCGCACGGAACTGACAGGGCCTTCACCAACTTTCGGATGAAGCTAAATGGCTTCTTAAATGGCTTTCTACCACAGCACAATATTCCATTGCCGGATGGAAAGTGTATTCACCTGCGCACAGAAGATATGGTATGCTAATTTACTTCTCATTCAATTCATTATACTAATACACTACTATTAGATAACAGTGTTTCATTTCTTGCGTGTCAACTACGAATCAATAGTCAACTGGCGCCTGCACTGAGATTTACTTCGGTGCAACCCGAAGTTCTATGGATTGCCAAGGTATGACTGCGTCATCGTGAAGACTGCCGACAAACCATTTTTCGCTCGCCTCGTGTACATGTTCAGCTGCTTGATTGGCAACACTGATTTCCCTCTCGCGCTGATTCATCCTTATGATGTTGGTATCGCCAGTAGTCGTCGAAGGCGAGATAATGACATGGGACTGTGGCGTGTGCGAGCCAAACCTCGCATATCCTCTGAAATCATCTCTGTCCAATCGATCATTCGGGGTGCTGCTCTCGCAAATGATCCGGAAACAGACGGAGATTACTTTGTAATTCACACTGTAGATACTGACATGTTTCTTCGAGTCAAGGCTCTACAAGATCAACCAAGCACTTGATCCACTACCGCTTTAATACTGGCTTGAGAGCCGCAAATTTGCTCCTGTAAGTAAGCCAGGTCCTGCCACATCCCTTTGAGAGCGACACTTCACACTGTCCCATATGCCCAGGAACTGACGAGACCATTACCTATTTGACTGCCCACAGTACAGATGCAAACGTCACATATTCGCAAGCACCGTCCGACAAAATGCAACATCCATCACGCACATACTCACATCCAAGAAAGTCACACCTCATCTTAACCACTTCGTAAATAGCACCGGCCGCTTCAAACCTACATTTGGTGAGCTGTAAACTTTGTATAAGAAAATATACTAACAAAACATATAGATATACCATACACCACTCCGTGACATAATCCCCATCATCATACTCTTCGTCGAAAGCGTTTTCTCTAGTCCGCTGTCGCATTATGGTGCGCGAGTCTTAGTGCCATGATGGAAAGCTCGGGCAACCGAACAACTACCATGTTGATGTCTAGGCGGTGTTAAGGGTATCTTGGAGCACACGCTCTTCAAAGGAACTTATTTCCCAACTTTGGTGGACCATCAACTGTGCTAACGTCTATGTCGGTTTCCAGGTCCAGCCTGCTCTGATGGGCCTTTCCATGCACGGCAATTACAAACAGCCTTTCGTCAAACATTCTTCATTTTACATATGTAAGTGACCTCATTATTTCTGAATCGTAAGACTTTATCCGTCCACGTGTTGATGTGTAGATTTGAAACGTGTACTATCACACATCGACCTGCAACATGTTGCGATGATTATTATGTACGTCCTCATCGCGTGTAAATTACTGTTCAATTTAACTTTGTTGGTCGCAGCCTCATGGCCTCAACACGATTGCATAAAATGGCACCGACTGCGAGACGGACTTGACACCCTGCGACGACCCACCTCTCAACACCCTTCAATGTCTGACTCTGGTTCGAATTCGATATCCTTCAGTTCTGATTCAGGTTCAGACTCGGCAGATGAAGGCACCCAATGTCAGCCTGTGGCTCCACCGAGCAGTGGCGCCTCTATTGAACACTACCAACAGGTACGCTTGTGCTTTTGTTCGTATCACATATTCTAAATTCTAACATACTTGTTAATACATTAGTATATCAAATATCTCCAGCTTCAACAAGGGCAGCTCCAGCAGCGGAATGCATCTCTGAATGAGAGCAATGGCATTCTGGCTGCACAACAGCTGAAACGTTCTCGTAAACACCCTCAAACATTGTCGTCTAGGGTATCGTCAATGTCGCAAACAGCATCTGCGATACTGTCCGCATCAGAATCTGCTGTCTCAGCTCCTGCCTCATCGACGACGAATGATGTTGACAAGCTCATTTTAAGCCTGGCGAAAAAATATGCATTAACTACCGAGATGTTTCTCCCTGACAAGGTTATTTTTCAAACAGACTGTCCTGATCCTGCAGTCGACTTCTCGAATCCAAATCGTTATGCGAAGAAGTCTACAGCAAAGGATGCACTCGTTGCTGAACTCTATGCGTCCATTGACCACACGTTGCACGCTCAGATGCGAACAAATGCATTCTTCAACCAGGTGCGCAGTTTTTCTCACTTCAAGGCTTTAATATTATAATAAATACTTCAATCAGTTCGGGAGCGGAATGCAGCAAGCTCGCTCATCATTTCTAAACAGCCTGCGTACTGTTGCAGGCGGCATCTTCAACATGCCCAATGAATTTTTCGTTTCGAAATACAACCGAACTTCCCTCTCACAGGTCACAGACTTGATCGGATGGGAAGCAGGCAAAGGCAAGGCCTATGATATCTTCAAGGCGCCCATACTTTACCCCGATCATATCGTGAACGAGAAGAAAATCTTCAGGAACTGGATAGTCATCGCAAAGGTAAGGTCAGTTTATACTAGTAACAGCGGATCTGGCTACTCATATGTTGCTTTGAAGGCTATGAAGGTTGCGGTATGCGGAAAGATGTCATTGTATTCCAAAGCACGTGGCGGACCACCTTCCTACGCTAAGATGTGGAAGCTCACAAGCTGCACTCCTGGCCTGATCGCATTTAGCGTCACATCGGTAGGGTCCCAGTTTGAATATACACTGAGCTGATACTCATCATGTCCTGTAGATCATATTCATCCTGTCCCCAGACCAGGAATTCTCGGGTGATGGAGTTGGTGCCATTTCCTCGATCGCGTATCACTCCCTCTTTCAGACAGTCAAGAAATTCTTCGTTGTTAAGTGGAACCACCAGCGCATCAAATCGGTCGTCGAGCAAATCAACGGATACGTCTTTGATGGTACTGTCAAGACGCAGCCATCCAATGACACTCAGTGCACCATGGAGCAAGTCACTGAATCACTTGATCGTGTTATGGCCGCGCTGGACGCCAGTGATTCAGACTCAAACGATGATTCAGACTCATTGGAATATGTTAACTTGCTGGTACAGGCAGCTAACATCCATCCGACTGTAACTGCAGCTGCAGCTGCAACCATTTCAACCTTGCAACCTAAGACAGCCGTTGACGCTCCCCAACTCGAAGCCGCAGTCCCGCAACCCAAAGCCGCAGTCCCGCAACCCAAAGCCGCAGTCCCGCAGTCCGAAGCCGCAGCCCCGGGGCCTATCATTCAAGTTGATACTAGCCTACAACCTTCCATTTCAACTCCGTGTTTTTCAACTCCTATGGCACCATGTGTAGAGACTTTGGTGGATGCCCAGGGTCAGAGCGAGGACGTATCACCAGCTATTGGGCTTGTTACTATTGCCAAACCTCAGGCAAAGGCATCCAGGGGCAGGAGGAAGCCCAAGAGTCAGACGTTGGCCAGTGATTCTACCACTATTCGCCGCTCCTCATGTCACGCTGTAGCATGATACTTCTGTCTCCCTAGTATTGCTATTAAGATCTGATCACACAATCACTAGATTCTAGCTCTACTGTAATCCGAGTGTTTGGGTTACCTATGTGTTGCTCCTTCGTACAGCTTTTGCAATCTCACTGTGCCTTCATCCCAATGCCAACCCCAACGACGACCTGTTTGTGTACCGGATACAGGCAAAATTCTCTCTTCTTAGACTGGCGCCTCAAACCCATCACCAATTCTATCATGTCGTAGGAGCGCCTGTCTTCCAGCGCGAAAGGTCGAGTTCAAGCCTCGGACAGATCGTGAAGATTGCTAATAACAACTAGTCGTGAAGGGTATGGACTCGTCCGAGTTGTGGAGGTGGTGAGTCCTGGTTGCAACTCCTTTGTGGAGGAAGGACGATGAAGGCAAGACTGTTTGCAACGCGTAAGTTCTCATTTGTTGTTCCTTCTATATTCGTACCTATCTCTTATATACATACAGATGCGGCCTCTACTATAAGCTTCACGGCTCTGCTCGTCCCATTAGTATGAAATCCGATATTATTTGGAAGCGCTCTCGACACGACGCTCGTGCGCAGCACTCCTCCCTCACCAAGCCCCCAAGCGCATCTAACATGCCTGGCACTCCTTCCGTTATGGAGGAGACAGTTTCAGAACGGGTTCTGGTGCGACAAGCGCAGGTACTTCTTCGTCTTCGCGGCGCAGCAGCATGGACTCGTCTGTCCACACAGTCGATGCGGGCACTGTTGTGCCACACCTGCCACTATACTACCCACCAACCCACCATGAGACCCGCACCCGCCATGGGGGTGTGGGTATACCTGCGGGTGTGGGTGCGGGTGCGGGTGATGCTTGCGACACCCACGGGTACACCTGTGTCATTCCCTAGTCATTGGTGGTCGTTGGCTCTCTCGATCTTGTTCTCTCGCTAGATGGGGTTTATGCCGAGATTTTCACGGTGTTAGTAGTTGGCTCTCTCAATCTTGTTCTCTCACTAGAGGTCTCTGGTCCGTCATCTTGAGCTCGTCAATCACTTGTTGGTCATGTCTGAGTTCGTTCTTGCAGCCAGCAAGAATGATGGGAATGCCAGCACAGAAATGCATCACCTCAAAAATCTGCACATTGTCCAGAGTCGGTGAGTCGACAGCAAAGCAGATAAGAACAATATGTCTTGAACTAACTGATAAGATCTGAAGCGGTCATAGTCTTCTTGCCCTGCTGTATCCCATAATAGCACATGACAAGCTCGATGTGCTTTCCGTCAAGCACCATCTGAATCACTGACGATAGTGAGCTTCCTCCTTATTTCAGCCATTATTCAAACATAGAAAGTAGGATTGCATGGATATTGCATTACAATGAGTTTGTGGCCATTCAGATGCCTATAGTAATACATGTTTGTCGCCAATTTAGCCCTTTTGCTATGATTATTTCCTAACATGGTAATTTATTTTATGTCATTGAGTTTATCATTGATAGTGCTTAGGTTGACGATTCAAACTCACTTTTGTTCCTCAATGTCGACGTCCATGTTCCCATCTGGTCCTGGTGCCTTCAGCCTCCCCTTCATCACTCCAACATAACCTTTGCTGCTCTCATTTTGCTCCAGCAACTCAAGGTACGCTTGATTTTAAATTGCCCGTTTCCCTTCTGAATCCATTTCATCTTTTTTAGACTGCATGTCCAGAATTCTGGTGCCTTCAACCTCCCCGTCATCACTCTGTGACTTTTGCTGCTCTCATTTTGCTCCAGCGACTCAAGGTGCGCTCATCACTCTGTTACTTCTGCTGCTCTCATTTTGCTCCAGCGACTCAAGGCGCGCTCATCCGTCTGTTACTTTGCTGCTCTTGTTTTGCTCCAGCGACTCAAGGTGTGCTCATCACTCTATTACTTTTGCTGCTCTCGTTTTGCTCCAGCGACTCAAAGCGCGCTCATCACTCTGTTACCTTTGCTGCTCTCGTTTTGCTCCGGTGACTCAAGGTGTGCTTTGTTATATGTTGTCCGTTTCCCTCCCATCTCATCTCTTTGCCTGTCCAGAGTCGGTTGCGCCCCCCCATCACACCAAGCATCATCACTTAGACCCTGTTACTCTTGCTGCTCTCGTTTTGCTCCAGCGACTCAAGGCGCGCTCGTCACTCTGTTACTCTTGCTGCTCTTGTTTTGCTCTAGCAACTCAAGGCGTGCTCGTCACTCTGTTACTCTTGCTGCTCTCGTTTTGCTCCAGCAACTCAAGGTGCACTTTATTTGTGTTACCTATCTCTTTTCGATCTCATTTTTTTGCGTGTCCAGAGCGCACTTATTCTATGTCGGTTGTTGGTCATGAGCAGGCTTTATGGTCCGGGCAAGTACGGAGGCGAGGGGAGTCATTTCTGTTTTCACCATGCATATCATAATGTAGATTAATATTTGTCTCACAATAACAATTGATATGCGTTGAACATTCATCACCACCTTGCTGGAATGATTATCACGACATTAAGACCTCAGTTGACAACCTTACAATGTGCATTCAGACCACAGGGCCGCCATTAAAATGCCCACTAATACTCGGTGGGTACCATTAAAATACCCGTTATATCATCATGTTCACGTGCATTAAAATGGCGCGAGGTTCATTAAAATGCTGACTGTTTGATCATAATCTATGGTAATGGGTCCGCGTCGTTAGACCATTTTAATCGATTAAAATGCCGTAAAAAAAGTTCCGACATTTGGTGTTGTCTCTTTTGTCCACGGAAGACTCTGATAGTCTAGTGGAGAGACTTTAGGTGTTGACAGTGATACCTGACCTCTTACATCTGTGTGTTATACCGATCGAGGGTAGTCATTTGCGAGTTAGACTTTAGCTATTGAAAAGGGGACTTGGTATTGAAGTCCAAGGTCGCCCGTTCCTGAGTCTGTTTAATACTCATTGTGAGTTCCTTGGCAGCAGGTTCAATATTAGGCTAAGAGTGCTACAAAGGCTTGACTAGGCCTGACGGTAGTTTCACCTGTTTTTGTATTGAGGGGGACTCTCATTGTAACTCCGCACAACTTGCTGCACTAAGTTTGTGTACGAATCCTTGTTGCTGTGTGAAGTGTTAGGAAGAGTGTCTGTTTGTTTTGTGTCATCTCTATATTGTTAGAGTGACTGTGTTTCCTGATTTGTTTGTTGTTGTCTGTGTTGTTGTGATTGTTGTTGTTGTTGTTGATCGCTGACTGACTGAGTTCTGTGTTTTTCTCTCATCGTTGTGTTTCATATCCATATTGGTGGATTGACTGTTGACTGCTGATCACTGACTACTGACTTTTTGTGCGAGCCATATTCTACTGACTGTATCTTAGGAGCTAGGCAAGCCACCCACGAACGACCACGTTATCAGTCATTGGTATTTGTCTGAATCGCTGACCGTGGAGATATTTGGTTTTATAGGTGTTTATCTATAGATCATCTATCTAAGAAGACATTACTGGAGCCCACCGCGAGGGGTGGTATTTTGAAACTTTAGCTCCTTAGGTATATTCGGACTAATTCGCCTGCACAACTGATACATATATTTGCATCCATTACAATTCGTATCTACTGTTATCATGAATCCACCACCAAACCCTACTGTTGTTGTTGCTGCTCAACCTGCTGCTGTGCAAGTAGCACAACAAGCATATATACCCCTTGCTTTACCCTTGCCAGGAGGCAAGCGTGCCCCTGCCAAGTTCAAAGGAAAGTATCACCAAGTGAAGACATTCATTCGCCAATACGAGAGATTATGCTACCTGAATTTGATTACAACTGATCAGGAGAAGTGTGAGAATATTACCCTGTATTGTTCCACAGATGTTATTCGGTTCATTGAGGCTTTGCCAAGCTATAGGAGTAATGACTGGGACCAACTGAAAGCAGACCTCAGCAGTTTCTATGATGCAGATCGAGATGTCAAGCGATACAATGTTCGCAAGCTATTTGCTTTTGCTAAGAAGAATCGGTCAGGATCTATGAGGACCCTAACGGAGTGGAAGAAGTACACTCGGAAATTTATGATCATAGGAGGATGGCTATTAGCCAAGAATAAGATATCTAGCAATGATCATGCTACCTACTTTTGGAAAGGAATTCCAAAAATGTTACGTGCCCAGATTGAAACGCGACTATTGGTGTCAACACCCCTGAGAGACATGACAACCCCTTTCTCGGTGGCTGATGTGTCACAAGCTGCAGAAAAGATTCTGCAGTGGGATCGCTTTGACACGGATCTAGTATATTCAGATACTGAGGACTCTGACAGTGAAGACACGAACAGTTCTTCAGATTCAGAATCGGACTCAGATTCTAGCTCTTATTCGGAGGAAGAATACCCTAAAAGAGTGAAATCTTCAAAGAAAGCAAAGCATAAGAAGCACTTACCCACCAGTAAGCCTCTTATACGTAAGACTCGCTTTGATGATCTCAGCTCTGACGAGGAAGAAACCCCTATTATCAAGACGAGAAGAGCAGTACAGCAGCAAAGGAAGGCTAAGCAAGACACCCAGGAAGTTGAGAACTTGATTCAACAACTTGGACGGATGAAGATAGGGGATGCTAACTATAACACCCTATACTACAAAGCTGTCACTTTAGATCCATCAGTTAGGGATATTGTTGAAAGTCCCATGGAAAGAAGGAGAAAAGAACATTATATGGGACTTAGGGACTCAAGATTTCCTGCAGCCAGATTCACACCAAGGGAGGGAAACAATATGAATATCAACAATAGTACTACTACAGGCAATAGATCTACTACCCCTAACTACAGTAACCCCTATTCTATGGAAGTAACATGTTTTGGCTGTGGAGAAAAGGGTCATGTTGTGTCAAGGTGCTCGGAGATAGAAAAATTACTTACTAATGGATCCTTGAGGCGGACGGAGCAAGGCATATACCTTGTAATGCCGGAAGGAGTGCCCCTAAGAAAGTGGGGGACAGGAACATTAGTAAATGCGTATGAAAATTGGAAAAGATCAGCGAAAACTCACTTTGTTACTTGGAGGGAGGCTCCTGAGAGCGCAAGTGAATCAGAAGAGAATCTAGAAAATTGTTGGGCTTTGGGAAATGATAGTCAGGAGGACGGCGAGGAAGAGATAGTAAGAACTTACCCGGCAGTGCGGACAGAGAAAGAAGGAACCCGTCGGCGGAATGAAGTTTTCGATGGTGTATATCCTCCGAAGGGACGAGACGCAAGAGCGGAACTAAAAAAAGAGCAACATCAGCGTTATGAATTGAGAAGAGAAAGGCAGTATGCACCTGTTGCCCGGCAACAACCTAATAAAACCCCTGTCGCTGCTCCGCCGACGAAAATTGAGCCGGAAAAAGCTTCAGAACCTCCGGGCAAACCAACAGTACCCAAGGCGCGCGAGTTTAAAGTGCTAGAACCTAGAAAGATATATGAATCAGTGAACGTTCCTCATGGGAACACAAGGAATGAAAAGGAAAACTTACCGGCCAGACCTGGAGAGTTTCCAGGAAGAATGGAAACAAGAGAAAGGAAAAACGAACCTTGGAAAGTTGGGGCGTATGAGAAGAGCTCACCGCCTCCAAACAAAGAAGAAAGGGCGCGATACGATGCGCAAGATGACGACGTCGTCATGGAGGATGATGCCCTAAAAGAGGAAAGTTTAGAGAGTTAGTAAGAGGAAAAGAAAGAGAAAAGATATGGGACGCACCTAAGGAGAACACGAAGGTTCAAAAGGTAGTTGATCCGTTAATAGAACCTAAATCGGGAATAAGGAGATCAGAACTTGCTGATGGCATCAGCGCCAAGTTAGTTCTAAATAGAATTCTCAACGTACCGGTGGAACTTACCGCGGGAGAAATACTTGGAGTATCCAAAGAACTGTCGGGGTTGCTGGCCGAGTCAATAAAGCCTAAAACAGTAAGTAGAAAGGATGTTCACCTGGCGTATGACGTGCATAGAGCACATGAACTTGAGGCCGGAAGCTTCCGAGTGTCGGAAAGTTTCGAAGCGAAGGCAAAGGAAGCATTAATAGAATTGCCGATTATGATCGACGGGTGCAATCTCAAAGCGGTAATAGATACCGGTAGTCAGCTAAATATAGTTTCCGAAGACACGTATGAAAAGTTCATCAAACTTCCTATCAATAGAAGCAAAACACTAACATTACATGACGCAAACGGCAGCACGGGACATCTCAAGGGACTTGTTTCCCAAGTTCCCATTAGAATAGGATCAGTACTTACAATAGCGGAAATTTATGTAGGTGCTTCGGTCCCATTTGATATTCTATTAGGTAGACCCTGGCAAATACATAATGCAGTATCTATACATGAGCGACGTACAGGGACTTGGTTAGAATTTGGACATAGCCCCTCTAACGATCAGATATCCGAAGTATTGGTCACGCCTTCCAAAAATGGAAAGAGCCGAGACCACGGGGCAAACAGCTGGAACATTACATGTTCCCAAGGTACCGAAGATCACACGTTCTGTTTAGAAGTAGCTAAAAATAGTACAATCACTCGTTCCGCAAGTCCGGAAAGTTTAGTAATACCGAATGACGCAATCCATGCAAACTGTAGGCGGACTCTAGTAAAAATGCAAGGCCATATTGTCGGACAAGTATCGAAATTAGTAGACAACTGTTTGGACTTAATGAACAGTACTCTACATAATTTGGAAAGTGCTACAGTACCAGAATCTATAAAAGGGGAGCAGGAAAATTCTGAAAAAGTCGGCAAGTCAAAGCACCCATACATAATGCCTCCTAGCCGATCCATCACACTTTTCCAGCCTAATCCGGAAATTTCCGATTATGCCGGTACCACGCATAGCGTGCGTTTCACACATCCCGGACATCACGCGTTTAGGCACACTGCCAACGTGCTCAATGCTCATTCAATCGATGGAAACCATCATGCCGATTACTTAGTTTTCAATAGCTCTCAGTACAAAGATCTGAGAGATGATGCAAGGCACGTGGGAGAATTCTTACCTAGTATAGTAATCAGTGCGAAGTTTGCCAAACCCGAACTAATCTCCCAATATGGTAATATTAATATCCCTGCGATCGAGCTTCCCTTGGAAGCTCGATCAATTCGTTCACCTACTCCCATGGCCTTTGCCCGTTGTATAACTAGTGGTCCATTTCTCCCCGACTATGATATAGAGTTTCGTAAGTTTTACAATAAAACTATCCCTTTACCTACTATCAGTTTCGAGGATCTGGCGCATATGACTGCGTCGGATATTGATAACCTGCCGGATATTCCGGACCCGAAGCGTCCCGATCCTACTTTTGACCCCCGGATCCAACGTTCCCTCCTTCTTCGACCTGCTCAAGACACGAAGGACACGTTTAGCGCTACTATGGAGTTCAAGAGAAGTGAGGTGAGATTGAAGAAAGAAGAAGAAACTGATGATGAAGCGGCTGTGCGCCGGAAGGTACCACCTACTCCTCCTCCCAGTCCCGCTGCTGTGTCTCAGGCGCCTGCATTGAAACCTGTGAGTCTTCCGATTGCGGAAGGCTGGACTAACATCATGAAGGACACCTCCGGCGGAGACACTGATGCGGAAGGCATTCCGGACGATGAAGACTCCTCCGAGGAATCCATATCCACCAACTCCTCCTCCATGTCCGATGGGGAGGACGACACACTCACACTCCCATCCCAAACGTTAGTCTACCGACGCCTTTCACATCTCGCGCAAGACCTCGCTAACCCGCAATCCCGTCGCACGATGCCCGCACTTATCCCATCCCTGAAATTCAACAGAACCCTTGACGCGCTCGACGAGGTCGATGAGTCCGAGGACATCCTCCCTCGGAACACTCCCGTTGCTTTCGGACTTACCACGGACAAATTACAGTATGATCCCCTTCCATTTGCAGGACTTTATGACGCCAGGCTCGTCATCCGACTCATTTCTGCGTGCCAGTTTTTGGCCAAGGCCATGGCCGATCAAGCTACCCGTGAGCTGGGGCTCGAGCTCGCCGGTTTTCACATCGCTCGCCCTAGCTCCATCTTTCATAATGACACCCCTGATTACTCTAAAGCCGTCCCACGCGGACGCACTCGCCTTCATACCCATATGTACGAGCTTCAGAACATGCGCGCTTCTGCATGCACCATCCTGCAACTCACGCATGCGACACTTACCCCCATCCAGTCGCAGGAGTCTCTCCTCTCCCTTATTTTCATTATTGTTGTTGATGGAGTGCGTTGCATCCCTGCCAACGTCAACCGCGCCGCTTTCTTTTTACAGGCATGTCCTTCATCCAATCCGCTGTTCACCATCGACGAGGCCGCGACGCTTCGCACCACGTCGGGCATCTTCCGTTTCTACTCTTACTTCCAACTCGCTGACACGATTGACGACCTTCTTGCACTTTCCCTTCCGGACGAGGACGTTGTCCACCAGCTCTTACAGAATTACTCCCTTGATGACCTTCGTGGCACTGGCGTCAAGCCCAACATTAGTTCTAACTATCTGTTGTGTGTTGCTGAGTCCCAGGCCCAACGTTGCTTCAATACTCAGCGCGTTGGTCCATACATTTTGGAATAGGGGGTATGTGTCTATTTTTATTCATTTCAAATGATCTCAGCATTCTTTTTTTTCATGGTAGGGATTCGAGTCTTGGAACTTCTTTTCTTCGCTGTCTGTTATCTTCGTATCTCATTTGTCTGCATTTGTACCTACTTGTACTTGTATCTGCGTAACTCTATGTAC
This sequence comes from Suillus plorans, assembly GCF_016647745.1. NCBI lineage: Eukaryota > Fungi > Basidiomycota > Agaricomycetes > Boletales > Suillaceae > Suillus > Suillus plorans. Next base: position 860,346 of record NW_024537388.1, read on the forward strand.
TTGTATGTTTTTCAATCGCTGATTACGAAGTCTTTTGCTTAGTTTTTTTCTTTTTTTTGCGCCTATTTGTACATGTATTTGCGTGCCTGGATTGAATATGTTTGATTTGGTCTTTGAATTCTGTCTTCGAAGTAGCGCTATTTTTGTACAAACTATGAATAGTTTTTGATCGTTCTCGTGCCTGTTTGTTTGTGACGTGTGAACGTGTTAGTTTCTACTTGTTACTACTTGTTACAATTGCAATTTCACTTGGATTTTTGTTGTATATTGTACATAAGCCTTGTACCAGTTTTACAGAATTCATACATTGTTTGTTTTGTCCCCTCCCCTGTTACTAAGCCTTGTCTGAGACAGGAGTCTATTGAAATATTGGTGTCAATTTATTGCAAGGATTTGTGACTAAGTGTCTATTAAAGCTATTTTCGACCTAAGTCTAGTCTAGACTTAGTATACAACAACTTGTTGTTCCCTAGGTCTTGTAGCCTGAAAAACGAGTTGTTGATTAGCCAAGTCTTTGTAATCTTTTCACATATATATACGTAAGAAATACATTGCCAAGAATATACCAAGTGCGAAACAGATACTACCAGCCCGCGAGCTTAGAACACATTTGCGACACGTAACCTTGCCTGACAACCTAGTCTCACGCAATTTACACTTAGCAACGAGTCACACATACATTACAGAACCGGTCTGGTGAACCGATGTCATTCCAAGTACGAACTTTGGAAACTATGCAATCAAGCTACGGACTCTATGCGCGAGCCAGTAACACCCTGGAAGATTATGAAGAGATTGAGGAAGGAAGTGCAGACTCATATGATTCTGCAACCATGGAAGAGTTTGCAAGTAATGAGGAAGATACGGTAACCATGTGGACCGATAATGTTGAGGCTCATTTTGAGCCTGGAGATTCAATATGGGCAATGACCCTTGATGGACATGAGAATGAAGGGATGTTTTGGACCCCTGACAACCCCTTCAAATACAGTTTGGCTAGTTCAGAAAATGTAAATTCATTCACAATGTACAAGCGAGTGGACAAGAAAGTACGTCCAGTTCCAGGAGTATTTCCCCAGGAAGCCCAAGTGGTGAGACAATTCCCAAACAACCCTTTAGATACCCTCGTACCCCTATCTCCTAATCCCCCAGATATATTTCCTACCAAGAAGCTTACTGTAGAACGACTTGAAGCTCTGAATATCAATGCTAAAGGATTCTTACGTCCTGAGGAGGAGAAGCTTTTTTGCTATATTATGTGGCTACACCAGGATGCACTAGCATTTGAAGATACAGATAGAGGTACTCTGAAGGAATCATACTTCTCTCCCTATATTATTCCTACTGTTCCCCATATTCCCTGGGAATACAAGAATATCCCAATTCCACCGGGAATACGAAGCAAGGTTATAGATGTACTAAAGTTGAAAATCGATGCAGGAGTCTATGAAGCTAGTCAATCGGCATATAGATCACGATGGTTTTGCGTAGTTAAGAAGAATGGAAAGCTTAGAATAGTTCATGATTTGCAGCCTTTGAACAAGGTTACAATTTGCGATGCTGGATTACCACCAATTCTTGACGATTTTGTAGAACCTTTTGCAGGAGCCCAATGTTATACAGTATTTGACTTATTTTGGGGATTTGATGCTAGAAAGTTGCACCCACTAAGTAGAGATCTTACTGCATTCCTAACCCCCTTAGGATTACTTCGCATTACATCGCTTCCAACCGGATTTACAAACTCGCCTGCAGAATTCCAGAAATGCATGATGTTTGTTCTCAAGGATGAAATTCCTGACAAGGCCAACATATTCATAGATGATCTTCCTATCAAAGGTCCCACAACTATATTTCCTGATGAGCAAGGCCAACCTGCTATTTTGCCAGAAAACCCAGGAATACGAAAGTTCATTTGGTTACATGCTTTAGATGTTCATCGAATTATGCATCGTGTCAAGGAAGCTGGTGCTACATTCTCAGCACTTAAGATCCAGTTGTGTCTCCCAGAAGTCTTGATTGTTGGACAGACATGTACCCCTGAAGGACGTCTTCCAGATAAGACGAAGGTAGATAAGATTCTCAATTGGCCTGATCTAACGACTCCAAAGGAAGCTAGAGCATTTTTAGGATTGTGTGGTACTGTACGTATATGGATCCCAGGCTATTCTACCCTAGCAAGACCCTTGAGTGAGCTATGGAGAAAGGACGTAGAATTCATTTGGGATGAAAGACGTAAGGAAGCTTTTGAGATGTTGAAGAAATTAGTTGCTTCAGCACCGGCCCTAAGATCAATTGACTATACTTCAGAATTACCAGTAACCTTATCAGTAGATTCTAGCTATATGGCAGCGGGGATAATCTTATCCCAGGATGATGAGAATGGACGCAAGCAACTGGCTAGATACGGATCGTTACCATTTAATGAAGTAGAAGCCCGTTATTCGCAACCAAAGCTGGAACTATACGGACTTTACCGAGCCCTTCGTCATTTCCGTCTGTACATTATTGGTGTGAAAGTTCTTCATGTAGAAGTTGATGCCAAGTATATCAAGGGAATGCTCAATGAACCTGACCTTCAGCCAAATGCAGCTATCAATCGTTGGATCCAAGGAATCCTTTTGTTTGATTTCAAACTTATCCATGTCCCAGCTACCAGATTCAAAGGACCAGATGCTTTGTCTAGGAGAGGTTTAGGTGAAGGAGAAAGAATTGAGGTTCAGGATGATTCTTGGTTGGATGAATTAGCATTATATATGGGAGTATCTCAGGCATGCTTCCGAGCTACAGTATTACATCAGGAAGAGGTAACATTTCCCTCAATTGTATTCATGGGAACAAGTTTGCAGGAACAGAACCTGAAGGACATTTTCAAATTCCTAACTACTCTAGAAGCTCCTTCATTTGCAAGTATTTCAGCAAAGAAGAGGTTCCTGAAGAAGGCTGTCAAATTCTTTGTGCAGAACGGGAGAATGTATAAGCGAATGCAGGCTAGACCACCCTTACTAGTAGTTTTTGATCCGGAAAAGCGTGCGACTATTCTGAATCAGGCACACGAAGAACTTGGACACAGGGGTGAAGTTGCCACGTGGGACACAGTACGGCTTAGGTTCTTCTGGCCCTACTTATTTTCAGATGTACGGCATCATGTACAGTCATGCCACCCTTGTCAAATTCGAAGCACTACCAAAATGCATATTCCTATTACAGTTTCTACCCCATCTACAATATTCGTGAAAGTTTACATCGACATCATGCATATGCCTCCAGCTCAGGGATTCAAATATATTGTGCTGGCTAGGGACGACTTGTCACGATATGTAGAAGGACGACCTTTGAGAGCACCTAATGCCAGGCCCTTAGTAAATTCTTTTGGGAAGATCTTTATTGCAGGTATGGAGCCATTGGGCAAGTAACTACTGATAACGGACCAGAGGTGCAAGGAGCATTTTCAGCCCTTATGCGGAGAGTGAACATTCCACATGTTACAATTTCACCATACAACTCTCAGGCTAACGGAGTAGTTGAAAGAGGGCATTTCATATTGCGAGAAGCATTAATAAAGGCGTGTAATGAAAACCTTACACAATGGCCTCAGAAGATCCCCCAAACTTTGTTCGCGGACCGAGTTACCACAAGTCGGGTAACAGGATTTTCTGCATTCTACCTAGTTCACGGAGTACACCCAGTTTTGCCATTTGATTTAGCAGAAGCTACATTTATGGTAGATGGTTTCAAGAGTGGAATGACTTCAGTTGAATTGCTAGCACTTAGGATACGCCAGCTTGAAAGACGTCCAGAAGACTTAGAGCAAGCAGCAGAAACACTGAAGAAAGCTCAGTTCAGATCGAAAGAGCAGTTTGAGAAAAGGTATTCAAAGCGATTAAGACGGGAAGCTTATCAACCAGGAGATCTGGTACTGGTACGTAATACTCGGATAGAGAAGGAACTAAACCGAAAGACCAAACCCCGCTATCTCGGCCCTTATAAAGTGGAACAGCGAACTCAGGGAGGATCGTATGTATTAAGTGAAATGGACGGTACAATATCCCGTCGTGGAGTCGCTGCCTTTAGATTGTTGCCATACATATCAAGAAACTCGCGTCAATTTTGGAGACTTTCTCAAGGAATTGAAGAACTTGAAGAGGAACATCTTCTTCCTGATTCTGATGGACCAGTTGAATAGTGAAGGAGGGACCAGTTACTCTCCACAGCAGTTGAAGACGTGGCGCCAGAAAGCTCGTGCTAACTTACTTCGTATCACAGCTGTCTGGATCGGTCACGTATTGGAGAAGCATACACACTCAGAAGGAAGTAAGGACATTTTGTTGGAACCTGGGAACGCATACCTTACCGATCCATTAACCCCAGAAGAACAGGATACATTACCAAATTTTCCTAACTGGATTTGCCCAATTTGCGCTACCTTAGAGCAACGGGCCCAGAACGCAGAAGCTCACCTGAAAGAAATTGAAAAGATAGAAGTCCAATCGTGGGTAACATTCCCATTAGATTAGTTTTCCCTAGTTTTCCCAGAGTTTTTCTTAATGAACGGTATGTCTGAAGAGGAACATTTGTTGTATGAAACCCAAGCGGCCTGCTTAGCTTTACTTGTACATCACATACACTGTTCACATTCAACTCTATTTTCTGGATATTTACTGACTATAATTGTATTATGGGATTCGGGATACAAGCGGCTTGTAAGGAGACATTGTCATAGATGCTACCTACTACTTCACTGGTTACTGCGCGCTGAAGGACAATTAATTGAGCCGGAACCTAAATTAATGACTGAACTTTAATTTCGGCAACAGGAAGAATGCAAACCTTAAAAAACTTAAAACCCTAGCGGCATTAATAAAAACAGACAGCACCTTTTTCATTCACAATTCATTAGGGGCTAGATCGCAGGGACTGTCAAATTCGCCAAGTATAGTAATATTTCTAGTCCCTGAAGACCCTGCTCAACTTTCATATAAAGGACGCCAAAATTTGGAGGCGTTTCTCAGTTTTCCGCTAGTACACAACAGCGCTACTCAATATCACTCTCTTTTTTTCACAAATCACTTCTCTCTTTTATCACAATGCTTTTCCGCCGCCGCCGCACATTTGTTGACTCCGCCCACCGGTACCCTACCATTCGCACCAAGCCGGACCCATACACTTGTGTGTTAGAACGCAACTGGACGTACCAGCAGGCGTGCGGCAGCTGTCACTCGTCTATTTTTTTCGGCCAGATCGTGCGCTTAGAAGATCAGTCCCCATGCTACCAGGTTTTCACCGGCCGAATTTCGGAAATAGTGGTGCAGTACAAAGACGTCTTAGTTGTGCATGTCACTCCACTGCACTACAAGCCCAAGGATGAATTCATTCCACCACCCGTTCGCCTTACTTTACCTGCCCGTATCCTTTCCCTCCCTTTGCATCTTCGCCTTGCACACTGGTGCAAGAAACATGCCAATCGCCTCACGTCATCCAAGGCCACAGGACCAGACGCAATTGCGCCGTCTCTTGAAGACTTTCAGAAGCAGGTGGAAGGAAGTGAGAGTTTTGGTAATAGTGTTGAGGAACTTGGAGGTGAATTTTTGGTATGGAGCTCTCAGGATCATCGCTATGATGACCTACTGAGACATGTTAGGAATCTAGACCCACTGTCTGAATCCAGTTTGACTTGTACATCCATTTTCTCAGCCACTAGTTAATCTTTTCTGGTAGAATACATTGTTCCTTCATTGTCCGCGTTTCTGTATACTTACGCGAGAAAGATTTTTCTTCACCAACCAAACACGTACCAGAACGACTGTAGTTAGCTATGCGAGTCTTGGAACTCATTTTGTACACTATTTACGCTCTTGCTCTATACATTCTAGCAAGCAAACATACACGTTATTTGGAGATTGTTGAGGACGATATTTGCGCAAGTACCACAATTTGTCTTGGAGAATGATGAATCGTGCAACACGAGTTGAGCAAGGCTTGGAGGCAAACCCTCAGCCTGAACCTGGCTTCTTACCTACCCAATACCTTCGCCTTGGTCAGATATATTCAAACGAAGAACACTTTCGAAGCCAGCTGACTATAGCTGAAAGTCAGATTGATCGGTTAGGAAGTTCATTTACGTGGCATGCAAGAGAAATGCATCCACATGGAGATCTACATTACCAGGTAGACTTGCGACCCTATCGTGGAGAAAGAAGGAGGGGTGCATACCTTCTCAGGTGGCGATGCCCTACATGCGAATACATATTCATAACAGCACAAGATTTGAATCGCGCCCTCGATGAGATAGAAGAAAGATTACGGGATGTTCAGCAGGAAGATTTTCAAGGGGAACTTCCACCCATGCCTCAAAACCATATCATGACTGACCCACTACGATACCCCTTTCCTGATACAGAAGATGAACCAAGCTTAGCTAGTTCTTGAAATACCCCCTCCCCCTGAAAGTTTGCAATCGGGGACGATTGATTTCTCAGTTTCCACCAGATGACCTGCACCAAACTGGTTCAGTGCATGGATGACTGATACTCTCCTATGAGCCCCTATGCCCTAGAATCACTATGAAATCATTTTCCCTGTAACCTGAAGTCAGACTGAGGCTAAGGGAATATTTTTCGCTTTTTTTTCACTTTTACGAGTTTGTACGCGAGCGGATTGAATATTTTTGTACATTTATTCCTGCGATGAGTTTTGCTTAGTCAGCCATGAGGGTGACTCAGACAGATTCTCACACATATCAGGTGACTGTGAAAAATATGTTTGCATAAGGTTACCCTGTGGGAAAGCTTACAAATCACTAAACACGCGTCCTATGTCATTATGTTACCAGTCAATTCATCAGCCACAGATTTTATAAACATACGTACACAATATGTAATCATTTCTCACTCTTGTCTAGCTGAGTCATCAAGGGTCACCTGACCCATGAGCCATACGCAGCTCTTGCTGACTCATCATTATACCAACTAGAGTTATTACCTTGCGAAGCAAGGTCATATAAATGTAGCGTGACCTGTGGTCGTAAACAACACAACACATTCACGTGACCATCGCGACCGTCTGACATCCCAATAATCAACAGCGCACTGTAATAAATTGTGGTGCGCTGTTGATAGTTTGCGATGACGGTGACATGAATTCTCATTACAGCTTAATGCCTACGCGTTTTAAATCATTTAGAAATTTATTGACACTCCTAAATCCATCCAGCTATTGCCGTGTGACTATTGAGGTTTGCACGTTTGCGAGCCCATGTACGGTGTGAGATTCGATAGGAATAAGAAAGGGATGCGGCAACATCTTTTCGACCTTTATCATGATGACTAGCATTGGATGTCGAAGATTGGTTTTGAGCATCGATATCCAGACCGTCAACGACCAAAATATCGAGTATGTCCTACTTAGTTATTTGTCTCTATTGATCTCTATCCGAGATCTCGGCTTGACCAATCGACTCCGCATGTATCGGTCCCCGCTTGACCATTAAATCCTACACTGCGCAAAACGAAAGACCATTAATCAGCCGACGTGAGATACATCCAACGACGAAATGTCTTGTCCGTCGTCAACCAACACCGATGAAGCTACACTTCGCCAGCTAAGCCGCGCACAATTGCAAAAGGTCGCAAAAGTATGATTCAGATTACTTATTCAGGTTCATTTGTTCACCGAAGTACAGAAACACAAAGTGAAGGCAAATATGAAGAGTGAATTGATCATCAAAGAGATAGTAAAGATGACCAAGCTTGAGGCTTTAGCTTCGTCGCAAGTATCAAAGATAGCGGCAAAAGCAAGTGGTGAGAATCATGCGCGAGATTACTGTAGGAGATAGCCTGACATTTTTCCAGTAAACAGTTCTCTTGTCGAGGAAAACGACACCTCATCCAGTGCCGCACATGCGGATACGATATCACATGCTCTGACCATTGAAGAAATCATGGAGTTCGCGGAACACCTTACCATCAAGGACATAATCACCGAAGGTGCCAATAGCTTTTCCTATTCCACAAAACGTCGACGAGCCGATATTCTGGAAGTCGTTCGCGGTTCAGCTGAAATGCAAAAAGTGGTAATACGAGCATATAATCGGAAGAAAGAAAGGCAGCAGGATGACAGACAAGGTCGATTCAAACGCGCTCGATTAGAATTCGCTGCGCATGACGGTGACAGCACTACCGATTCCGATTTTCTTAATAATCCAGACGAAACCGTCAAGGAACAGGCGCTGGCAAGGTTTATTGATCGTATGGGTAACTACCGCACTCATCAAGCGAGTTGCATCTCTTGCGCACAAGAGCACTTCATCGATGAAATGAATCATGTATATTTGGACGAAATACCTCACCGACACTTGCTCACACCTGTCTACCGACATCCAGCTCAAAAGCTTGTAGCTGGCATGCTGCTGTACACACCAGGAATATTTACTGCCGATGACAGACAGTCGGGAGGTATATGTTCAAACTGTCTCGACGATCTTCAAGCCGGCAACATTCCTGTGTTATCTCTTGTCAACGGCCTTTGGGTAGGAGAAGTGCCAGATGAACTCCAAATTCTCAATCTACCGGAACGTTTATTAGTGGGCCTATATTTTCCTGCGGTCTACGTCATCAAGCTGTATCCTCAGCAGAAAGGCACAAAACACTGGGACCCTGCTGCACTAAATAGCGGAGTACGTGGAAATGTTTCAACCTACCAGTTAAATACACCCGATATCGCAGCAATGATTGAAGGGAAACTGCTCCCTCATCCTCCTGCTCTTCTCGCTGCAACCATCACAATCTCTATCATTGGACCTAACAACCTTCCAGTAAAATCGTTACCGTCATTCCTTTCTGTCAATCGAAGTCGAGTCAGGAACGCGTTGTTGTTCCTCAAAAAGGAGAATCATCTATACAGTGACATTATCATTTCGGAGGAGAAATTACGACTCTTGCCAGAAGATGGATTACCGTCCGAACTCTTAACAGTAATCAAGTACTCCAATCAACAGATTCTTCTCGAACGTGAACGAGAAGGATACGTGATTGGTGATGACGATGCAGGTAACAACTCAACAGACCGTCACGCGGAATTATTGACGCTAAGTTAAACTAAAGATTCCGATCCAATGTTCGAAACTTTGGACTCTACTACCGATGCTGTAGACATATCTGAGGAGGTATCAGCAGGTAAGCAGTATTAATGTGGTAATTAATGTCATTCATCGTCGTCAACTTAGATCCACGAGTTATTCCTATTCAAGCTCATGGAGTGATTGATGCTGAAGGATGTCAACTATCCAATCAAGACGTTCTCGCGAACGCGTTTGCAAATACGTGCCATACAAAGGAGGAATCTTACCTTGTCCAACACGCTGGAGGGTTCGTAAATGAATACCCACGTGTCAATGAAAGTGGAGAACGATTTGCAGGAAGCACAGACGATCCCAATCATCTTTTGGGTGCATTTCCTTGTCTATTTCCTTTTGGATTCGGTGGCTTTGAGGTTCAACGTCCTCGATCCATCTCGTATGAAGCTCAAGCCAAATGGACGATGAAATATGGAGATAAACGATTCAGAAAAGACTTTCACTTTATGTTTCAAGTCTTCGGAGTCATACAGAAGAGGCAGGTGTGTCGCGCAGCTGTTCTACAAGTTCAGAGAAAATCTTTCCATCAAAATGAAGCAGCTTTCGCTCGTTTGACAGTGGACGATCTTGCTACTGCAAGTCGCGAGGAGGCGAAGAAACAAAGTCCATCCAACCCCATTATCCGCTCATTGAAGAAGCACATTTTGGCTGTAAGAGCCAATGTGATTGGCACAGATGAATCAAGAATTAACATTCGCTCGTATATTTGGGGTATGACGATTATGAAGAACCCACCATCGTTGTGGATCACAATCAATCCAACGGACACTCATGACCCTATCGCGCAAGTGCTCGCTGGAGAGGACATTAACCTCGACGAATTTGACTCTACTGCGGGTCCTGATGCCTCGCATCGTGCACTTATCGTGGCAAGTGATCCTTACGCTGCAGCAAACTTCTTCCATTTCATCATCCGCGCTATTCTCGAAGAGTTGATGGGAATCACAGTCCGGAAACCCAAGCGAGGACATATTGTACGTCGCGAAGGCATTTTTGGGACTGTAGAAGGCTATATTGGAACCGTTGAAGCCCAAGGACGAGGCACTCTACATCTACATATGCTTGTGTGGCTGCATGGCGCTCCTTCCGCTGCAAACATGAAAACAAAACTGGAATCATCTGATTTTCGCGCCCGTGTTGCTGCTTATATCGAGAGCAATATCCATGCTCATCACGATGAACTGACAGAAGAGACGTTAATGAACTCTCCGCGCGAAAGAGCTGTTTCTTATTCCCGACCTTTGGATCCTCGTTCTCGAGGTTTCAAAATGCATCATCCAATTGTCGAAAAGCGCTTGGTTCGTGCGGTTCAACTGCACAAGTGCGGAACTGGCTGCTTGAAAGCATATAAAGGCCGTCTGTTATGCAAACGATGTGCTCCTTTTCCACTATCGCCCCAAGCATGGATCAATACAGATGGATCTTGGGGACCACACAGAACCTATCCTTTTCTCAACAACTGGAATCCATGGATTTTGTTAGCAACCCGATCCAATCACGATGTCAAACTTCTGACGAACGGAGAAGGAACAAAGCACATATCATGGTATATTTCATCTTATGCTACGAAACGCCAACAACACTCCTCCAATGCATCTGCTTTACTCGCGAAATCTCTCGCTTACCATCGACATGGTGAATCACATAACGCCGACTTACATGTCCTCAATAAAAGACTTATTCAGCGTTGTGCCAACGCACTTAGTCGCGAACAAGAGTTTAGTGCACCCGAAGTCGTATCGTATCTCACTGGTTGGGAGGACCGATATGTTTCACATCACTTCCACACCATTCATTGGTATTCCGTCACGAAGTTGCTCAAAGTCTCTTTTCCTTTCCTTCAAAATGTTTGGTAAGTCACGAGTAATCCGTGCACATTAGTAGCATTCTGATCGCAATTCTTAATCTCTTACAGTTCACACAGTGCAGTATCCAATAATGCATTTGATACTGGCGAGGTCCTACTATACCTAATTCTTTTCTATGACACTCACATGTAGTTTAGACAGATTATGTAGCTCTCGAACTCCATGAAGGCTCTCTCCAAGTACGAGATCAAGTACGTGAATACATCAATCGAGGAGATGAGCTTGAAAACTACGGCTATCTCGAGTTCTTTCTTAACACTTATGAGATTCGCGGGGAATATGAACCTTCTACTGTGCACAAGAAAATTAATTCCAGTGTGCGCATTCCATATAGAGAAGGTTCCGCTCACCGCGGTCGTGTTCGTATCTTGCGAGCGGATGGACATGAGACAATGCCACATATCCCAGGAGAATGGTTTCCTCGAGCTAACGATCCTGATCACTATCCACTATACTGTGCGTCTATGCTCGCACTCTTGAAACCATGGCGCAGTATCCTTGACCTCAAAAAAGAGGACGAAACATTTCCGAACGTCTACGAACTATTTCTCGAGTCAGCTTCAGAAGATGTATTGCGTATCATTTCTAACATCCAGTATTTTCATGAATGTTCAGATAAAGCCAAATCAGAACGAGAAAAAAGCAGTATTTTGAACAGCAGCACGTTTGCTTACCTAGAAACAGGAGAGAAAGTAGACGAAGATGTCGAAGAAACCGAATCCAGTCATGGAGAAGATGAACGACGTTCGAAAGAAGAATGCATTTCGGACGACGACATCTTAGAAGCGATGGAGGAAGCCTCGAACACACGAGAGATGGTGTATGCAGATGTTGCGATGAACATAGCTGAAGAATTCAACTTCTTCTGCGAAGAATCTTGTTCTACTGCCGTCAACAAACCTGCCCAGATTGCTTCCGAAAAAAACTTGGAGGACAGTATCACTTGGGAGCATTGTATAGCAACATCGGACGAACCTTGTCAAACTTCACCGTCCCCATTCCCTACAGAAGAAAGCTGTTCAAGTTCTGTAACGATAGGCGAACCCTCCATCAATCAAATCGAATCATCCGTGTCAAGACTAACTACGAAGCAATCGTGCTTACTTCCTGCCGTTATTGAACCACCGACATATCTTAACAAAGAACAAGCAATGGCTTTCAGTATCATATCTCATCATCTCTTTCAACAACTACACGGACAAAACCCTCCTCAGCTACTAATGGCAATACATGGTCAAGGTGGAACGGGAAAAACGCGCCTGTTGAAAGCTATCACCTCCCTCTTCGATGAAATGGGCTGTAAAGACCGTTTCGCTAAAACGGCTCTATCAGGTGTTGCAGCTAGTCAAATCGGTGGTCAGACACTTCATTCGTGGGCAACGATTCCAGCAGGAAAAGGCCTACCCCACACGGACAAATGGATATTTCGTCCCGGAACAGAGACTGCCAAGCGCCGCAATGGCAATATGCAGGGAAAACTTCTCGTCGCTGCAGACGAAATCAGTCTCATGACCACTGAAGTCCTATGGCTTCTATCACAAGTAGTGACAGCATTTCGGGCAAACGAAGGTAAGTCAATGGAAGTCTACAAAATTTTCGACTCGGTGGTTGAATCCTTACTTAAAGGAATTCCTCCAATTCTGTTAAATTCCCCGTTCGCCGGACTCAGCTTCATTCTGATCGGCGACTTCCACCAATTTCCTCCAGTAGCAGGTCGAAATCGTGCATTATATTCTCAACATCCCCAAACGTCCAAATGTCAGCTTGGAAGGAACATTTACCTTCAATTTGACACCGTCATTGAACTACGCCAGCAGATTCGCATTACGGACTCTGTGTGGCACGATATTCTTCAGAGAGCAAGAACAGGAGATTGTACCACCTACGACCTAGCGGAAATGCGACGGCTCGTTCTCACCAATAACGAATGTATTGTGCCAGATTTTGAGTCATCACCCTGGAACGATGCAGTTTTGATTACACCTCGAAACAGTGTACAAACTCGGTGGAACGCTCGAGCGACAGAAAAACATAGCTTGCAATCCGGTCAGATGATGTACATCTGTCCTTCAGAAGATTCCATTCACGGCAGTCCTCTTTCACCTTCCCAATGTCTGGCTCTTGCGCAATTACCTTTGAAGCAAACTGAACAATTGCCTACTATGATACGCATCGTCAAAGGAATGCGAGTCATGGTCACCCGCAATGTGTCAACATCAGCTAATCTATCTAACGGATCCCGTGGTCGTGTCGCAGAGATTGTTTTAGATCCGAGAGAACCCGCGATTGGAGTACAGGCGGTAGAAGAAAAAAGAGCATACCTGCGTTACCCACCCGCAATTGTCATCCTTCAACTTGACTTTTGCGAATTAGCTCCATTACCTGGACTTGCGCGAAACCACGTCCCCTTATTCCCTATCCAACGCAAGTTCACCAACGATTCGACGAGAATATCTCGAAGACAGCTACCACTTGCTCCTGCTTATGCATTCACTGACTTCAAAGCACAAGGACAAACGCTAGACCACATGCTAGTAGACATTGGCAGAACAACATGTTTTGCTTTGTCTCCATTCAATGCGTACATGGCTCTTTCCAGAAGTCATGGACGTGATTCCATTCGATTGCTGAGAGACTTTGATGACGCGCTTTTCATCTGACATCCATCCGAAGATCTACGAGTGGAAGACGAGAGAATTAAAACACTTGTGGAAGATACTGAGAGACGTTTTTCTGAAGGTCAATTTGGACTCGGTTAGTAGTCTTAGTCCTATCCCGGGCCTGAAATGATTTCCTTGAATTAGGAGCCAGAATACTATCCTTGGAGCCAGCTGACGGAAGAAGATAGTCGTCTTGGGGTGGTCCACGGAATTGGGAAGAGGAAGACTGGATGGCAGCTCAAACACAGTGGCATAGTCACCGCTATACTTCAGATTTGGGGTGGGCATGAATGCATCATTGGGAATTAGGGAACAGAGATAGTTCAATAGACTGATAGCAGAACTGTATGTATATTTGCAAATATGAACGCAAGTCATAAGTTGTTATGTTGCGAATAGGTAGTAGTGGGGCGCAAGTGGTAATTGTCACGTGATTTATGACGCAGGACATGTAAACATTGTAATGAGTTTACGATCATTCTCTGGCGACGACCATCATGCTTACTTGCACTCTGCCAGGAATGTATTTGATAGGTGATGTACATTGCTCCTTATAAACTTTGACACTGATCCGTCGTTGATTTAGTCTTTAGACAATCACGTGGTCCACAACATGTTATCCCCTATCACAACTGCAGCTGTGTTGCCGCTACTGAGCAATCCCATACTGCCATCAACATAACCGAAGTCGTGCGAGAAGGGCTCGAGAATAATCGAGTTCTATGTAAGTCATTTGGGTCGGACGTAGCATATTCATCTAACCTTTTTTCAAACACAAAATAGGGTTTCTGAACCACTTAATCTGTCTCGGTTTTACGCTATTCTTCGTGGATGAGGAAAACTTGGCGGAAGAACTTGTGCGTGCATTCAACGAACACCAAACGTGAACAGCAACAACTTGTCCCTAATAATAGTACTATATAATATTCCATGCTTCCTCTAATCAATGAAAAGGTCTTAGCATACGTCATTGCAAGAAGGTTGAAAAAAAAAACTGTTTTTCTGGTCTCCTTTCCTCCTGACCACCATGACTTTCGATCCTAAAACATATCATGACACTCATTGGACACTCTCAAACCACATTTCCTCGCTAAACGTTCTGGACGGAACCATTTGGCAGCATGGCGAATCTGGACTGGAGCTCATCGACGAAAACAATGAGCTTCCTGTCAAACTTGTCACAGTTGGGCGAGTTTCCGCCTATCGCCTGAAATGTGGACCTGCGGGAAACCACATTGCAAACGGGATGAGCCCTCTTGAAAAAGCCAAATACCAGTTCCATATTTCGAGACCAGCGCATCACGACCTTGCAGAAGACTACCAAGCCGGTATCTCCACCCTGGAGGCGTTGCAGTCACAAGTCGCGACCACGAAACACCGTGGAAGTATGATCGTGGAGGACGTGACAGGGAAGATGATACGGTTTATCAAAAATGTATTCACCTTGAGGGTAAGTGCACACGTTAAACAAGGAACTTGAGCTTGAAATCGTATAGGAAAACGCCATACCTGACTCCCCTCATGGACAGGCAGTCGAAGGAGCGCCTCAGATGGACCAGGAAACAGCAAACTGGCCCATCCCGGACGAATTCGCATTACCCTTCGATAGCATCAAATACATCTACAAACCCACACCCCTTCCTGTCTTCTACGAAGGAGACCTCATTGATCCCATCCACACCAATACAGCTCTGAACGGATCTATATCGGAGATCGAGTTCACTGTACGTCATTGGAAAATTGAAGACCATGATACTTTTCAAGCCTCAGTGGAAAAGATCACCATTCTGAGGCTTGGCGCGGTCCACCACAAGACTAACTATAAACGCCCGCACGTTAACAACGACAAAGACCAACCAGAAAAGAAGAAAATTCACCGAGATGCTGATGCAAGCAGTTCGAAAGCCTAGGATTCCAGGGAGTGACTCGAAAACCAAATAAGAGGTATAGTTGTGACCAATCTGCCATGACTGTTATTGTATTTCGATGTTGAGTTGATATCGTTCCTTGATACATGTAACACTAGGCGACAAGCATGTAGTACAGAATAAAATCGGGGATGAGAAAAGAAAACGACGACGCGGGAACAACCGGAGCAAGGTTATTAGTCGGCAACGCCGACCCCTAGTGAATATTTACTTTTGACTCAAAGATACCGTGTGACTTGGTACTATCGAACTAAAGTTACAACTTTAAGTACGAGAAACTAGTAGTATAGCCACCAAATTTGTCTATATAAGGACCAGCTTTTTGCCCAATAAAACAAGCAGTTCCCCACTGTTTTTAACCCTCAGAATAAAAATTGTGAGTGAAGTGTGAATCAGCAACCAGCAAGTGCAGTTCAAGGTTGGAGCTCATTGTGCTCAACAACCAGCACCACACTTTCGAGCTCATTGTGCTGAACAGCTAGCACATACCTTGAGCTCACTGTGTCTGACGACTAGCAAGACTAGTCTTTCTTTTTCTGTTTTTCTCCTGATTGTCTGTCTGAATTTCTCTGTTTCTTTTTGTGTCATTGTCTGTGTCTCTGTCTGTGATTTTCTCTGTGATTTGTCTCTGTCTCTGTCTCTGTTTTTCTGAGTGTCTGTGTGTTTGTTTTTCTCTCTTTTTTCTCTGAGATCGTGTCTGAGATTCGTGACTGAAGCTCGTGTTCTCTGTTTCTCTCTCTGTTTCTCTGTTTCTCTGTTTCTCTGTTTCTCTGTTTCTCTGTTTCTCTGTTTCTCTGTTTCTCTGTTTCTCTGTTTCTGTTTCTCTCTCTCTGTCTCAAGTGTGTGGTGTGTTGGTGACTGTCTATACTGACCATCTCTCTGATTGCTGTCTGTTTGCTTTGTGATCGTTGTTGCTAACAGTCTCCGTGATCGTGGTCGTGATTGTGTTTGTGTTTTTGTTGTAGTAGTCTCGTTTTGTTGATTGACTCAACCTATCAACTTTCTCTCAAGTACCAAAGTTTCAGTCTCATTCTTACCCAGAAGTTTGGTGTTGTCTCTTTTGTCCACGGAAGACTCTGATAGTCTAGTGGAGAGACTTTAGGTGTTGACAGTGATACCTGACCTCTTACATCTGTGTGTTATACCGATCGAGGGTAGTCATTTGCGAGTTAGACTTTAGCTATTGAAAAGGGGACTTGGTATTGAAGTCCAAGGTCGCCCGTTCCTGAGTCTGTTTAATACTCATTGTGAGTTCCTTGGCAGCAGGTTCAATATTAGGCTAAGAGTGCTACAAAGGCTTGACTAGGCCTGACGGTAGTTTCACCTGTTTTTGTATTGAGGGGGACTCTCATTGTAACTCCGCACAACTTGCTGCACTAAGTTTGTGTACGAATCCTTGTTGCTGTGTGAAGTGTTAGGAAGAGTGTCTGTTTGTTTTGTGTCATCTCTATATTGTTAGAGTGACTGTGTTTCCTGATTTGTTTGTTGTTGTCTGTGTTGTTGTGATTGTTGTTGTTGTTGTTGATCGCTGACTGACTGAGTTCTGTGTTTTTCTCTCATCGTTGTGTTTCATATCCATATTGGTGGATTGACTGTTGACTGCTGATCACTGACTACTGACTTTTTGTGCGAGCCATATTCTACTGACTGTATCTTAGGAGCTAGGCAAGCCACCCACGAACGACCACGTTATCAGTCATTGGTATTTGTCTGAATCGCTGACCGTGGAGATATTTGGTTTTATAGGTGTTTATCTATAGATCATCTATCTAAGAAGACACCGGTGCAAAGGTGAGGTTCCTCTCCACCGATACACAGTGTTTCCCTGGCCAGTACACCCTATAACCCTTGCTTTCAGCGTCTACCCCCATGAATATCGCCTCCTCCGCCTTCGGCTCCAACTTCCCTGCATCCAGCACGTGGACGAAGACTTTCGCCCCAAACTCATGGGCCCGCGACAAGTCTGGCTTTGCCTTCCGCACCAGCTCGTGTGGCGTTATGCCAGGGGTGGACCTTGATGGTAAGCGGTTTTTCAACCAAGTCGCATAGTTGACTGCCTCCGCCCACAGGTACTTCGGGAGATCTCTCCCTATCAGCATCGCCCTAGCATGCTTGACGAGGGTCCTGTTCAGGTGTTCGGCTACGCCATTCTGCTGAGGTGAGTTGTGGACCGTTAACTGACGTTCAATGCCCTTCTGATGGAGGTATAGGTCAAACTCGGCGCTGAGATACTCTCCCCCTCTGTCCGAGCGGACCTTTCGCAGCCGAACTCCCAGCATCTGATGCATCAACCAGGCTTCATAGCCCTTAAATGCGGTAAGTGCCTCGCTCTTCAGTTTGAGAAACTGAACTTTGGTCTGTCGGCTGTAGTCATCCGTGAACGTGACGTAGTATAGGCACCCGGCGATGCTCGCCGTTTGGGCAGGGCCCCATAGATCAGTGTGCACAAGTTCGCCGTAGGTAAGTGCGCGGCTTGTGCTCTCCTCTGGGAATGGCTTCCTCGTTGACTTAGCTTGGATGCAGGCTTCACAAAATTCGGCCTTCGACACCTCATCCAGTTCTAGGCTGGTGATTAGGCCATTCCTAATCGCATTGGCGGCTGCAGTCTGGGACACGTGTCCCAGTACTTTGTGGGCGCTGCTGACGGTGAGCTTGCCTTTTGCGACGTTGGCATGATGCTGACATTGTTGTCCTCCTGCGACGCTATACAGGCCTTCAACCTGCGGGATCTCCGCAATGACCTTTCGGTCCGGCCCTTTGGATAAGAGCTTGCACATCCTGCCCTCGAACAGCACGGCTAGTCCAGCTGCTGCAATACGGTTCGTAGAAATTAGCGTAAAGGCCATCTTTGGTGCGTACAGTGCATTTTTTAATGTCACCCTTGTACATTTCTCACCGAGCGGTAGCTCCAGGTGCACATCCCCATGCCCAATGGCACTCAAACTGGAACCGTCGGCCATCCGAACATCTTGGGGAGGGATACTCACGAAGTTCGTGAACTTGGCCCTATCAGGGCAAAAATGGGAGGTCGCGCCCGAATCTACGATGGCGCCTTGCTTTTCGACAGGTACGTTCAGCTCGCCTGCCACGCTTGCCAAGTCTGACGTGACAAAGGCATACTGGTCGTCGTGGGGCTCTGGCTGTGTGGCTGAGTTGGCTGCCTGCTTCGGCGCTCTCTCACCCTTTTTCTTTTGTTGGTTCGGACCTTGCCCTTCCTTGCCACCACCCGGACGCCAGCAATCTGTTTTGTAGTGGCCTTTCCGGTCACAGTTGAAACAGGTAACGTCTGGATTCAGTTTGGTGGTCCCGGCTGACGCTCTACCTTTTCCTTTAGCTTCCCTCGCTGAGAGGGCGCTTCCGGATGTTCCTTTCTTGGTGGGGCGTCACTCAGTGAGTAGGCGATGCTCGTACTCTTCGGTGATGATGCTGATTAGCTCGTAGGAGGTGAGTGGATTCTTGGTGATTTTGGCTGCCGCGCTGATAGACGATAAAAGAGGTCGGTAGGATTCTGGGAGTGAACCCAGGATGATTGCGTGGAAGTTGATGTCGACGATAGCCGCACCCATACCAGCCAACGATTTGCGTAGCCTCAAGAGCTCCGCGAAGTGGGTCTTCACGTCCCCTCCTTCATCACACCTTGTTTCCTGCAGGCGACGCCGTAAGTCAATCTGCACGAGTTCGCTTTTGCCCTCGTGAATCTGACATATCTCATCCCAGATGTCGGATGCCTCCCCAAGCTTTTGGACGCGCAGTAGCAGCCGATCGGTGATCATGCTGAATATCTGCTGCTTCACCAGTAAGTTCTTCTGGTGGTACTCGTCGATCTTCTGATCGAGCTCGTCTATTTCAGTCTGCGATGGCGTTGAGCCGTCAGGCTTCTTAACGGCCTTGGTTTTTGGATCAACGACGAAGGGAATAGGCTCGCAGACTCGTCCATCAGTATATCGCATCAGACCTCGGGCTCCAATAGCTGTTAGCGTTCGTTCTTTGTAAGTAATCCAATTTGAGCCGTCTTCTGCGAGCTTCGGGATATTGAACAGGCTGGAGTTTGTACCGGGGAGCATAGATTCCATGATGGAGGCAGGGCTCATAACCTAAAGGTGTTATACGAGCGCGAGAGTATGCACGACGAGGAGCCAATCACTAGAACACAAAGGTAAATCTCAGTTCGTTCGAAACAACTCATATTGATCTATGTACCTAGAACACAAAGGTAACTACGAGCCGTTAGTTCAACGTTAACGGCTGGTACGACAAAGATACTCACATCTCAGTTCATTCAAAACGACTGAGATGTTTGGGCGCTGCACTTCGTGCTTATAAGGTAAGTGGCGTGGTTACAGGAATATATGATTGATAGACATTGAAAAGATTTTAGGATGCGAGCCGACGTCATACGTCGCTTGTCTTCGTCCTGTTTGGTGTGCGCTCGGACCTATCTGCCCTTATCGCTCGGATCCTTCGGCCTCTCTCGACTCTGATCTTCCCCTTGACTCGGACGTCTCAGCCTCAGACTCCAACATACCGTCCGTATGGTGATCGTGTTCGAATGTGCATACATGCAGAAGGCGAACTTGAAGAGGCCTGGCGTTTTCATGGCATGCCAGTCCAGGAAAGTCCTGGTGGTGGAGAGGTCACCTGTCATATCCCGTATTCCGGACCTACATCCGATAATGTTCCCACGCCTCATCCGGACCTTCAGACGCCCTATCCATGTCTCCAGTCCTCTACCCATCCGGATCCCTGCACCTCTGCACATCCACATCCGCGCATCCATGTCCAGATCCCTTTACCTCCGTACATCGGACCTCCATACCTCCGCAGCTAGCCTGCATCATTCATCCTTTGTCCTATTGCCCTAATATCATATCCCGTATATCCACGCTTCTTGTCCGGACATCCGGTCCGGTCCGATCTGATCTGATCTGATATACGATAAGCTTCCTAATTCATTTCCTGTGCATATAACGTTAACACAGCCTATTCCTCTATTCGGTATTCCTTGTCCTCGGTATCTCGGTTATACTTACTACCGGTACACTTACTGATCCGTTAACCTATGCTTCATTTCCGACTCGCGCTTGATAACTTTGCTTATGCTTCATACATAGCCTCGGACGCTTGCTTACTGATCTTTCCGTTATTTCCTTAGTATATAAACTCTTGTATATGTCCTGTAGTTCCTCAGTCTGAATATCATATTAGTCCTCGCACTAGATCTCACTCTAAGTCCTCACATCAGTTCTAGTCTATCGACTTAGTCAATATCCATCTCGGGCCTAGGGAGAAATTCCCTAGGCCAGAGCTCTGCTTATCCGATCCCCGCTCATCCACTCATCCGATCCTCCGAAGTTTCCGGACGTTCGTCCGAAACTTTCCCGCGGTCCTCCGGACCTATTCTGCTTCGGACTTTGTCCTTGCAGCCTTTCCTCTGTTTGCTTCTACTTAGGACTTGTCCTAAGTAGCCATTACACGTATCCGTATCAGGACAAAACCTCATCGTAATTTCCGGAAGTTCCTCCGGAACTTTCCCGCACTCGTCCGGAAGTTATTTGCACTCGTCCGGAAAGTCCTTCCGAACTTTCCCGCGCTTCGGATGTCCTTCGGACGTTCTTGGACTTTCTTCGGACATCATTCTGAAATTAAGGGCACATACTCGGGTAAGGGGCGCAGCGCACAAGCTGAAGCCAAGCCCCTTGGAATCAGTCCTACCCTTTGTGCACGGTCTTAACATCACCAGACATGTCGGAAAACGTAGGGCCTCTCTGAGAATAACGAGGTGAGGGGCCGGAGACAGCAAAGTAGAATTTCGTTAGGATAAACAAATTACTCGATCCATAACAATATAGAAGATATGGACTGGCTAGGGAGGCTAACTCAAACTTCATCTACGACAATATTGCTCCAGCTGAGCTCCCTGCGGGTGGTTTGTAATAAAAAACCAATGGTTTTGGAACCAACTTTTTTTTTTCACAATTCGAAGGCCGTCACACAGAAAAAAGCTGTGTGCGATAGTAACGGCTGGATTTGAAGCTGCTCGGCTGTGACCTCCTCACGGCACCAATTTGAAAATTTGCATGATCCCGCCGGCAAAAGGATGCAGCAAGCGTGATCTTGATTTCTCTGCCAGGAAACACTGGCGATAAATCCCGTCATTGCAATTAGATTGGTCACGGGGCACAAAGCCGCATCCACCGATGTCCGCATGCAGGCGGAACGCGTGAGGCAAGAGGAGACAAGATAATGACTGTTTCGTCATCGAGCACTGACAAGTAGAAGGTAGCTGAAGAAGCGATAATGTGCTGAAAGCGCTGAACAGTCCTGCCATAAGGTCTCTGGGTGCACTGAAGTAGAATTCGACCAGGTCTGGCCACCCAATCGGTCACGGTGCTGAGCGCTGATCTACAAACGTGCTTGACGGTCCCTCCGGTTCTAGTCATTATTTTTTTCCATATAAGGCCTACTCGTCTACTCCCACTTGTATTCTGGGTTGCGGAACAAGCACAGAGAAGTGATCACCCGGAACAGAGCATCTGTGTATCCTGCCACCAACCATTGAGTGTGAAGTCGTGTTAACCAATGCATCGCACCGTGATCGTGTTTCACCTATTGACATTATTATCCTGAGCTGAGGAGGATCATTGGCCACAATTAAGAGCAATGACTAGCCTTCTAGTCCATAATGCGTCGGAAATTTCTAATCTCGCAAGGTCGATACGAAATAATGGTGCGGGTGAAATATCCAGAATATTGCCCATGCCCTGCCGGGGGCTTTGATCGGGTGCTGTAATAATAATTGGTGAGGGGAGCATATCACTTACAATTCTCTGACACAGAGATAGTTGATCTAACATATTGAATAGGCTGGCAGGGCAAATCTGGGGACTTACAGGTGTATCGTAAAGCCAGCGTTCGAGAAAGTGCAGCGTGTGTTTTATTTGCCTACACATTTATAACATCTTCATTCGAAGTTGTGATAGTACATCGACGAGCTGACGAGGTACGTACAAGTTGCTATATGGAGTGCCTGTCACTAACATCAGTAGCGCAGTCAGCCAATAAAAAATCGTTAATTGTTAGATATGAGAAGACACCGCCGACCACAAGAGCGCGCTGTTCGGGAAGTACTACCGTCAAGCAGCGTTTAAACTCCGCTTGAAGCCAGCTCTAGACTTTGGCCCGATAGCCCCCATCGGAGTTGGCCATTCATTCCTGGACGTTCTAACTTCTAAGAAAGTTTCGACGTGTGCGCCAGGCCTAGTATTCCTTCTTCTCCGCACTCGCCCGCATATTCTTTTCAGAAGAAGATTCAAGCACATGTACCCATCAAACTCTACGTATTCCCGTCAATCAACACTATTATAAACACCTCGAATCTTGAGCCCCCAAAGGGAGCCGGAGGTAAGAGTGTACGATCTTACAACCTTGACAACCACCAGGCTATTTCCGAGGGGAAAGTGAAATTACTTCGATTCGATCATATGTCTATGGGAAGAAACCTAGGACAGACCTTCGAGTCTCTGAGGATCGGATGTGGCAGAGAACCAGGAACCTCGCTCGGGCTGCCTGCAACAAGAAATGGGCTAGCCGACATGCGGACCCGAACTTTATCGAAGAAGTTGCCGACGACGAGTCTTACTTAGATGAACCAGATACCCCCCTGTTGCCGTGACATGCCTAGACCTTCTTCCAATAAGATAGGTCACGCTTTCAGTTTTCTTAAATCCACTCACTCCTACGACCCCGGGCCACAAAGTAGGCAAAGCTCTGTTCAAAGTTAATTTCTGCTTGAAGGCTTCTACTACTAATACAGTTCCATCATCCTCGTCTTTTACTCACACAGCTTTGATCAAAGACTCGGACACCGTTCTTACGAAATCCATGGCCCGGACTCAGCATTCGAAATACCTAGACTCATTCCCGATCTTGCTAAAGCACGAGTTCGAGTTCCGCTCACTCTTCTCACCAGGGCTCCATTCTGGGAATCCTTCGATCATCAATATGACGAAAGGTCTTGTCCTGGACGACCCGAAATTGAGTGTCACACTTTGTCTTCAGCCTTCTGGTATACAATAAGCACTCGCCCTGATCTTCGAATTAAGTAGGAACGACTGAGACTCTTCCTTACATATATCCATTCATGGAGCTTCAAGACGGACTTTCCTTTTGACAACAGCCTTAGCATTAACGTAGGATGGGGAGACGACCCGGAATTTGTGGGCTTTCAAGTTCGTATAAATAATATATAAAATGCGTGGTTCAGAAATACATACGTATTAAGACAAACTAAGCAGTATAATACATATCATATCATGTAGGGTTCACAAAGTACTGACTGATATAATGAGATTGCCATGGAGAGTCCAACCATGTTCATATTAAGTGTATCCTGTCAACAATCAAGGGACTTTTGAGTTCATTTTCGGAAGAATCAAATTCCGCAACTCTGACCTTCTCATGCAGAAGGGAGAGGCACATCCTCTCGGATGGTATTAAATAAATGGTGAGATATGAGCTTTTCTTCAGCCATCTTCGCGAGGAGGTTACGCATCCAGATGCAGCTTTCGGTGGTAACTTGATCATATTCTACATCCGCTGCGAGTTCAAGCAGTTGCTCGCGCTGTTCCGATGTGAATATCCCCAAGGATATTGTCTGGTTGCGTGAGCGTTCCTTTGTGTTGACTTTGAGCGCATTGGGATAATGGTACTGGTGCCAGTGCCCGTGCGTCTCGAGCTGGGTGATATCCCAGACTTCAAAGCCACCGCTAAGAGCGGCGTTCACCCAGTAGATGAGGACGTGTCTGGGATTACTGGGGTTGGAGTCCTTGTGAAGCCCAGTAGCCTGCAGAAAGACTTCTTTGTCTGACCAATCGTCGCCATACACCTGGGACAGATCACCAACACCTCTCGTCGGCATAGGGGTAGTTGGCATGGTGTGTGAGGGTTGTGTGAGAGTCGTCGGAAAAGACTGTCGATTGCCAGGATAACCTCGATGTCACATTCTTTTTATTCTACAATGTGCCACAACTATGCCACTGTGGCCACGATTATCCTGTGGCCGCAATGCCCCCGAAACGCAGTCATTCTTGTCCATTGTGTCGGCTATTAACTTGTAACAACACAACATGTAGACTGTAATTATATTGGTGAGAGCAGGGAATTCAATGAGAGGTTGTAGGAATGGACGGTTTGTTCTATATTCATGTCCGTCAGCCGATGATTACCAGCTGTCTTGTGACGTCAACCTACTGTCCATGGTTACGACTGGTCATGATCTTGGCTCCGGAGGCAGGGATATCATAGATAGAGCCCGTCGGATCCCTCATGGTAGGAATCGAAACCTTGTGAGGCTCTTCGGTCACCTGCACCAGTTCCGCCCAAGCTGTATACTCCAGAATGTCAACATCTATTGATAGAAATGTTGATAAGCCACGTAGTACAGTTCTGATGACGAAGGTTCAGAAACTCTGCGATTCGGTTTCGAGAGAAAGGGCGGTTGAAGACGGATCGTAGAATGCTAAAGCTTGAAAAGTGATTGATAACTCACAGATGTCAGAGTGCTAATGTTATCACGTAATTGTCAGAGGTTGGTCGCAGATTATACAAGGCGACATTGAGCTCATGGGGATACCGCATTCGCATCGACGGGAGACTCCGACTTGTAGATAAGATACATTCCGATGCGAGTTCAGTTTCCGTTGATATTACCGGGAGCGAATGGGAGAAGGGCTTCAAGGCATCGCCATGTACTTGTGTTTAGTAATTGTTATGACCATCTGCATCTGACCCACCTGACCAGTACTCTCCCTGATGACAGCTGCGGCATGCACGTGCTGGAAAATTGTATCTTTCTTCCGATACCAGATTCGCAAGCATGTTTCACGGCATGTCACAGGTTGTATGTACATATGTATATGCCGAATGATGATCGGTGAAGGGCCGTATACGAGATGGCGCCGGAGAAGTGCGGCCATTAACACCTGACAACGTTACATTGGTTCTGCCGTTTGAGGTCATGATTCATGTCAAATGGGGCCAGCTTTCGCGTTACAACGTTCGATGGCACTTGGACACATGTGGGATACAATCTCCGTGTTATGCTAGGCAGTGTGTTAGCCTGAGGTCAATGCTTTCAGAGGCTGAGTAGATCGTGTCAATGAAAAAGGACCAGGAAGGGCCGACTTCGCGACTAGCACCGATTGATGTGCTGTACCACATGAGTTCGTCACGCAGGGTGGGTTGTGCGCAGTGCCGGGATATATGTTGGAGCATTAACCACACCAACGCATACACAGGTCCTCACGGACTCATATGACGTGTCATGGAGCACATAGGAATATGTAGGAATTTGACTCCCTTTCTTGTTGCTCTCGGGTTTAATGCGTAGCCAGTAGGGTTGAATGGCAATTAGATGGCAGTACACTCTGAAGCGGTGAAAGAGGGCTTGGTTGCTTTGACATGAAGATAAAAGGATACTCACTAGCGCTGGATCCTCGTGGAGACCCCGAGGTAAAGTTCTAGAGGATGATCAAATGGAGGTCAGTGATGTGACTAGTGTAGCGTCCCTATTCGGATATTAATTGCACGCCGATTGTTGTTGTAATGCTCGCCAAGTTAGCGCTTGAGACGGTCAACCACTCGAGCAGGAACGCCGAGAGCGAGAGTGATGGTCTACTACTTATCCTGTTCGAATGGAGTTAGTATCCCGCATGATGATCTCGAGGGAGAATTTGGTTTGAAACTGGGAAATCAATTTGAACGGGAATTCAACGTGAGAAGATCAACTTGTGCAACTAAGTTGTACGTAATTACATAAGGAAATCGAATCCGTCTCAGATTCTTTGTGTAAATTGTTAACACCCATCCCATTCATGGTTGCAACGTTGCTCGCTTCCCTGAGCCCATAAATTCAACATTCTTTCATTACGCTCTCTCAGCTTTTGCTCTTGTATCCCACCAGCTCCAAAAAAATCTCCCTGTACTAAGTACTAATTCAAGCCCCTTTCACGATGTTCACTTCCAAGACCCTTGTTTCTCTCGCTCTCCTTGTTTCCCGCCTTGCGTTTGTTCAAGCCGGTGTCTATGTCAGTCGTCGTCGCCCCATTTAATATTTTTTGGTTGACTTTTTTTGGTTTCAAACAGGTAACGAGCCCGGTACAATCAACTGTTTGCCAAGCAGGTCAGCCCTGCAGCGTAGAGTGGGTTGACGATGGTCAGAGCCCTCTCCTGAGCGACATTGGAGAATGCACTGTTGGCTTGTACAACGGCGAGATGGTAAAGAGGTTGCAGCCCCAGTCAACTACTCACGCACGCATGTCGTCTTGCAGGTCCTGACGCAGTCGCTTCCCTCCGTCAACGTTGCCAGCGCGCATTCCTTCACATTCACTGTACGTGTCTTTCATTTCATATTTATCAATTCGCTAATCACCGCGCATAATTGCACAGCCCAGCCCATCCACTAGCGACGATGGCAGCTAGTGTGTTCAACCATTATTTCAACTTGAGTTACATCTAATAAGCGACGCAGTTACCTGGTGTTCACTTCAACCAGCGACGGTTACCAGAGCTGGTCCGGTACTTTTAGGTTAGTATTTTTTCCTTTGTTCAATACATCATCGATGACAATGCACCTTGCAGCGTCGGCGGTTCGACTGGAAGTTCTACCACTGACACCACTTCAACAACATCTGGATCTTCGACACTTGGAGGTAGTTCGACTGGACTCTCCTCCGTAGCTGGAACTACGACCTCAGTGGCTAATTCTACCTCTACAGGTGGTTCTAGCTCTGGGTCAGTGGCTTCATCTACTCCGCTTCCAAGTAGCTTCATATCAAGTAAAACTACGCTCGCTGTCCCATCTAGCACACAAACTTCGCCCTCCGTTGCAAGCACCCTTTCCGTGCCCTCTACTGTTTCTTCTGGTACAAGCACCCACAGTACCACTGCCACCAGCGCTGCTACTAGCGCGACCCCGTCGGCAACCCAATCCGGCGCTGCCACTCGCGCTGGTGCTTCAACCTCATTGGCCGGTGGTCTTATTCTCGCTTTAGCTGGTGCTCTAGTATTCTGAAGTGTTGGTAGTTTAGAGGGTTAGAGGACTGTGATCGTGATACCTTCATTTTCTCTTTGAATACCCTTTCAGAGACGTTTTGCCGATGGCGATGCATGACACTTTATTGTATTATTCTTGACAGTTTTCACGTGTTTGTTTGTTGATATCATAGCGATTAATTGATCGACGTCAATCTTACGAATGAAGAGGCTAGAACTGCGAATGTCCAAAGGACTTAGTCTGAAAGGTCACCCTAGCTATGGATCATACTACCTATACTATGCACCTAGGAACAGGAAAGGGATTAGGTAGCCTAGGGTAATGTCTAGGAAAGTGTATACAGAACTGTAAATAAGAGATTCACCTCAGTCTTAAATCAAAAGACAGAGAGATTGTTTTAAGGGAGAGCCGTTGATATGCTGATAGAGACGAAGAATCAAAGGTGAACGTATATGAGACGTATAACGAGTGTAACAGAAAAGGATGGGTACGTACGAAAGAAAGAGTCAACTCGACAACCCGGCTGGGCAGTCACACTCCTTCGCGTCCTTTGCAGCCAAGGGGTAGACATGGCCTTGGAAATTGTCTCTACTGACATCAGATGGAACTCGGCGTTTCTCGAGCGAATTGAGGACCTACGGGGTCGGTGTTGCACTTACGGCCTCGTGGATCAATTTAATGGGTTCAGTTCTTGCGAGCCTGTGGCACGTTCTTTAGCCTCTACCCTCCGAGTCGTGTATTTGTTTTGCATGATCAATACACTCTGCATTGGGTCTGCTTAGGGAAGACTAGGCGTGGTTGCAATTCACTTGCGAACCTGCGGATTAATAAATATAGTAACTATAAAGAGTGTAAGCATAGAACTGACGACAAACAAACTCGCGCCTAGCTTGAAAATTCGCACCTTTTTACAATGAGTGTCATCCCACTATCCTGTGGATCCGGCTTATGACACTGATGATCTAGATGGATCTCTTAATGATCTTTTTCCTGACATTAGGCTACAGCTGTCAGTCCTCTTCGTGCATGAGCCACGCCCAGCCCGAGACCACTGGCAGTTTATGCACTTGGGAGAGATGCGGGCTCAAGTGTTTGGGGAGGATGATTGTGAACACCTGGCCGTGCATGATCGACGGTCACGCCAATACTCAGTACTGCTGCAGTGCTGCAGTATCACATAGAAAGCATTGTATCACCAATGAGGGGTCAAGGATCTCCCAGAGATTATCGCAGAGTGTCTGCAGTGGCATCCTGAGTCGCGCCTGTAATGATTGTCTGATCTTCATATCACTACACTCCGGATCCTACAACGCTCCGGACGACCGTGAAACCGCGTTCATGGGTGCCATTCAAGCCTCATGAAGGACCCGTCAAACTTTACTCTTGTGTCGGAGTACTCCTGACTGTGATTGCAAAGGAGACGCTCTGCATTCTTTTAAATCTTCACCCATGTTCTCCGCTTGGCAGAGTCCCGACGTCCTTCAGCTCTATGTTGGTTTCGGACTGTAAGAGGATGATAACGGAGGCGTCAGATTGAAAACGCCCCCCGTTCACGAGGCTCTTGTCCTTGCGAACCCACGAGCTAGCCGTGAAACATAGGAATTGATGGAAACGCTTGACGAAAAGATTGAGCTACTGTGGATTCTTCCCGGAAACTCAAGCCAGGATGTGTAAGCCAAGGCGGCAGGACTAAGTTCGCTGTTATCCGACAGATGGAAGCGAGGAAGTAGCGTGCTTGGTGCCGGCCCGCCAATTCATCTAACGTCACCTTCAAGACGTCTGGCCATCTCGTCTGTATCTCTTCTTGAACTGTTTATATAACTAACATAATTGTGATCTAGATCCTTCAAGAGGCTCCAGAAGAGCTTGGTATGTTGATATGAAGAATGAGTAACTTGACGGAGCAACCATCGCCAAAGATCCATCATATTTTATACAAGGTTGTATGGACAGAGCTTTAAATCCGAGCTCGCTCCAAAACTAAAGTCGCGCCGCTGGTACCTGAGCCTGATGGGAGCTATAGACAGGCAATGTCTTGCTAAATTCCTCCCAGCACTTATCCGATATGATGGGTGACGACACGTATGGCTCAACCTCCATCGCAGTGAGCAACTCCTCCAGGCGAGGCAAAGCTGCCGACAAAGCAGCATCCTCCACATGCACGATGGCCTTCCGCGTAAACACGCCATGTTCTACATACCACGCAGCATCTGTCTTGATCGCATTGATGAGATACAGATCAACAAGACATTGGGGGACCCCTTGGTCGACAGCGGCGTCACAGGCCATGCGGTGTCCCATGGATTCGACCATTAGCTGACATCGTGGTTGCACATATTGCATGAACGCTTGCGTGAAATCGGATGAGGAGAAAACTGTCTCGGTTGCCTCATCGAATAACGAGATTTCATGCATCGCAAGTGGCCCATCTGGGTGTGTCGAGAAAGGTAACTCGTACGTTTGCGACAAGGTATCTGCGACGAGTCCTATAATTTATCTGTAAATCTTTGGTTTGTGCAAACATCGATGTACTGCACTGACGCATGGAAAGCGCTGGAAACTTTGATCAGCATCACGTCACCGGAGAAGGCTAAAATGTCACCTACCTAAAATGTCACCTTCAGCGATGCTGACTCCCCTCATCTCGCTCTGTGAAACAGGTTAATTCTTGCTGTAACATGAGCGTCAAAGAGAAGGCGCTCGTACATAAAAGTTGGACAGCTGATTATATTCGAAGAGGCCTTGAGCTCCCAGTCTTTCAGATAGGACATAATTTGCAACTTGTGCATGCTGAATCATGACTGCTTTACAGCAAGCCGCAATGCCATGTCGCACACGAACATCAAGATTCTTGTCCATAAAATGTTCGATAGCCCATTTGTGAAGCGCTCTCAGAACGAACGCCTGAGCAATGGCGTGTAATAGAGGGAGCTGTTGCGTTCGGTATGAAATTATGGGCAAAGGATTTCCTTGCAAACTGGTGACATGACGACGCTGAAAGTAACGCGCGGCGACGAACGATCCCACCTGGAGATAAGGTATCGCAAGTGAGCTGAGCGCTAGCGACCCGACCATAACACGCCATATAGACGACATGAAGTCACGATGGATTGTGTTGGATTTGGCGAGGTCCCCGAGAAGGGCCGAAGGCGGTAAGCGGACGTGATGGAAGCTTGTGAGCGCATGGTTGACGGGGGACGAGCCTCCTCTAGGTGGTAGCAACCTAGTCATAGAGCAATAAGTTTGAAAGCGGTGAGATAAATTTAAAGAGCCACTCGCATCGAAGTCACCCCGTTGCACATATGATATCCGTCGTTCAGATTCACAAGAAACGGTCGAGGTCCGCGGCATTCGCCGTCCACGTACAGTTGTGCGAAAACAACGGCGACGCATGGAAGACCTTTCATTGGAATGGTTGGTGGCATGAACCTGCGTCACCATGATTAGTAGCTATCGAATATATACTGATCTCGTACTTGGCATCCGAGGGCGACGGTGTATGGAGATCGAATTCGCCTGTTGGAAGAAGTGTCGTTGATGTCTTCATTCGGAAGATGTCTATGCCTCTCCCAAGCTCGGTAAGGCAGAATTGACCACTGCAAAGAGATTATGTAGTGCCTCTGCAAAATGGACATGAAAGTTTGCTCACATGACATCCCACCGAAGAATGTCCTCGACGAGGGAGACCAAATCAGGTCTAGTAGTCGCAGCATATTTTGCAAGCGTTCCAGCGACCAAATTGTACTGGATGGTCAGCAGCGTACACGCGGCCCCATCTAGGACCATGTTCGGGTGGGTGTGTATGTCCCAAAAGTTTTGCGTCAAATTCAATATGTCGTTGAAAGTGATGCCTGCAATACGAGATCAAGACATGCCCCGTGAACAAAACAGCTTGATACGCACCGAATGCTAAGCCAATGGCCTTGGCTCTATCGTATGAGAGAACCACTCGAGCATCGCGGCTGAGGAGCTCGGAGCGTTTCTTGAATAGATCTGACTGACAAAGCTGTGACGTAGATGTCATAGTAATGGAATGTCTCGGAGTGGGGGAACAAAGTATGTTACTTTCCTTTCTCCGACTCTCGTCTGTTATATACTGGATAGTCACTGCCACTGTAATACCAATACCTTTATAAGAACGTACGTGAAGGACGCCGCGCTCATCTAGTCATTATGGGTTAACGATGGCCACAATCATGTAGTAGTCCATGATGAGGTAAACTTTCAAGTCCAAAAAAGTCTGGTCGACACCTGTTCTGTACCAGCCATATTTGGTGGGTGTTTCGTAAATGCTTGTCTTGGTTGTTGCTCAGGATAAGCCTTCTGTTCCACCGATCGCGCAGTGGGGCAACACATCTGACACATAATGCATAACCGCCGGCATGTTGTCCATCACGTCATGCTGTGTCGTGGCTATTGCGTCATGCTGTGTTGTGTTGTATGGCGACCTCTGCTGGTGTCGTTGGTCGAAGCAGATATCAAATTGACAAAAAGAATTACTGGCGTTATGACACTTCTATCGCGACTCCACTGGCAGAACTGGAGATGTTCGCATCAACGTGTTCGCGTTTTCTCATTATACAATCAAATACGAAGAACAAACGGGGTGAACTTGTCAATGATTGCTAGGAAATCAAACTCGGAATCGATCTTGTCAACTGAATGTACAAACCTAAGGATAACAGTATTAGCTTCGTCGAAGAGTTACACGGTACAGAACGGATCAGACAGCAGCACGCCGTGCCAGTCCAAACTTACCTTTACCTTTCTATCCGCGCTCCATTTACTCCCCTCGTACAACGACCGCCTCGGCGGTCCGAGTATTTGTATATCCACGCGACAGGCCTACATACAAACGAGCAGTATCAGAAACGGCCCCGTGGAGTAGTAGACTCGTGCACCTAAAACGGCCGGCAGGAACGGCGGACCAGTGGAGTCAAACCTCCACTGGGGCATTTGCAGAGTCGGAGACACGGTGGGGGACACAGGTGTCCCCCTTTCCTAGATAGTATTGTCCTGCATAGGGTATTACACCCCAACCGGACAAAAATTGGAATAAAAAATAATAATAAAAAACAGTATTAGCTAAAGAATGTTCACGATAGTTTCGAGCAAGCCTTTCGCCAGGTCAAGGGGTTGATGTCACAGTGATGCCTAGCAGTTGACTTGCGTTATCATCCTGCGACCCCTCGGTATCAGAAGAGGCGTGCTTGGTGTTTAGACCATTCTATGTTAGAATCAGCACACTGGGAAACTCTTGGACATGCCATGCCTTCTTGCCTTTGACTGTCTCAAGCTTCTAGATCCGAGAGTCCTGGCGAAGCTCCAGAAGGAAGAACAAAATAGATTGTACTGCGGTGGTAGAACGGATGAGAACGAAATCAGGGGACAAAACTATAAACGGACGAGTGACCATCAGGTCCGCTACCTATTGGCGGTTCGCTCGTTTCATCACACTGGATCTGCGTGGTGGGAGTGGGCTTTGATTATTGGATGCGCGTTTGCTATGCGAAAATATTTGGCCAATCTGCGTCCAATGCATGAACGTTGACACCCAATTGCAAGACGGCCGTACAAACCGTTATCAGAGAGGAAAAAGAAAAGAGAAGTGAGAAGAAAGTGCAAATGTGCCGCATGGTCACTATGCATGATAGTTCACAAAAAGCCCGGATCTCGAGTAAAATACAAAGCACGCCGCTCTGCATTGCGCAAGGTGATAAATTGGCGACCTGGGTAGTAACCAGCCATATACGCCGGTCACGGTGGGATGGTACTTCGACCGCTCTTGAGAGTCGAGGCTTGACGTCGATCAGTCTCCTCGAAATTTACGTTATCCCTGTTGTTGGATTGCAAGGCGAGGAATGTGCAACTGTACATTGTCTAGGGAGTCTGGCTGACTCTGATCAGCAGTTTGGATTCTTTCATGTCGACGTTCGAGTTGAAAAGTCGGCACTTAAGTAGAGTGAGAGTAAATTACCACAATAAGCCTGTACCCGCTGTCAAGCTACAGATTACCCCCTCGCATGCAAGCGCCGTTGCAATTCGATGTCCGTTGCAGAACCCAAGCGCAATCAAGCCAAGCAGAAGCAGAAAGATCCCAAGCCCCAGGTTCCAGCAAATGCAACTGAACGCCTGAAAACCGTCGTGCGCCGTCTACCCCCCAATCTCCCCGAAGGAATATTTTGGCAGAGCGTTCAAACATGGGTCACGGATGACTCTGTTACTTGGAAAGTGTATCATGCCGGGAAGTTGAGCAAGAGGTCTGTTCTATTACTGTATCCTTGCGGCGTGAGTGACTGATTCAGTGCGGCGATGTGTTGGCAGGGCAAACCAGGAGAATGTCTCTTCGCGTGCGTATATTGCATTCAAGAATGAGGAGGTGCTCGCGACATTCAGTCGTGAATACGATGGTCATCTCTTCAGGGACAAGGCAGGTTTGTGATAATCGAGCATAGCGCAGTTGCAGTCAAGTGATCTTTGCTGCAGGCAATGAGTCTCAGGCAGTAGTGGAGTTCGCTCCGTTCCAGAAGATACCCTCTGAGAAGAAAAAGACCGATGCGAGAAACGCAACGATCGATAAAGGTGCAGTTGGATCAGCGGTGAAATTCCCATCATGCTCAAATGATTGATAGACGAAGATTACATCTCTTTCCTCGAAGCGCTCAACAACGCTGAGAAATCCGAGCATGCGTCCCTTGAAGCAATGAGTGAGGATCGCGTGATGTATAGTAACATTATTTCTGATGTTAGTTTTATGATCAGTTGCAGCATCTCAACCACCCGCCGCTCCAAAAACTACGCCTCTCCTTGAAGCACTGAAGGCAGAGAAGTCAGCTCAGAAGGACAAAGAAGCTATCCTCCGTAACCATGCACACTACAAGGACACTTCTATCGCATCTACTGCCAGGAAAGAAGAGGTCAAGAAGAAAGCTGCCGTCCCTGCTGCAGCATCGCAGAAGCAGCCCGAAGTCAAACCTGCTCCACCCCTCAGCCGCAAAGCGAAGAAAGCCGCTGCTGCGGCCGCGGCCGCACAGCAGACTGGTCCTCCTGCCCAGACCGCGCAAACGACTCCTGCTGCATCGAAAGGCGCCTCTTCAGGGCATGCTAATCTGCCAGCCAAACCTCCTTCACAAGCATCCGCTGTTCCTCGACAACGCCGCTCCTCGCAGAGTCGTCAGCAACCGCCTAAAGTACTCGCTGCGTCTCTCCCTCCTAAACCAGCGGCACAGCCTACTCCTGCCAGTGCAGAGGCCGCACCACCTGCAAGCAGTCGCAGGGGACGTCCAGTCGTTGGTCTTGGACGGCATTTCGAGGCCGCGTTAAGTGGTGCAGTCGGCCCCAGCGGAGGAAAGAAACGCGAGAAAGATGCCCAACCAGCTCCCGCGAGAGAGGCTGTGCAAAAAGATGTTCCGGATAAACCTAAGGATACCTTTGCATCCTCTTCTCTCAGCCCTGCTGTTCCCAGTATTCTGCAGCGCGGGGATGGACACGCTCCTGGGAACCCTATGATTATGCAACGTCCTCAGCCTAATCATGTTCCTCAAAGCCCTCCTACTGCTGATTCGCATGTTGGCAGAGGGGGGACACAGAGGAGAGGGCGTGGCAGAGGTAGGGGAGCTCCTCGTGGTGGCTAAGTGCAACGTCATTAAGTATACAAGCCTACTTTTTGTCCGCCATAAACGCCACCGCGAGGCTGGTGGCCTTTCAGTTGCGCTGCACGGTTCATTGCAACACAGTTGGCACTTGGAATCCAGTCGGGCCACCACAAGCAGTGACAGCCATGTATGTTCACTTCGCGCTAGCCCAGCACCAACCTCTTGCAGCATGACTGATACTTTTTACGAATCCCTTTGAGTAGATTTAATGTTGGTAGTCAGACCCAGCACCTCCATGCAGTGTTTACTAGTCGTTCTCTTACACGCAGAGTAATCAGCAATCGAAATCAGTTGTTCCGTTCCCATTATAACAATATTTCTACTGCCACGCTATATTGACACAGAACCTTGTTATAAGAGCAGCATCCCATCAGAGTAAATGAGTTCAGGTATATCCAAATTCCGCTATAAAATATCGATCGAAGGAAGTCAAATCAAAATGAGATAATCACAAAAGCATTGCCCCAAGGAGAGATGCAGCAGCACCAACGAAGCATGTAATACCAGTGATGCCAACCTTGCCAGCGGCGCCAGTCTTGGTAGCAGTGGCTGAAGTTGAAGTGGATGATTGTGAGCCGGAATTGGAGGCAATGGAGGACGTGGAAATGGTTTTCATAGATCCAGAAGCACTAGAAGTTCCAGTTGCAGTTGAAGTTGCAGGTGCGCCAATAGGTGCTGTTGATTGCCCGTTGATCTCAGCTTGTACAGTGGCGTTGAACGTTCCGGTCATGCCAGTCATCCTGTAGCGCCCGTGGTGAGTTATCTTGGACGAAACATGAAAATTACTCACGTGAATTTAGCAGAGAAGGCCTCCGCAGGGAATTGAGAGTTCGTAGCATCTTTCAGGTTGATTGATGTGAAGCGAACAAAACTAGAAAGAAGTTGAATCGACCTGGCCGTGGACAAGACAGAGCAGGGCTCTTACTATTCATTGCTGTCTGGTCCAATGGTCCCATCGGGGGTGAAAACAATCGACGAAGTGGTCGACACGTCAACGCTGGAGCTGATGGTTTGGAGTAATGTCTGGCAAAAATAAGACTGTTGTCTTGTTTACTTCAGACTGATAACTGACCTGTTGGTTGGCGTTACCAGCGTAGATACCAACGAGAGAAGCACCGAAAGAAGTGAGGTTCGGAGATAGGCCATCGTCTTGCCAGTTGATAGTCGCCTGTTGACCAGCAGTAAAAGTGGAACTTGCAACAGGGGAGGTGATCTTCGCAGCCAGGTGAATCATTTCAATTCGACAATAAGAAATCTAAGAACGAATACGCACGAAGACGTTGGCGAGCGCGGAGCCCGCAAGAGCGAAAGAAATGACAGCCTTGCTAAACATTGTTTGTTTACTATAAAAAATGAGTGTTGTTCAAGAGAGTGTGGAGTGCTTGTAAAAAGCAAAAGTCTATGCAGAATGATACGAAGACTAAAGAGAGAAGTCAGCAGGGCGACGACGGGAATACAGCCAACGGAGTTCGAACTTTTTATGACTTGCGCAAAAAGAATTCACAGACATCCAAGCAACCGTAGGCAACCGTCTGCTGTCCCGATTATCCCATGTGCCTGGCTAGAGCAACCCGAATACTCTGCACATGCCACTCTCTGCATCAGCCAATCATAGTGGTTCAATGATAAAATGGCACTCACGCTCTCACATAGTGTGAGCGCACGGAGCGTTATAAACTTATATGTACTTGCCATCGGGAGAATTTTAGCTGAGCTATGACTTACGAATTGTGCTTAGTGTTTAAATTTAAGCCTGTGTGATGGCAAACCGCCGACACACAATCTAACGCGACGGTCGTGACGCCGACATGCGATGCAAGTCTCACGAAGTCTCATCCATAGCGGATTAAGATCTTGTTTGTGAATCCGTGCTCTCGGTGATGCTGACAGTCCTTGGGTCAGCTCTGAGCAGCCCTATGAGTGTCACGTTCGACGTCGGTTCGACGTGTCTTGTTGACGTGTTTAGCGCCGTGCAATGAGGTGATGATGGTCGTAAACGGTAAAGTCCATACTGGCTGATAATAGGCCGGCGGGCGCGCCAAACAAAAACGTTGTGCCTGAATTATGTACATATGTCTCGTCAATCTTGTCTGACATTCGTGTGGACGAAATGATTATGTAAGTAAACTTGACGTAGGTTGAAGACCGTCCACGTACAAATCCACGTTTGATTGGGGTTTTTTCTTTATTCCGAAGTTCGGTAGAAAGGCCTTCATCGAGGCGGGATTGACTGGTATGATGATTGAAACGACGGACGGTGACAAACAAGGCCCACCCATGAAATGACATGACATCTATTTTTCACACGCAAACAATAGTACCCGTTCGATTACTCCGGAGAGTCGAAAACAGTCCGCATGACATGGTCTACTTTTCTCCCAGTATGCTTGATGAATCCGAGGTAATCTAGCTCCTGAAGGGCGCGGATGAACCGTGCTTGTACCTCCACGAGCCATTCCTCTTCATCTTCTCCCGCGTCCTCACCAACGACCTCATCCTCTACCTGCTTTTGTTTTCCCTTCTTCCTCGATGGCGTCCTAGAGGTTCCATTCGCACCATCAGGAATATGGGTCTTTTCAACACGCCGCTTCCGGCCTTCCAAGAAGACCATGAATGACTGAAACCAGTCATAGACATTGATCATCTTTGCGCTTTCCAGGTAGCCCTTGAAAAGAATACTTATGTCGGGCAGGTCGTCATCTTCGTCATCTCCATTCCGTTGTTCGGCAGGCACGTAGTCTTGGGGATGGATCAATCCCGCGAGGATGGATGCGCAAGGCGATGGATTGATTAACTGAAACAAAAAAGAGGGCGAATTAGCTTGCATCCATTTAATAACAAGCAAGGGGTACCTCGGACGGAAATGGCGTCGAGCCGGTGTACCAGATGTCCCATAACGGAGCATCTTCCAGTGCAACTATGCGTAACCTGAGGATTATGAACTTCAGATCAATCAACTGCAATGATAACTGCGGTTGCATACTTGAAATACTCTGACAACCAGTTTCCGAGCGGATTGGATATGTCCCGGGCGTTTTCTTCCCGACAGAACATCTTATATGCTGTTTCTACGCGCGAAATGACTTCGCCTTCCTCCGCTTTTACGTCCTCAGGAACATTCTCGAAGAAATTATGTACTTCTTGCACAAAGTCCTCAAGTTGCGCTGCGGGAAGATTCCTACAGAGATCAGCAACAGCTAGCTGCCCCCGTCGGGAGTGCAATCGAAATTCACACACCTGACTATAGAACACAGATGACCGTATACACTGCCCAGACGGCCTCGCAACGCCAGACACATCAAATCAGGCATCGCTTGGTCGCTCTGAACGATCTTATGCCCATGCACCAGCATAAATCGGCGGACAAGGAGCACAAGCCGAAATGCTACACGGAGCAGCTTGGCGCGCATTCGGAAAGTATCGCGTGCAGTCTCCACAGAAGATAGGAGTAAATCGACAGTGGCATCTCGCCAACTCGTAGCATGTTCTACAGGCGCAATAAGCGCCGATCTGTGCACCCGAGCAAAAAGGGCATCGAGGAAGGGGAAAGCGTCAGGCGTAAGGAGCAGCCTTGAAGCATCCTTGGACCGTCCTAACGCTTGAGCAGGAACGAGAACGCTGAGGGGCTCTTCAAAATGTTTCATGTGAGCCAACTATTACTTGCGTTAGTTATGGACTATTACAAGAAGGAATAACTTACTTGAAGTACGGATAATAGACCGTCAAGTGACGAAGTGTGACGAGTAAAAAACTCGACTACAAAGTCGATGGTTGTCGGGCCAATCATGATATCTGGCTCAAACACAGGATCAAAAAATGTCTTAAAAAGATTCTGTTAGTGTCTTCATGGTGACATCAAGTTTTGATCAACCTCCAATAAAATGTCGTGCAGTGATTTTTCAGCTAGCGGGAAAGGGCAGTCTCTCACTCGCAGCAATGCCAGCATAGAGTGAGGGTATGTAGCACGAATATAAGACGGGGAAGGGGGCGAAGCTAGCGCGAGGATAAACACCAGCGGTAAGCATGGGATGTGTGAGCTAGGTAATATTTGGTTAAGAAGACAAGTATCAGCAAGAACTGTCTGACCTGCAAATTTCAAACATGTCTTGAACCACCTGAGGCTCTAGTTGTTCGAAGTCATGCATTACAACCACCAGACGTGACCTGTGGTGACGATCGTCTTTTGATTTCACTCAGCAAACAGCAGGAAAGGGATTATTCAAGCCCCTTACCTCGCGCATCGCATACGGCTCGATACCATGCCTCAAGGAGAGCGATATCATATGCTGCCAGGGAGGTAGATGGTTTGCGCTTTATGTCTGAAGGTATTGGGGTATTAATAAATTAGATGGTCAAAGAGTCGTGCGCAAGTACCTTGTCCTCCGGTAGGAGATCGGGATACAAAACCTGTCACAATTGTCTTCATAGTTCCTGTGATAGTTGCGCAATCACTTGGAAAGACGTGTGTCACGAAATGATCATTTAAGTCATCGAAAAGCTCGTCTGTGCTTTCCTCTAGTCGGAAGGAAATCTCGTCAAAGAGAGAAGATGACGTGCTGGATGCTGTCAGAATAAAAATTGGGAGGCAGTATCTCAACTCAAACAAGCAAAACGTACATGTGACAGATATGACAGGCAACTCGGGGTACGGTAGCCCCGGAAGCTCATCCGTATAAGACTTCTTAACTTGCTCGACAACACTCTCCACGACCGGCGCGTGCAGTGAGTGAATGAGTTCCTATTCATGTGAGACTCTCAAAATGAAGAACAAGTGAAACACACACCTGCATCCTCTTCAAACATTTGCCCCAGGCTGCCTTACACGTTTGAAAGCGAAGTTGACATCCTTGGTGAAAATCTCGCTCGGGGAACAGGGATGGTGGTACTCCATTGGTATTCGCATCGTCTGAGCCATGTATTTCAGCTGGATATTACGGATAAAAAGTATATTTATGCTACCAGAATCATCGAATGGGATGTAGACTGTGGTCTGAAAAGCAAAATCAACAGACATGATAGACATTTGTGCGGGACTCACCTGATTGACATCCTCTAAATCTGTGTCGACTGCCATATGGACTGAAATGATCGAAGTTCAAGGAGTGCCATAAGCCTTGTAACAACCTTGTGTAAAGTCTGGTTGTGGACGGGCTTTGACCTGCCCTGAAGAAAACACAATTGACGCGTCGCGACGCGTCCAAGCTTTGCAAACATTCATCCAATTACTTCAACGTAGTAAACGACTCGACTAGATCTCACTTTTCACAATGTCATCTCCTCCAAGAGTTGATTTTCCAACGTCGGACATCGACGACATCGAAATGGACGGGCCTCAGGATGGCACCATCGATCAATCACTATCCATAGCTCCTCCGCCCCAGCGTCTTTTTCTACCGGGAACACCTTCTGCTGCAGGCACTCCTGCGCGACAAAGATATGCCAACAGCGTAACAACCACGCCTTTGAGTGGTATCGCCGCCAGACGGGCGCTTGGGATGAGCACTCCTCGGCGAGCACCACGAACACCACTTTT
Organism: Suillus plorans; assembly: GCF_016647745.1. NCBI lineage: Eukaryota > Fungi > Basidiomycota > Agaricomycetes > Boletales > Suillaceae > Suillus > Suillus plorans. The sequence continues at coordinate 901,175 of NW_024537388.1, forward strand.
TGCTCGTGAGTGCTTGCTAAATGTACAACTAACTGCCATTTATATTTTATGCTAGCCGGAAGCTCCCCTCTTGCATTCCCGAGTTCTTCGCCCACTAAGACTCCTCGGAGGAGGGTCGCGATCGACTCTGATCCAGCCTTTCCAGACTCTGAGCCTCTTGCCTTTCCTTCGTGAGGTGCTTTTGTTGAGATCTTTTTCAATTTATTGATAATATGTCAGGAGTCCAGCCGCTGCTTTTGCTACGCCTGTCAAGAACCGTCGCGGAGACATTCACTCTTCCCTTTCTCTAACACCGACCACACGGCGATCGAGGCGTGGCGAATATAACAACGATCTCAGTGATAACCTCAACTCAGATGGAACGCACCTTTCCATACCAGCATCATCTGTACCGCATCTATCAGCACCTGCTGCGCCCTCAGATGAACCCGACGAAATCCGCGCTATCTGGGGAACTACCGTGAACTTGGCAGAGACGATGAAGCTCTTCCGCGACTTTTTGCGCGGCTTCAAGCCCAAATACCGTGCCATTCACGATCGCCAAGAGAACCTTCGCACTCGGGCATTTGCCACCCCAGACGAAGGCGAAGTCGTACTATATGAGACGTACATGCGTCGTATCCGCCAGACTGGCGAAACAAATCTCAACCTCGACATGATCAACTTGCTTTCCTATCCGCCATGTAAAAAACTTTTTGCCCAACTCCAGAAATACCCGCAGGAAGTAGTACCTGCAATGGATCAAATCCTCAAGGACCTCATGCTCGAACTTGCAGATGAAGATCAACAAGCTGGCATGGACGGGATGCAGGGCGACCAAGGCGACGAAGAGATCGCCGACATCATGGGTAAAGTCTACAAAGTCCGTCCGTTCGGGTTGACAGCCGTGAATATGCGTGAACTCAACCCATCTGGTATGACGTTCAAACGTTCAAACTTTCTTTCATCATCCTAACGTGCTCTAGATACCGATAAACTCATTTCTATAAAAGGCTTGGTCATTCGCGCTACGCCTGTGATTCCAGATATGAAGGTCGCGTTCTTCCGCTGCCTCACATGTGCTCATACTGTTCAAGTCGAAATCGACCGTGGCAAGATCGAGGAGCCAGCTCGGTGTCCAAGGGATGTCTGTGGAAGCGTTGGGACGATGTCTCTCGTGCACAATCGCTGTGAATTTGCAGATAGGCAGGTCATCAGGCTGCAGGAGACTCCCGATGCAGTACCCGATGGCCAGACGCCACACACAGTGTCACTAAGCGTATACGATGAGCTCGTTGATGTGTGCAAACCGGGCGACAGGGTTGTCGTCACTGGCATCTACCGCAGCGTCCCTGTCAGAGTGAACCCTCGTCAAAGGACAATGAAAAGTTTATTCAAGACCTACCTCGATGTCGTTCATGTCCGGCTTGGTACGGGTGGTACTCTAGGCCTCGATCGCAGTACACGTCCTGCGGGTGGCGACAAGGTCCCTGGTATAGGTGGTGTTGGTGATAGTGCCGATGATCAAGAACTGGAAGAGCAAATTGCCCAAGGGGGGCTAACACGCAAAGCCGAACTTGAGGCGAAACTAATCGACATCAGCAGGCGGCATGATCTCTATGATATCCTTGCTCGTTCCCTCGCACCGTCGATATGGGAAATGGACGACGTGAAGAAAGGTATACTCCTTCAGCTCTTTGGTGGTACCAACAAAAGCATTGCAAGAGGTGGTGGCGGAGGCGGACCTCGCTACCGTGGGGACATCAACGTGCTTTTGGTCGGTGACCCCGGTACCAGTAAATCACAAATTCTACAGGTATGACAGTCTCTCTGCATTTGTGAAGCTAGCTAAGCTCGTTGTTAGTACGTCCACAAAATCGCTCCTCGTGGAGTCTATGCATCTGGAAAAGGCTCTTCGGCAGTGGGTTTGACCGCGTATGTGACCCGGGACCCTGATTCCAAGCAGCTTGTCCTTGAGAGGTAAGGAATATATTACCGTCATCTTGGATATTGTTGCTCACGGATCTGCAGTGGTGCCTTAGTGTTGAGTGACGGCGGCGTCTGCTGTATTGATGAGTTTGACAAGATGTCCGATGCGACCCGTAGCGTCCTTCATGAAGTTATGGTCAGGCACACCCAGAGAGATTCCTTTCAATATCATTGAAATATGCTCATCAGGAACAACAAACTGTGTCAATAGCCAAAGCGGGCATCATTACCACCCTCAACGCCCGTACGTCTATTCTCGCGGCTGCGAACCCTGTCGAATCAAAGTACAACGTCGACCTCCCTATCACGCGCAACATCGACCTCCCTCCTACGCTCATCTCCCGTTTCGATCTGCTATATTTGGTACTCGATCAAGTAGACGAAACCCTCGACCGAAAGCTTGCCCAACATCTAGTTGGGCTGTACCTCGAAGACGCACCCGACACTGGTGGCTACGATGTTTTAGTGTGTCTTGCATCACTCCTTTCACGTACTGAGCTCACCTCGTTTTAGCCCCTTGACGAGCTCTCCGCGTACATCGACTATGCACGCACGAACATTCACCCCGTCCTGAGTTCTGAAGCAGGCGACGAGCTCGTCGCTTCTTACGTCTCCTTGCGCTCCATCGGCGCCTCAGACCCCCGCTCGTCTGAAAAGCGCATCACGGCTACAACCCGCCAGCTCGAAAGTATGATCCGCCTTTCCGAGGCTCACGCCCGTATGCGCTTTGCTGCGCACGTCGAGTTGCAGGATGTACAAGAGGCATGTCGTCTCATGCGAGAAGCCATCCGCACGAGTGCTATGGATCCCCGGACTGGCAAGATCGATATGGGTTTGCTGAACACCGGTACTGGTGTTGGACAACGCAAGATGCGGGATGACATGCGCAGAGAGTTGCTAACGATGCTTGATGGTGGCGCTGGAAAGGGCAATGGCTTGAAATGGGGCGAGGCGATGAAACGCCTTGCAGACCAGAGTAGTATCCGTGTTGATGCTGCTGAGTTTTCTGAAGTTATCAAAGCGATGGAGAATGAGGGAGTGCTGACTGTGGTTGGAGAGCGGGATAGGAGGATGATCAGAAGAGTTGAAGGAGCGTGATGTTGTCTTAGAGGCGTGGATCAGGTAGCTTGTTTTTTGGCTTCAAAATATCCTTTTTGCTTGTTGATATGCCATCGGGGTAATTGACTACATGTGTATTGATACTAGCCTATGTCGGTCTTTAGGGTAGGATGATTAACTGAGCGGAAGAGCAACATTCAAACGACGCTGTCGAGTCTCCACAGGTATTAGTACATGATAAATCCACCAAAATCCCAACGTTAAGTAATTATTCATCGAAACATTCCCACTGCCTCCCAATAGTCCACCCATTGCGTTGCAGTCGCCGACGACAGAGGCTCCAACTCTTTCACCGTTGGACTAACGCGCTGGGCCACAGCAGTTGCAAACGAGGCAAGTCCACCTACTTCTAAGTGCATCTCCCCAGACGCTCTGGTCGCGATATCTGATCGAGACATCGAACGCATAAAGTTGAGAAGCTTGATAGCAGGCTAGGATAGAAGACCAAGTGAGATAATATTCAGCCAGGAAATGAAACACACTTACGACGCGTTTGATGTTTGCCTCGCTTGCATTCTTGGCACTCGATTCGACCTTTTCGAACCACTCCGAGAATGGGATAAGAGGTAGCGGGGCGCTTGTTATCTTGCGCTCAAATATGGCGTCCGCAACAGGTCGCATCAGCGTCCCCCACGCTACCGGTCTCGGATGCACCAGATTAACCGCCACGGGAGGCTCTTCTTTTGCGAAAGCTACATCAAGAATAGCGTTTGATACGGCATGAGTAGGGATCCACGATAGGAGCTAAACCGTCCGTGTCATTGATGAATACCGCACGTTGAATCACACCTACCCCTTGGGCTTCCGGGAATACACCCAAGCTCACACTCGACTTGACGATGATCGGCAGCCAGTCCGTGGTCGACCAAGCTCCTCGTGGAGGTCCTCCCGCTATTTGTCCGATTCTGAATGAGCATGCCGGCAACTTGCTGTTCACGAGGACCTTGTTTAGGGCAGTGTTCATCAGATTGGCATACTCCCCTAAAGTAGCGTATGACTTACCCTTTCACAAACGTATTTGCTCGCACCGTAGCCAAGGCCTTCTGCAATGCCCGCGTCGTACTGTACTTCTTCTGGGAAAGGTCCTTTCGATTTATCCCAGCTTTGCGCAGTTGAGATAGAAGAGGTGAATAATACACGCGGCTTCGGATGGCACGGGGAGGACAAAGCCAGGTTTATAAGATTGCGTGTTCCCCGAACATGAGGCTCGAAGGACGAGAGCGCCAGGTTAAAGTTGAGTTGCCAGGCGTTGTGAATGATGACAGTGACGGACGTGCGGATCTACATTGTGTTTTATTAGTGCACTAGTCTGCAGAGGAGACCGGAAATGAAACAAACCTTCTGATACAACTCCTTCTCCAAACCCAGGTCATCACTAGAAGTATCCGTTTCTATGTACAACAGTTTCTCTGATTGCAAGAGGGTGACATCCAAACCGCGGTCGACGAATCCATTCTTCTGTCGTTCTTGAATGGATGCATCGCACCTCGACGGACGATTGAAGGCATATACCACTGATACATCCTCGCGCTGAAGCAAAGATGCAAGCATGTATGAACCAAGACCGCCCGTTGATCCAGTCAGGATGACCACATGATTATTTCGACTGCGTCCATTAGTAAGAGGGGCGGCGGAGGCATCTCCGACGGAGCCCCCACTGAATCCCACTGAATACTTCTCAATCATGCTCTCGATCTCAACCTTGACATCGACCGAGGTTGGATTGATCCCATGCAATACTACGTGAACAACACTTCTCGCGAGCTGGCGAATCGAAGGACTTAAAAAGACGATGTTCTGGTCAAATTTCGGTGCTGAAGCCTGGACGTCGCGATCTATTGACGACCTGAGGGAACTGACGATTCGGCTTCTGAGGAATGTAGCAGAGAGACTGGAGGTAGGAGGTCGGCAAAGCATAGGTCTCGATCGACCATCGGCTCACCTGTCAAAGCCCTGGGCAAAGAAGTCTGTATCAGGATCGACCTCCTTGCCAGCGCTCACAGAGACGGCATGCAGCATGAGCCAACTCTCAACGTCCCCCACAGTCCAGTTCGTAGGCAAAGGTATATCGATGCATGTTCTGCCACTCTCCACCTTGTCGTATCTGACGCTCATTAATATCATTTTCGGACACTGATGAAAGCACATTCTCACAGGGCATTGATCTCCTCTTCGTATAGTTGGCTGGCGGCTTTCTTGGTGATGGTCCCTTTTCCAGTTCGAGGCAAAGGCTTCTCCCTGCACGTCACAAGAACCATTTCCTTGAAGATTCTGCTGAAGGCAGGGCCTGCCTTATTCGTTTCTTCTATCTCAGGCCTTCAAGAGCATTTGAGTCATGAAAGCCGCATGCACGCTTGCAAGGATCTTACCAGACTTGATTCCCGAAAGACGAAACCTGTGCCTCGTCTTTGACGTCGATTTCATGTCCCGGCCGCGGCTCTATGAGGGCACCAACTTGGCTACGTCCACGGCCGAAGATCACGACGCCATTGACATGAGGATTGGTCCCGATGATGCATTCCATAGGAGCTGGTATTACTTTCTCCCCAGACGAGAGCATCAATACATCATCCTTTCTTCCTGTTCTGCAAGAATAATGTCAGACAGTTTCAGAATATGAATGACACAATTGTCGGTCGCACATCTTCCACAGACCCTCAATGGTCGGATGCTTGATAAATAAATCCGAAGTAGTATAACCCTTGACGTCCGGGAGATTCTCTACTGACACTCCGTACAGCGGAGTTGTCTGCGAAGAAAAGTTCACATTGAGAGGGTGTATAAAAAGTGAGACGCACCAAAATTTGGCATTCATATGTTCTATCGCCCTGATCAACCCATCTGGTCTTGACGTTTGGAGTAAATTGCAGCCAGTCCCAAAGCTTGTTCTCGACCCCATACCGGAATAAAGGAGTGACAGGCCCAATTTCTGTAGAGCCGTAGTGAGGGAATATATTGATTCCTGCATCCACCAGGGCATTCCCCATGTTAGAAGCGAGTGGACCGCCAGTATAAAGCTACAACAAGACTGGTATAAGTCGTTCCTTGCAAAAATAAACTTGTGACATACGACATATTCGAGATTCTTCAGAATATCAACAGCATCGGGAGAAAACACCCATTGTTCCAGGAAGAAAGGCATGGCCCACAAAGCGTTCGATTTCGTATTAAGCACACATTCCAGGATATTTTGGGAATTGGGTGTTATTGGGGCCGCCAATGGGTCGTGCAAGGATGTGGGCGGGTAAATAGATATGCTGTTCAAAGATACAATGGGTACCAGTAGTTGGATCAGTAAACCTGTGGTATGGAACGGTGGAACGGATGCAGCAGCAATGCGGAGAGGAGTGAGAATGTTGATATGGTTGATAACGCATGCTAATAGCACACCAGTTAGCACTTTGCTTTGTAGATTGTGTCAGTAGCTCACAGCTTCGGCACCACCCGATGATGGTTTGGTGGGTTGCTGGAATGGCTTTCGGGAAACCAGTGCTGCCAGAGGAATGTAGGTAGTATAATATATCGTCCGGAGATGACCGAGAAGCTTGGGGAGGGTATGGGAGAAAAATCTCGTCTGAAGAACCTGTGCCAAGCATGGGATATAAATATTTCAACGTCGGCATCATGTCAAGCTGCAGTTGGCTCGCATCAGTGCCTTGAGATACGCTACCCGCCTTAATTCCATCGATCAGGAAACCAAGAGAGTGGTGAGTGGTGACTAAACGACGACACTTTGTTTTCTGCATCAAGTTTAAGATTGCCGCCGCTGAATTACGAGGTGATATGGGGAACGGCTTAAAAAGTAGTGTTCAGAGATATGATGTCCGAGCAAAAAAAATGTTCACATACGATCAGCCCAGCGAAGATGATACCCATGAACACAGTCTGATAAAGGAGGGTGTCTGAATTGGCAATGATGCCAACGACCTCTTTGTCTATGCCCGCACGATCGGGTCTAACTTGATGTGCAGCACGATGACAAGCTCGATAAAAGTCTCGATGTGAGATATAGACCAGATCGTTGTTGTCAGGTTTGTTGTAGACAAAGAATGTGAGGTCCGAGTTATGTTGCGCATTGAATTCCAGCAATTCAGGGAGGAACAGAGATCCATCAAGAGGAGGATTGACAGGATTTGAACGTGAAGCAACCATGATTTGAATGCTCAACTTGTGATGTGTGAAGGGCTCTGCTAAGAAAGGACCAAGGTAGTCAGTACGCGTCTACTAAGTCATTGAGTCTTTTTAATACCTGAATAAGAGGCGGTGACCCTGATTGTCAATGGCCATTTTGGGTGTCAGAGTCACCGATTGGTTATAGTATCATGACATATGGAAAGCCAGCTGACTAGGGCCCTCGTTATTCGAAAGTTCTATTTCTCAGAACCTCCCTGGTACGTAAGTGCTTTACATAATTGGCCTCCGAGCACTCTGTGCGACTTGAGACAAATTTATTGACATTAATGTGGTTGCAAGAAATAGATTTTGCGTGAAAATCGCCGATCGGATGAGCCAAGGTCCAGACGCCGGAGTCGACTTCAAGTTGAGTTGGTGGCCAAATCAGGAAAGGAAGCGATTTACGAGAGGACGGCCGTCCACAATGATTTTTTTTGCCAAGCCATAGCTAATTGTCGTGAGTCATGACGGATAACCGAATGGTGGCGGAATAAGGCATCATACACTCTCGTTTACTTTCCCAGTGGCGCAAAATCAAATGTCAGGTATGTAGTGTAGCATGCCAGCTGCAGGTGACCGTTAAAAGAGTTAGAACTTAACTAAGTTGGTTGGTTGTAACCTTGATCTGAGCGTTACCGTGTAAGATTTCATTACCGAGAGAGGGCCGATCGTCGCGAGCAGCTACGCCAAGGTTGACTGACGCGGTAGGAAAAGTTCAGGGTCCGAGTCCCCGTAAGTAATTTACGAGAGGACGAGGCGATGACAATGCATCATGCAGGCCACACTGCTGGTAGTATACACAGATTTCGTCACGGCTTAACAGCCGAATGGTGGCAGGCATCGCACTCCCATTGGTACGATATCTGCAAGTTAAAATAGGTAGAGTACTAGTAGGGGCGGTGCATGCCACTACTAACCGTTAAAAGAGTAATAACTTTGGTTGGTTATAACGGTTAGGCCTTTAGGAGCTATTTGCGTTACAGCTCCTTCCATACTCAGACCACAATGATACTGAGGGTGTTCTGCCATGTACCGGGATAATGGCACCATGTGTCCAGCTGAGCGATGCCACTACTCGCTTCCTTCATCCGTTTTTCATTCTACCCCCATGTCGACTTCGTCGCGCCCCGCACTCCACAGACAGTTTTGTTATACCACCACCCTGCCCGTGTCCCACCCCAACTTAATCCTCGGTCTAACTCAATAGATCATGTCAGCAACTCTCGAGCGAGACGAAGCTGGATACCGGTGGACACCACCGTATGCACATACCAGTGGCTGCCAAACGGTAATAGGTCATTGCGTCTGCCCATATGTCGCAGCTGGTTTGTGCATAGGGATACTTGTTGTGACTATGATCTCGTTTATCTACAACATCCAAAAATGTGCGATAGACGTAAACTGAGGGAGGCTGTCGCAAGTAGTAAACTCCCGAACCTTTTGCCATCCTGGGAGATTCTGTGTGACAGCGTGTGTCGCTGTCAACTCACAAGCCTGCAAAAAAAAGTAAACTGGATATCCCAACGAGAAGTGTGACGACGCACTACGTACATTGTGCATCAAGTGTATCACAGGCGACGCCTCAGTGGGACCACGCATTGATGCGGTGAGAAGTTGTACTGACGTTGTCGGCGGGAGAATTGAAGCTATTCTCCCGGTGACGGCGTCCCTGAAAACCCCACCACAGAATCGGTCTCGACATCTGGCAAATCAGAAGAGATCATGCACATGGACAGGATATAGGCAGGTTGGATGGAAACATTTATGAAGAGAGTTTCAAAGGACACGACTTCGTTTCCACATAGTGATCAAATTCCCATGCCACAAGGAGCGCAATCTTGTCGAATGGAAATTTGTAGACTTGGTCAATGCGAGTATATATCGAGCTCATTGAGTATGTTTGATACAGTTTCCAGATTGACGCGGACGTGCTACACAGTGGATGATATGATTGATAAGCGATAAGCGGACCGCGGAGTTTCAAAATGATGGTTTAAATTTTTCAGCAGAGCTCAAGCAATCGCCTTACTGCTTCGTCAAGTGTTCAATCGAGTCCCGCCGCTAGCCCCCAGCTTTCAAGTAAGTCATCCCATCCATCGTATTCCTCGTTCGATTCTGCTTGCTCCTTTTGATGAACATATATCACATTCAAGCTCAACAGTCTTATGGACCTCTGTGTCTAGCTGCTGACTACCTTACTTCTGCAATTCTGACACCTATCAGGCATTCCAAGACCGTCATTTGATCAAGTACTAATGTTCGTTGTTTCAGGCGTCAACCGTACATTTCGTCCTCCGGTCTGCTTATGCTCGTAGTCTTACATGTATCAATATGTTGTCGTGGCTTGTCACTCTGAATCTATTGCTTGGATTCCGTTTACTTCACGCACCGAGTCGTATCGTGCAGCGCATCAATAGTATAAATCTTAATGTTACAAGATGCGAGTAAATGCATATGGTCTGAATACATGCGCAGCGAGGGGGTCGAATAAGTATAACATCCCGGTGGTCCATGGTCATGCCATCATAGCGCTGTTCCTCGTTCGAAACTAGCCCGAATCTCGGAAGTATACTTGTCGTAGTACCGCGCAATCTGTTACTCTTCGTGAGCTCATTCCAAGAACACGATGTGCAATGACATACCTTTTTGTTGAACACGCGATTCCGCTCATTAATGTAGGTAATGTCGCCTTCATCCTCATTAAGTCTCTTTCGCGAAAATTTGCCCTTCTTGTCAATACTATGGCGTAATGTCAGTGCTACGGGAGAGCCAAATGGATGACAACGTACTCTTTGTTGATCTTGCTGACCACTCTATCGATGGCGTCTTCAGTAGGCTTGTTGTCAGCGTACAGAAGAGTATTGGCATCTCGGTAGAAACTCTCTGCAGCCATCCGTTGTTCAGATGATGGAACCACCTGAGAAATGTACATTATAAGAAATACAATACAATGGAAGGTTCGACAGCACTCACCTGCCCGCCTGAGGGATCAAAGGTTGTGAGAGCAGACGACGATGGCGTGCTGCTCCCAGACTTTGAAAGAGACCCTGGTGCCAATCCCAATACAGCTTCTTTCTGTCGGTTGTATGTAGTGAGGTCAGGCTTAATGAGGTCGAGGTCTTTCTTGTAGCGCCGTCGAGCAGCGTGAACATCATCTACACAGGAATGATGAGTGTCGCCATACGATGAATAACATGAAACCCTACCGTGAAACTCATAATCCGCTCTCCGTGCCTTCCTCGCCTTCTTCTTTTCCCAATTATCATTCTCTTCTATCGTCCATTCCCAGTTCTTCTGCCGTTCCACATCCTCTCCCCGATCCTCAGCTTCAGTCTGCATGCGCAACACCTCCGCAAGTTTCCGCTGTCGCTCTAGCCGTGCAGTCTCCCTCGCTGTCATCTTGGCTTTGGCAGACTCTTCAATGAGAGAGGCGCGATTCGCTTTCGTCGTTGAACGCTGTGGAAGAGTGGGTGAGGGATGAGAAGTATGATGCAGAGGACCACGTACCATCTTCGCTCTCAACTGCTCCATTTTTGCTTTTCTTTCGTCCATCGTCATCGTGCCTTCTTCTGCTGTCTTCTCTTCGCCGCTATCTGAAGCCATTTGTTGCAATTGAACGCAAGTTACCAATGTTGGACGTCGACCACGAACTGCCACTTAGCACGTCGCTTATGTAAGCACAAACTTACAACATGCGGATTTCGGAATGATAGATAGGCTGGCCACCTAGCTTAAAAAGACACGGTGTAGCCATGAGGTCCCTCAACTATCCGCTTTGACTTCAAGTGTCTCTCAAGACGACTCCAACTTGAAACTAATAGTTCTGCCCGACCCACAGTCGGAGTTCGAAAGGAAGAGCAGTCGGGCCCGGGGTATTCCAATTTCCAAATGATTGGCCCCATTCCATCACCACGGTAGATCATGTAAGAGCAACAGAGGAGTGAAACAATCTAGCATTAATCTCACAGCAGTTTGCAAAGGCTGATTATAAGGAGAGCATTGCTCGGTACGTCTTCCCTTCTCTACCTACTATTCATTTTCCTCCAACTTTCTTTGCACAACCGCCTCACGTTGATTATATTCTACAGGAAACTGGATACAACACATGTGTATACTTGTGGTTGCATTCTATAAGTGTCTACATGAATTAGAAAGGTCGTTGATTTTTGCTTGTGTCGTGATTGAGCATCAGCATCAAGTAAGTAGAGTGAATTTCAAGGAAGAAGCATTGCTGACCGGACCACTCAAGGTCAACGCGAGCGTTGTCAAAACCTGTGTTAGATCAATGAGCTACATAGTACATGGTGTCGTCGATGAGCTGAGGCTGAATATCATACGCCCGTCAAGAACAGCCCGAAGATTGCATCGCACTGGCATGTTGCCAAAATCACGAGCAGTTAGATCCTTTGCGGCGTTCAAATATTTCACGCAAGTCACTGCGTTACATGATTTCATCAACAACTGCTACTTTGATCTAACCTCACTTCAGCGGTGCAAGCGCTAGATGGTGGTATAACAAGCACGAATGCGATTATACCAAGTTCCCCCGCTAGCTCACTTCAATCCTCCAATACTATGACTCTAGTCTCGAACGATCCCAGTTTGTGGCCAATCATCAATGCGAATATTATTTCCACCTATTTTTAAGGTTTGTTCGAAGCCAGCCGCATGATGTCCGTGATAATTCGAATGACCCTGGCTGTGGTTTCGCAGTTGCCGCCTGTGCTGCGGTGCTGTATGATTGGGGTGAGCAAGATTAAGTATGAAAAGCCTTAGACTAGACTGTACTGTCCTACATAGAGTAATACTCTGCAAAGGACATAAATTGGAATCAAAAAAAAAAAAAGTATGAAAAGACCACTGACATTATGGGATTTTTAGGACTTAAGTTCGGACAAGAGGTAGGGCGACACCATGACAGGACCAACCATGTCGCTGACAACGGTTTTACAGGTGGAACCTGTCTGGGTGAGCAGACCCCCACATTCAAAGAACCATGTAGAAACGCGACAATTAACTCGCGGCAGAGGCAACGGTGGTCTATGATGACGGTTCTGTATCTCACTGTATGTAACTTGTATTTCGAGCATGGTTAGCAGGTTGTACTGACACGAACATGTCCAAGGCACGATATGTTGCAATAGGATTTGCTGTGTACGTTTCGACGTCTAAGCCGTTGGTGTTTTACTCATTACACATCTCACACAATCAGCATCAAGATCTTGATCATGTTTCGTTGCATCGACTTGTTTCTTTCTTGTAACGGGAGGCATACAGTCAGTCTTTCACCAATTTCGATGACAGATGCAGCGAGTATCTCACACCGTTGCCTTCCATCCCTGTTCAAACAACTGAACTACGATGCAACACACAGCTCAAGTCTTTAACGTTCTGGAATGCTGGATTGATAGTGACGCATGTCACTAGTAGTGTTCTGTGAAAACCCGCCTAGTCACTCGCCGGTTAATATTTAGGTCAGGCCAAAATTGACAGGCATAGGTTGATAACGTGGATAACTCGTGAAAGGTACAGGCGTTTAAGATTTATTTTCAATGAAGTTGACGCTTTAGATTTTCTGAAAGGTACAATAATCATAACGGCGCTCGGTCGTGCCAGCAGCCAGTCGGAGTCCGAGTCCGAGTCTCCGACAGCTACTACATAGTACTTATTTGGGACATGACCGGTGACCGCGGACTGATTTGTATGGAAAGCAACCTTTACATCGCTCTGGGACACGCAGAGGTAAGTCACGTGAGTTCTGCGCAGCCACAACCAAACAAGTACCCCGAAAAATGCCGGGCCTCCAAGCAACCGCTAACGACGAATGAAGCCCAGTGAAAACCGGACAGTGCGGGAGCGTGTGAGAGCGTGCGAGAACATTACACAAAGTGCCAGATCATGTAGATCTGGTTGATAGCAAATGATGAGTATTTTCTTGTGAGCGCAGCGCATGCAAACGCATGAACTTTGCACAAACTTTGCGTGAATTCTGCTTTCCTCGCACTTATTTTGCATCTGCATGAGTTCCGCAATGTTTGCATTTGCTATCTGCTGCTTGTATATGCATGTCACTGCAACATGTAAAGCTTTTCAAATCTAAAGTCCGTCTTCATGATGTCATCAACACCTCTCTTGTTCCCTTACCGTCATGTTTCCCCGTACAACCGTTAACGTTAATACCGCAGGCAGCTAGTAATCCACTCGAGCCCTGGTCCTAAAACTCAAGTTTCCTCAATAGCAGCACCCTGACTCGGAGCGTTTGCCTTAGTAAGTTCTGTCAACAATATTCAAGCCAATATATCATTGAATACTATAGGACTGGGTGCATATATGCGCAATTGCTGCTATCTTTCTAGTACTCCTACGGGTCAGGCAACAATACAGGTGAGTTATTGACGTCATCCTTTTGGTACTTGATACTGCCATTGATATATGCTCTTTCAGACCTCTTTGCGATCTTCTATTCCCCAGGCGAAGGTCCAGTGCTGTTGACGTACTCCACAGAGGCATTCCCTCTCTGTATCCGTGATATCAGCATGTCCTTTGCTACTGCGACCACTTGGTTCTGGAAATTCATTCTGTCAATCACTTGGCCTTAGCTCGTCTTGGCCTTCAAACAACAAGATGCCTTCGGCTGGTACGCAGCATGGTGCTGTATTCTCTGGGTGCTCATCTTGTTATTCGTGCGCGAGACGAAAGGCAAGACCCTGGAGGAGCTCGACCAAGTTTTCGCTGTCCAATCGTATTTGTATTTCGTACTATTAATAGTAATGATAGCAACTTGAAGCAATATGATATGAACCGTTCTCGCATGATATAAACCGCTCATAAGGAATGCAAGGGAGTGCCACATCGTGTAGAAACAACTTGAACGACTCTCGCACGACGACGCACGATATGGACTCCTTCTGCATCGTGTATTCGTCCGGATTTCTTGTCGAGATCGTGCAAGGGCGGTTTCAGCTGGCGGTGCACGATGTGGCACGCTCTTGCACGTTCCCGCACTGACCGGTTTTCACTGGGAATGAAGGGCGGAGAGGTGCGTGTTCGGTGTCATTCGAATGTGTGCGCTGACGTATATCAACAGCAGTTACTTTCCGATGCCGTTTGCTGGGCTCTCCCTTCTAGTTGCTGCAAGAAGGACATCCTGCCACTGTTTATTGAAGCTTCGTAAGTCTGTCCACACTATTTTCGTCAAAACTTACGTTGTCATGGGCTTGCAGGTCCGTCTCGGCGCATTCCGCGTGTCCCATGCTAAGTTGAGCAATTTGTTGCTTCATGGGACACGCATTTTTTGGCTGGAGCCTCCCTTTGCTGCGTGTCCCAGGCAAAAGTCGATTTTTTTGCATTCATGGGACACGCAGCTCTCGCTTATGATGGTACGTCTTTCCTCATTGTTTTAAAATAAGTGTTTCGTAAGCTTACAACAGCTCCTTACTGGAAAACGACGCTCCGCCTGTTGTTTCCTGCCCTCTGCCAACTTCCTGCTTCGTCCGCCCTGTCCCAAGCAAGCCTGGGAGCTGTGAAGGTTGTCAACGAGTCACACACTGTGTTTCGTTCCTCAAGAGGTTCGATATCCTTCCAATTCTATCTGTGGTCTTGCTGATCAATCCTTCTCTATAGCATATCACCCTCCATTCTTCCATTTGCCCTCTCGAGAGTCCATTCTTCCCATCTGGACGTCCGTCTCCCTCTCTACCCTCTCGAGAGCCCATTCTTCCCATCCGGTCTCGTCCGTCTCCCTCTCAAGAGCCCATTCTTCCCATCTGGTCGTCCGTCTCCCTCTCGAGAGCCCATTCTTCCCATCTGGATGTCCGTCTCCCTCTCTACCCTCTCGAGAGCCCATTCTTCCCATCTGGTCGTCCATCTCCCTCTCGAGAGCCCATTCTTCCCATCTGGATGTCCGTCTCCCTCTCTACCCTCTCGAGAGCCCATTCTTCCCATCTGGTCGTCCGTCTCCCTCTCGAGAGCCCATTCTTCCCATCTGGATGTCCGTCTCCCTCTCTACCCTCTCGAGAGCCCATTCTTCCCATCTGGTCATCCATCTCCCTCTCGAGAGCCCATTCTTCCCATCTGGATGTCCGTCTCCCTCTCTACCCTCTCGAGAGCCCATTCTTCCCATCTGGTCGTCCGTCTCCCTCTCGAGAGCCCATTCTTCCCATCTGGTCATCCATCTCCCTCTCGAGAGCCCATTCTTCCCATCTGGTCGTTCGTCCGTCTCCATTCTTCCCATCTGGTCGTCCGTCTCCCTCTCGAGAGCCCATTCTTTCCATAGGCTATATTCTTTGCAGTTGTTACTTGCTGTATCTATTTTATTTCAGAGGTCGCTTATGTAATGTATTTGTTTCTGTCTTTCGTGTGATCGATCTGCTGCTTCCTACCACCATGTCTGAGACCACCATGCAGCCTGTACCACCACTGCAAAATGTCAATGAACAACAGGTCTTTCCTCACATTGCGAGCATGCTGGTACAGTTCTGAGCTGATTCAAACATAGGTTTCAGATGAGATGCTCAACCTCGAGCTGGAGGAAGCTTCCGAAGTTGAAGCCAAGCTCGACATTCTTTTGAACGAGTGCCTCGATGATTTTCCAGATGATGATCAGTCCGAGATAGCCCAATATGCTTCTAACATTGCACGGAACAGCATCACTGATCAAACCCGCACAAAGCATGTTAGGTATTGTGTGACATACTAATATGTGCTTTGCTTCGAGTGATGCTGACTGTTAGGCTAGGATCATCAAGGCATATATTACATTTCATATGAAACGGACACCAAACTGGGATCCCAAAGTGGTGACAAGGAACACACCATATGATGTGCGAATGTTCATCACTCAAAAGTGTGGACCAAAGGCTGATGGCTATGAAGGACGCAAGGTCAGTGGCCCTTGTCTCTGTCTCCTTGGCTGGTGGTGAGCTCATCTACATATTTGTTGCAGTTCTCCACTGCAATTTCAACTCAAGCAGCCCTTACACTGTGGTATCGCTCTGTCCGACCATCAGAGAGTGTGGTGGAGTGGCGAGTCCATGAGACAGGGCAGTGGTGAGGATCTCCCTGTTCTTGCTGTCCACTGTCTGACTTCCTGGTCAGTTCTGGCCTTCCAACAAGATCTCGTGCTGTGTCTGAGTTCATGATTGGTCTTGAAAAGACCAAGGCAAGGCAGGGTGAGGTCTCCCAGTCAGCACGGGCCCTTTTGCTGGATGATGTGTACCGCCTCCATGACTATTGCATGATGTGCCATGGTCTGAATGATGCTGATCGATGACGTGGGATTGTCCGATATGTATGTCTGGTGTTCTTGTTGGGTTTCTTCCACTAACACACTAGCTAGACGGTCTTTCTCTTTGCATGGCTCCTTGTGCTTCGAGTTGAGGAAGCATTGAGCCTGACATTTGAGAGCATTGATGCTCTCCCTGATGAAAGTATGATTTTTTTTCATAAAATGAGTGAGGGACACTAACAACCTCCCTCAGGAGCATACTTTGATGTTGACCTTGGCACACGTAAGAATGCACAGACTGGTGTCTCTCAGCGGATGCGTCTCTGTGCAAATGACCAAGACCCAAAGATATGCCCCAAGCGGGCCTTAATCAGACTTGCAGCTCTGTATGGAGAAAACCATGACTGCACTGGACCCTTGTTTCTGGTGATCAACAAGAATGGTGCAGTGACCACTCAACCACTGGTGAGCTCCTTCCCCTTCCCCTTGCCAAATGATAGGCTGCTGAACTCTCTTGCTAGTCTTCCACTACCATTAGCCGAGCACTTGCAAGAGACCTACAGGGCCTTGGATATAAGTCCTGGGCATTGTATGGGACACACTCATTCCGCCGAGGGGGGTGTCAACACCGCCTTCGAGATCAAGGCTGGTCCCCTGGCATGGTTGCTGCATGGGGTGGCTGGTCACAGGTTGAAGCAGTCACCATGTTCAGATATTTCTACTCCCCCAATGACAATCATGAACACATGATTGATTTTGACCGCAATGATGGAAAGCGGGTACACCAAGGATCAATGGGTCTGCTAGTGGGGTAGGCAATAAATGCAATTGTAGTGTACTATGTGTAAATAATTCAATGACCTCAGTATCTCTCCTTTCCAATTGCCCTCCATATCTCCCACCGATTCCTGCCCAACCACTTTGCTTCCCACTTTTCACTACAGAACCTACCCTCATCATTGTACTCATCACTCACCATAAGCTCAGCAAGGTTCTTATCCCTCCGACTGATGGCTTCATCAACTTTCCGCAAGGGCTGCAGGTGTTCAACAGGCGCATTGCGCTTAGCCTTGCGCTTCAGGGACTTGCCATTTACCTCTGGTGTTGTTTGGATGCTAAAAAACCCAAAGAAGTGATCCTTGTCACCACAGAACTCATCCTGAAGCTGCAAGTACAGCCGCTCTCGACGACAGACAGTACACTTGATGGACTGCCAGAGTGAGATTGCTGCACGTCCTGTGCATGGCCCATAGAGCTGCCGAATGCGAGCAACATCTCCAGCTTCAACCTGTGCAATGACATCACACAGCGAAGTTGCACGATTGAGCACTGCAATGTCAGCTTTGCAGGCTGCCAACAGCACTGCTTCGTCGGACTGAGCAGGTGCAGCTATAGTTGGTGGAGTGCTTGTGGTGACAGGTGACATGGGCAATGCAGCAGGAGAAGCCTCTGTCAACATGCACGAGGCTGCTTGATGGGGTGGCAGGCTCGAGAGAGATGGGGAGATTCCCTGCAACACCGAACCATCAAAAAGTCAGAGATGACGAATGAAACACAAACGACTTACAAGGTGGATGATGGAACCTGCACGTGCTTGCACAACAGCACGAAATCGAAGCAGCATGATGAAGGCATCATGGTCCCCTGATCGCGCAAGGTGCGACAGTGCATACACACTGTCGTTCGTGACAGCAGGCAGCAGAGGAGATTCAGGAAGGGGATTTGGCAGTGCGAAGCTGAGCTGGGTGGGGACAGAGGTGATTGCAAGTTCGAGGAGCCGCACATCGAGTGACTCTGGTGTATTTAGATATGTAGATATGTCAGTTGTCAGAGCAAGGAACACAAAAAACTCACCAGCAGACGTCGAGCAGAGCAGGAATGGTGTGGCCTTGAGATCCACTCGTTCCAGAGCTCGCGCAGATAGGCAAACTGCCGCTTCTGAACGTCGTGTCCACGGGTGATGGGTCCTGCAGGTTTCTCAGGGGCAGCTGCAAGGTCGAGGCCATAGAACTCGGCGAGCTTCGTTCTGAGGGCGTTCACAGTGCCAGTCTTCGTCAAGGCCTTCTTCCCCACAGCTTGATTGGCCTCCTTGATCCAGAACTTCAGCTGAACGCCCTTGGCAGCATTCAGCGCTTGTACGGTGACGTCAGATGGTGGGACTGCAGCGCTCGGCATCAGTATGCGAGCGCAAAAACGGCTGGTGCACAAACGGCATCAGTAGAATCGAAAACGGCTAAAAAAAGTAGTGTGATGACGCACCTGAAAAACAATCCAATGTGTCGAAACGGATACGTCGAACGTGTCCGTTGACGTTTGTGTTGGCACTGTGGGTGCGAGTGCGGAGAACTCAGGACTGACACTCAAACTCGGAAAAGAGGGACTCAGACTGACTCAAACTCGGAAACAAACAAACAAGCGTACTATTGCAAGATGGTGAAGACGACGAAACGATGAGACAACGACAACGACAACGAAGGACGACAAACTACGACGGACGCGCCGAGAACGACCCCTCCGAACATCTACGTTCGTCGTATCCACGAGCGCGGGGTCTTCGCATCACGTGCCCTACCGTCGTGTCCCGGGACACGCGCTGACAAATCCTCCCCACCATACCCCCGTGTCCCAAGACAGGAAAGCCTAACAGCCGCGCTCTGTTATCCCCTGTGACATGGACCATAAACGGTAGTCACAACTTGTGGACTCCGAACACCTCTGATATTGCTTCTAAATCGTAGCGGTGCGGACACACCAAGTTCGGCGATGCTGAATCTGACCTTGCTTGCCTGCGTGGTCACAGATTTTTTCCGACCGGTCCAGTGATTAGCCGCCATGCTGGCACCATTTTCAACGTCCGATCATTTTCTGCGTACCCTAGCTTTGTATTCTATTGCAGCTGCTCGGCCTCTGTGACTGATGGACGTTCCTCTGTCTCGCCTTGTTCAAACTACTCAGACCTTCGGGTGTCCTGACCTCGGACGGCTTGTCACCAAAGGCTGACCTCAGCCTGGCAAGTCCAGCAGTAGCTATATCAGGCACGAGTCAGGAACCTCAAATCAGACTCGCGTGCTTTGCCTTTTCTCGTCTCATTTACAACATGTGGTTGTGTATGATACTGCTCTGTGAGTCAATTTTGATTATGTATGTGATACAAATGTGACTAACCTATTAACTAGATAGTTGATTAATACTATTTTGTCTTTACTACCTTTCACCGTTTCGTGGTCTCCACTCAGGCTTCCCATTCGTGCTAGAACGTGATTCGTCAGCATACCAGTCATCGGCCTTTCAAGAAATAGCGTATACTGGTTATCCAGTGTCATGGCAGAGTCTGGTATTGTTGTAAATGTTCATTGAAGGTGTTGTCGTGTTGCTGTACAGTCGTCTGTGTTGTGTTGCCTGACCCAGTAATTGACATATAGATCATCCAGTGTGGTGTCTCTCTCTACTCCATCTTGCACTGGCACTGGTACGAAGAAGGGGTCTATAGCACACCGAGTAGTAGTCACAAGTTGAGGACTCCGTACACTTCTAACGAGGATCGGCAACTTATATACAATGGCCCGCTGGGCATCCCAGGACCCTGCCTCGTGTCAGCACGGGAACAAGCATCCCAATCGCTTCAGCTCCTCTTGTGTGTCACCTTGTAAGCCGGAATTGAGTGTCTTAGATGAGAACCATCTGAGAATTGCTATGTTGCGCAATTTAGGTGCTTGTGATAACATCACATAAATGCTCTGGAGAGAACGTGCAGATGTCAAATCCACACTTGACAGGTACACGGCACACTGAGTTAAATACAAGAGCTAGATCACCACTCGTCTCCATCATTATCCACTTCGTCATCTGTGAACTCCCAAACAATTACACCGTTAAAATCGTCATCAGAAACTGCGTCACTGGCAGCATGTCGGACATCAGGTTTGTCATCCGCTAGTAAAGTGTCCAGCTGCGCGTGATGAGAAACATCTAGTACACCAGAAAGTTAGCATGACTAGCCAAGAAAACAGTGAATCCAACCTAAACCACGCCCCCCACGGACCCCTCCCATGTAATAGAAACCACTGTCGTCGTCCTGGAATGGCAAGTCTTCATGATTATCGAGCAAAGGCAGTTCGTCATCATCTGTGACAGATTCTGTGGCAGACATGATTTCAGTTGGTAAATCGTCACTGAGCTGGATAGCATTGAGCATATTCAAATATACTGCCCACACGGAGTCACGAGTGATGACGGGACACCCCAAGTGGGTGTAGCAAGAAGCAAGGTGATGACCAAGAGTGGGTGGTACGAGGTCAAATACTGTATGAGAAGAATTGATCATGACACGACGAATATGTTCAATGGCACCTGGTGCGATGCCAATCTACACACAGCAGATTGTGAGTGCTATCTCTACAGTACCAAGCAAGACCAAAACATACCTTGAAATCAAGTGCTCCGAAGTCTTCAGGCGAATTATATATTATGTCCGGAATCCCATGTGGTAACACCTTATGTGAGGTGCATTGTCAAACATCAAGGCACTGGCTGATCATCGTTGATCCACATACCTTATTACGATCACGCCTTTTTGCAGTGTTGTTGACACAATCCTTATATGCATCCAACTCCGTCTGCAACCAGGGTATAAAAACCCAGCGAAAACCATACTGTGCATTTTGTATTCAGTAGATGCTGGCAAAACGAAACGAAACGATACCACTCACATTTGCAGAGTATTAGTGGCATCATACCAGCCTTCACTCACTCCAGTATCCAAAAGATTCTCGAAACCAGGTGTGAAGCGGCGCCGAAGCTGAGACCACGTTATCTCCGGCATTACATTCTTCTTTGTCCGCATCCAACGGTGTTGGAGTGTCCCCTGCAATGCGGGATCATGCCACTGACGCAGCAAGGTGTGTGCATTGGCAATCCCAAAGTTCTCAGTGCCAAGATCACTCTGAGTAACCAAAGGCATATCTAATAATGACACATCAATAACATACAGCATGCCAATCTTTATAAAAACACTCACGTCCGAGCTCTGTGAGGGTGTCAAGGTAATAAGACAAGATAAGCTGAGGGTTCCTGTTAGAGTGCCATACACACATCCACATAATACGCCCAGAAAAGGGCTCGATTCCAGTATGCAGAGCGAGACCGAACCGGAGCCACTTGTCATGCTGATCAACAGCAAATAGATCGTTGACACCGGCAGCCCAGAATCGCTTTCGGCGAAGGCGTCTTGCTTTGCGCTGGCGAACCAGGTCAGGTTCATAGGTGGCAAAGTACGACTTCATGATCCTTCTGTAATAGTGTCAATTATCTGCGATGAATCAACCATGGCAACTCACCTCGGAACAGCCATATCCCTCTCGTGAAACAACAAGCTGATCATTTCTCGTGATCCCGCATTTGGGTATATTCGTCGAAGATCAACCATGACATCGTGAATGGTTTCAACTGAATGACCTTGCTGCCATGCACGTTTAAGCCCCATATCAGATCGAATCTCCTTTAACTTGGTAATTCTGGAAGCAAGCATAAGCATGGTAACGAAAGATACACAGTTCTCATGTACCCAATTCCATAGCGGTCAGTATCAATGACCTTCTGTAGTTCCTTTACAATCGCCTTGTCAGTGAGGCGGGCCTTCCAGAATCGCAGTATGTGAGGGGCAATCTCATCCAATGGTGCTGTATCACAGTTCAATGCTTGGCAAGAACATGAAGACCTTAAACACTTACGCAGTGGCTTGTTCTGGTTTGGCATTGATGCGAAGCACAGCGAAGTAGAGTACTATAGCAACTTGAAGTGTAGAGAGTCTGAGAAGGCAAGTATATCGTACCTTTATGAGGGTGCTGACTCCGAGGAGAAATTTTACAAGGCTAATCTTGCACCTCGTTTTGTGGTAACTGGCTGACCAGAACAGGCTGTGGAGTCGCTGGTGGGTGTTACGAAGGCAGAGTAGCAAGAATATCCAAGGTGTAGTGCTGTGGATGATGTTGTGGATTTTCAGAATCAAGAACACAGATGGAAACTGGAAGCACCAAGTCAAGGCTTGGCACGAAGTCATTGAGTCACATACCTTTCTTGATTGTTTCTTGACATGACAAGGTAAACTAGAAGCCGGATGCCATGAGGATGCCGGCATCTGAGTGGTAATTGAGTCACCTTGACGTGACAAGTTCGGACCGCAGGTTGTTCATACCTTTCTTGACGTGACAGAAAGACATGTCTAATACTACATTGAGTGTCCAACTAATCTTTCAACAGCTCCGGTGAAGACACAGGCAAGACTTGCTGCACGTCCGGTCCCAGTTTTGCCGACAACTTCGCACCTTGGTGTGTTTTGACCGGGATAGGGTGCTTAGTTGGGAGATGGTGTAGTCTTGCAAGTCTGGTACTGGGATAGGGGCTTAGTTGGGAGATGGTGTAGTCTTCTTCCGTTTCAAACATGTGTTAGGCTGATTCTTGAACATCATCACTTTCCTGCATTTTATCCAAGGCAAACATTGTGATGTGCCATGCACAAGTGAGTTTCAGAGGTATTTAAACTGCAAGTCATTACTAGGCCATCTGAGTCGTCCCCTCTACCATTCTTTCTGCGTCCTCTATGGAACTTGTATCACAATTCACTGAGGATGCATATGCTAAGGAAGACCGCATATGTGAGCGGCCAACCTGTGCCACTAAGATCCTGAAGGGCGACCCTTGCTTCTACATTGCTACTATTGACCCCAATAAACCAGGCCGCTTCGTCTGTGGCTCATGCCACTCACGCTATCAGAAGAAAGCAGCGACTAGTGTGAGACCTTCCAGTAAGTCATGTTTTCTATACAAGCGACTCAAGCTCATCATCTATCATGCCCTCAGGTCGGAACACTGGGTTCCATATGCCAGATACTGACCAACGCCCACCACCCCGCCCTCTCCCAGATTTACACGGCATACGGAGATCTGTCAATGCTGCCCAAAGAACTGGTGAGTCCATTTATGGTTTCCGTCCATCAATTGCAGGACTTGATATATTCTTACAGCCACAATCAATCCTCCCCGAGTCGTTGCGACATCACATGGCCTCCAGGGCAGTCAGTCAGGCCCGTCAGGGCCAATTGTTGCTATACCTACCAGTTCAAGCTGGAATCAGACCTCTCATGGACTCGGAGTGGGTTACACCGCCAATCATGCTGCCCACGCTTCCCAGCGTGAATACTGGTCGAAGCTTTCCTATACTATGGGCTCACATGCAGAGACCATCAGTCTCAACATTTCTGCTGTGCACGATGCTGGCCCAAAGCGCAAGGGCAGTTGTGGTACACCAATTTCAGTAAGTATTCCACACTTTGATGTCTGAGATCATTATCTTGAACATCTATTCAGAATATTTGCGAAGGGAAAAAGGATATTCATGCTCAGATAGATGCCCCTGGCCTTATCGAGATCGCACTTAATACTATCTTACCCAAGATTCTTGCACTATCTCCAGCATTCACATGGCGTACCTCACAATTCATTGTCCGAGATGCAGGTTGGGTCGATCTTTCGACACATCCAGCCAATAGGCCATATTTCTACTCAGAGTGCTGGCATGCTTCGAAAAGGGGTGGAAAAGAGTCCAAGGTTTTTAAGTCAAAGCAGTTTGCCTTGACAGTAGTCGTCCCTGAGTCCCAGTGGCTTGAGTATCAAGAATGGCTTGAGAAAACTGAGGTCAGTGCGCTGCACCATTACCATGATCATATAATTGATTTAAGTTGAAAGGAGGAAAGTCACCATCTTGCACATCGTGACGTGGTTGCACATCGTGACGTGGTGACACCCATCGAAGAGCCTGTTATGACCTGTAAAAGGGTTCATCAGCGCAGTGACAGCATCCCAATTAGCGCACTTTCTGGTGGGTTGTCACCGCCCCACAAAAAGTTAGCAGCAAGCAGTGCCTTCTGCACTCCCAGTCCAGACCGTGAGGACCTAAAACAGGCGCTGAGGATCGGTGGAACTGTTAACTTGGATGTTAAACAACGTAAGTCCAACTTACTTAACTTCCTAGTATATTGATTTTTGATGACGTGCGTAGTGTTGGATTTACAGAACAAGAATATACAATACTATCCGATACCCACACGCCCTCTTTCAGTCATGCTGAAGAATGCCAAATTCCTATCCTACGACATCGAAACCGTTGAGTGCTTGATGGGTCAATTGACCATCAACCCATCCATGCCCAGTATGTTGGGTGCTGGTACTTTCAAGACGGCCCACCCAGGCTGGCTGACATTATTTTCTCCTCCATTGTCTGGTCTCGGATATCAAACACGTCACGAGGTTGCAGTCAAGCGGGCCTACTATAAGGCCGTCCTACCAGGCACCAGCACAGCATCCCTCAAGTTCAAAATTGGCCGCTATGCTCTTGCAGATGAGGTCCCCAGACTCCTCAAAGAGGGGAACGTTCTTTACTGGGCTCAATCACTTCTGCAGCTTACTTATGATTTCATTAATCGCTCCATCACCAGCGCATCTGAACTTCCACCATTCGAAATTCCTCAAGTTCGTTTCGTGGATGCTGGTCTTGCCTTTGCTTTTGGCCCACTGCCTGCACCCAAAGCAGGCTCGTCGATGACAAACTCAGCACGCGCAGTTTACCTTGTAGAGGAACTCATTCCTGGTAGGAAGGGAGAATTTGTGAAATACGTTCACAACATGGACTCCAATCCTTTGCTTGAAAAATCTGATGATGGCTATGATCTGGCTCTATTCTTCACATTTACCCAACACGTCCAACACATCAAAACATGGGGTCTAGCTTTCATATCAGACTATCAAGGTACGTCGTCCATAAATTCTATCCCAGCAATACTTATACTGACCGTCTTGAAATTCCAGGAGGCTCAGAGCTATTAACTGATCCACAAATCTTGACTCATCCGTACGTCCATTACTGTGTGAAATCTTATTCATCAACTCACTAGTGTTCTGCACTATTAGCACTGTAAGCCAAGGGAAAGATATCTTCGGAGATGGGAACATTGAAGGGGCTGTTAGCAAGTTTGAAAAGCAGCATAGCTGTAATTATTATTGCGAGTGGCCGGGTTTCGGCTTGGATCCTTTCACAAAGCTGCCAGATGCCAGTGTCAGCACGGACGATGCTGATATTTGAGTGGTATTTAGTTTGCTGTATCATATCTTGGGGCTATACTTGTATATACGATTGATGTTCTTGATATTCAACGGATGACTCAGAGGTGCACGAGGTCCTCATACCATTTGTAGATGCGTGACGCTGACTAAAGGAGCGCGGCTGTTAGGCTTTCCATAGATTTGGCTATAAGTAGGCCTAGGTGGAACGAATTCATCTGACAAAGCCCGGTGACCCTGGGGTGTCGGGCCCGAGGATATGAATGTACAGTATTTTATTGGGCGATCTACTGCACCGGCTCACATAACTTACATCGGGGTTTGATACAGTTTAGTGATGGTGCACTGCAGCTGGCATATCACGTCGGTGGAGTGTTGAACCGTCTACTGCTACGTTCCTACCCGGCTTCAAGTTCTACTGATTATATTGTTTAACATGCTGGTATAACAGAACGACTCGGCCCCTGTGGACCAAATACTATATGTTTTGCGCGTAGCACCCCCAGGCCAGGACTTTCTGACTCTCTTTAGCGATGCGATATGATTTACCCCACCCGCAGTAGACACGGGAACTAGATGGAAGATCCAGTAGCGCGCAAATGAGTCAGGATGGATGGCAATAGAAACAAGTCAGCCGCCGAAATCAGGATGTTCACTATTTTCTGTTTGAACGTTCCAACTTCCGGTGTATGTTCTAGTTTTTTCCAGTGCGTGGCTGTGAGTCGTGACAAAAACCCCTACTTCAGTACAACCAAGTGATGAACGGGTATTATACACATGGTACCCACGTTGACAATAAAAGGTGATATAAACGGTACAAATTTCACTGTCATTCGTCCACCAAGTTCGCCGCTCACTCACTCGCACCATCTGATAGTATGACCATAATCTCAAATGATCCTAGCTGGTGGCTGCTCATCAATTCATATCTTCTTTTCAGCTATTTTATGGGTCCGTACTAGTAGAGAACCGGTCTGGTGACAATGGTGATATACTAATCTAACCTTCGCTGCATTTTCACAGTTGCTATCTCGACTGGCGTAATATACGATTGGGGTGAGCAAGATTGTATGAAACAGTTATTGATAACCTGATGTTTCTCCAGTACTTGCATTTGGACAAGAGGTAGGTTGATGCCATCACCGGAACAGTCTCATCCCTAAGAATAATGTTACAGGTTGAATTGATTTGGGTGAGCAGAGAGCCCTCATGTCCGAAGGAACGACGTAACAATAACATAAATCTGCGACAGAAGCAACACTGGTCCCTGATGACTGTCATGTATCTCACTGTATGTAGCCCATGCCACAAGTGTGCTTATCAAGTCGAGCTGATGTGATGATAACCTAGGTGCGCTACGTTGGGGTAGTATATGCTGGGTATGTTTGGAAAGTCAAGATCTGGTGTTGTGCTGATCGCCCATCTCTCACCATCAGCGTGAACATACAGAGTGCGTCTCTTCACATGCATTGTTTGTTGCTTCTGACCAGCGGCATACAGTGGCTGTTCAAATAATACTTCTGAAAGATGCAGTGAGCATTCCGTACTAACGTTTTCCCTTCCATACCCGTCTAATCAACTATCATGTAGGGGTGAGTGACATTCTTGGACAGCTTTCTGATCCATAATAATGATGGCTACAGTTGTGAGTTTCTCTGGAGCATGTGATCCTCTGAAGCTTATCGCTGACCAGATGTCCCAGGCTATTACATGTACTTCGCGCTATATTGGACGATTTGGGTCCTGATTGCAATACTTGGTGGTGAGCCTACACAGTTGCGATACCTCGACTTCACTGAAATATCGTGCAAAGTCATCATGATTGCTCGATTACATGCCATGTATCAACGATCCAGAAAGGTTCTGGTACTCCTCGTTGTTGTCTTCACAGCCATCGTTATCGCCAATATAGTGATGCTCACAATCAACATGAAGTATATTTCATCGGGTGAGCGTCAATTATGGATCGAAAACTTCAAGTGCCTCAGGCTCATTAATAAATTTCAGAGCAAGCCATCCTCTCTGGCACCTATCAGTGCATTGCTGACAATCTCCAATGTTTGGGCACCATCCCTTGGATACTCACCGGTGTGTGGGAGGTGTTCACACTGTGTCTTGCAGTCCGGATTGCTCTAAAGCACTTCCGTGAATTGCGACAACACTCGGCGGGAGGTATTATTAGGGACTGTTTCGTAGTGTTAATGAAAACTCACGTGAGTTACTTTGTGAGGTGAGCCGATATTGTGAACGTGGTTATATTTTCCGTTGAAGTTCTTTATATACCAGCTCCGTTGTAGTTTTATGCCTTTGCCTCGGTTATTGTTCGCCAACGATGCCAAAGGTACGCCAATGTGTCACTGACCTCCGCATGCAACCACGCTTCATCGATGTATCATTTCCTATAGGACCCATATTCCCCAGCAATTATGACTTATTTTGGTTTTCTCGAAATATTCACCATTGTGCAGTCAGCTGTACTGGGACCACAGCTGATCCTCGGTGTTCGAGAATATTACGCTAGGCTCATGATCGACTTCGATGCAGGACCTAACCTGAGTTCAATTGCTTTCCAAGAATCTGTGCATGTATCAACTAGCAATAGTATGTGACACAGGAGATGTGTAATATGAATTACACTACGAGCGTACTACGGGCCTCTGCAGGGAACAGGAGAATTTGATTACATTTATGCGTTCTTGTTGCATCACTATGGGTACTACTGCCCACTGCCCATCGCGAGCGTACCAAGGGAGCAAAGAAGCTGCATCGATGTATGCTCACCAGATCCGGCGACCCAACACAAACCAAAAATGCATCGTGTCGCTAGTGAGCGACCCATCTCGAGACATTCAGTATCAAGGAAGTGAGAGCTTTCCATATGTTCAGAAATGAAGCTACCCCTGACAAACTAGGTCGTCAGCAACCATCGGTCATTCAACATGGTACATTTACAAACCTTGAGGCCTTGAGGGATGAAGTAACCCTTGTAAATGTCATTGGTCGTTGTTGCGCCCGGGACGCCTAGGCACATGGATGATCAGAAATATGCGACGATGGAACAGACCGGACAGACACAACGTTGCAAACACGTGACCAGATACAATTAAAACTCAGCCCGGGTTAGCCGCGACCTGCCTTGCAAAGGTGGATGATCAACGCAACACGTGAGCTTGCGAGCATATGGCGTTGATCAGGGGCTTTGTAAGCCACCATGCGGTTCTGACACTTTCTGCACTTCCAAAGTGCTTGGCCCGTGCG
Source organism: Suillus plorans (assembly GCF_016647745.1). Taxonomy (NCBI): domain Eukaryota; kingdom Fungi; phylum Basidiomycota; class Agaricomycetes; order Boletales; family Suillaceae; genus Suillus; species Suillus plorans. The sequence goes on from NW_024537388.1 coordinate 930,033, forward strand.
CCGACATATGATAGATAAGCCTTTTCTTCCTCGTAAGTCTCCTTGAATCTTTTTCATCTCGTACCGTCACCTTCGGCACTCGACACGATTTTGTTCATATTTTACTTGTCTTTCACGCCCACTTACTTCAAATGACCAATTCCACTCCCCCTGCGGGCAGACCTACCCTCTCGCGCGATCAAATTATCGCCGAGAATGCTGCTATCACAGCGCGTAATCAAACGCGTCAAACGCGCCGTAACCAAGGTGACGCTAATGTCGAGAACGACGAGTCCCTCCTCATCATCCCCCCCACATTCACCAATGTTTCTTCCAATCGTACCCCCACTACTAATAACAATCCGGCGGGTTCTTCTTCTACCACTACTAAAAATACTACTACCAACCCCACATTACCAAATGCTTCGATTTCCAACCCGAATCCTTCTACACCTAAACCCAATACTCCCACCCCTCCCGCTTCGAATATCTCTTATGCTAACATGATTGCAGCATTCCAGAGACTCTCCCCTAACAAACAAGCCTCTCTCCAATCCTCCATCAGTGCTTCTATAGCTAACTCTTCATCGTCCAACCCTCCTTCTCTTTCTACCAATACTTCATCCTCCCTTATCTTCGATATTACCAATGAGTGCACGGTCCAGTACCACTCCATTAACGACTCTTATGGTATTCACACGTACATCTTAGATCTCGCTAGGAACCATCAACACATTCCATTCTTGCTTCTAACTACCAAAGTATCCAAACATCTTTTCCTCGAATCCTCTACTCTCAAATTCGTCACCTTTTACTCATCGCATCGTGGCACCGCTCCTATGAAATGCCACCTCATAGATATCTCACAATTTCCCACAGAATCCTCCATCAGTATCGCTGAATGGCACGAAGCCTGGGCGCGTTATCTCTGTTTCCTCACGGACCACGCCTCCCCCGAGATCCACCACTGATGGACCAATCACTATCAAACGCTTCGGGAACATCCCGACTTTGCCGACAACTGGACAGTGATTCTCGCCTTCGACATCGAACAACGTGCATCCTATGCAGCCGACCCCCAAAAGTTAGATGAAGCTAAGTACTTCCGGCAACTTGAAAGTATAAAAACCCGTGTCGCTAGAAATGAATCCCTTAAAGCTGTCAGTGAGGCAGTGGCCGAACTCAAAAGTCACCGGCACGAACCCTACCCATCTCGAGACTCTTCCTTTCGGAAGCCCCAATCATCGGAGAAGTCCTTTTGTAACTCCAGCAAGCCCAACGAATCCAACGAACGCCTTCCTCCCCTCTGTCTCATTTGCGGCCAACTCGGACAAACCTTCCCTAGTTGTCCCGACACGTCGTCGTCGAGTTCGACATCACACTCGAAGGTCACTAACAAGCAACTCATCTCCCGCAGCAATGCCGACACCAAGTACTGTGTCGATTTCAACATCTACTGCAACGGAAAGCGCACCTGTGTTAAACGCACCACAAAGGAGGCGAGATTCACGCCTGCTCCCTTTGTGGCTCTGCAGAACATGGTGCCTGCAGCCACAAATGTCTGGGGGCCTGATTCATCCCAGATTCCTTTCTTGCCATGGGCCATGGACCCTATACCAAACATTGCAGCACCTCATCACGTATATCTTGATCACCTTAGTGTCTCATGCACTCCACACGATGCAGACCCAGACTTTTCAAAAATTATCACACCATATTCGGCAGATCATCTCGAAGTGTTCCTATGCAATGCTAACCTTCTTGACGTCTACCCAGAACTCGTATTCAAGATCAAGCATGGCTTCCCCCTGGGCTACCTTCAACCCATCTTCTCCACCTATGCCCCTCCCAATCTTCCCAGTGCCGTCGAACACGAGCACGTCATCAAAGAATATATCGAGTCCGAACTATCCCTAGGTCGGTTCACTGGCCCCTTCACTCAAGAGGAACTGGAACAAAAGATTGGCCCTTTTCGCTCGTCACCTCTTCAAGTGGCAGTCAAAGAAGGCGCTCCAGGCCAGCCAACCAAATATCGTGTTTGCCGTAATCTTTCCTACAAGGGTACCTCTAACCGTTCAATCAATGACGAAATCGACCCTAAGGACTTTCCCACTTGCTGGGGTACCGCAGCACAAGTAGCATCTTTCGTGTGTACCTCTTCCTCCCCCTCCCCTCGTGATTCTTCCTTCCTGCTTCCACTCGCTGCACGACCTCGCAGCTGTAGCAATACACTGCTTGAGGAGTGTAGTGTTTGGAACACCCAGGATCATATCCCCGTTCACGCTCTATCGTTCCCGATACGAGCCTCCCATTCTATGATCACTCGATCTCTTACTCCCTAGCACTCTTGCTTACTCCCGTCCTCTCACAGGTTGCAACCGCCCCTCCAGGGACTCAAGCTGCTTCCCTGGATATCGAAAGTGCCTACCGCACCATCCCAATCCTCCCTGATCACAAGCGCTACTTAGTGGTGTGTTTCCATGATCATTTTTATATCGATCATAACCTCCCTTTCGGCGCCTCCTCTGCAGCTGGTCTTCAAGGCGAAGTCGCAAATGCCACAGTTGACATCTGGGAACATGCCAACATTGGTCCTACATGGAAATGGGTCGATGACTTCCTCGTCGTTCGAATCCCAGATCCAGACGGTCCTTTTGTCGCAATCTCCAATGGTCAGATATTTCGCTATCGCTATGATATTCAGTCCGCCAAAGACTATATCGGTCCCATCAACATACCTTGGCACAAAGACAAAGGTTCCGACTTCGTTGACATCCAAGACTATGTCGGTTATACTTTCAACTTCCCTGATCGTACTGTCTATCTTCCAGAATCGAAACGACTCAAATACCTTCATCACCTTCGTTCTTTCCTGGACACTTACACTCATAAGCAAGTTCCCAAGAAAGAGGCTGAAAAGATCAGCGGCACCCTCACACACTGCGCCTTCGTCCTCCTACACGGTCGCTCATACTTATCCAGTCTATACCGTTGGATTGCAGAGTTCCCTGCTGAATATATCCCTCGCTACATGTGGAAGTGTGTCATATATGAAGGTGCGATCGGTGCCTTTCGCAAAGGTCGCTGCTCCAACCTCGCATCCAACATGTGCATCAGACGCACAGAAGCCATCCTGCGAGCAGCGGATCTTTCCATTTCGCTCATATATATTAACACCAGTATCAACATCGCCAACCCCATCTCTCGTGGTATCCTACCAGACTCCTCCACTCGTCTCCCATTTCGAATACCCATTCCCGACAAACTCACTCCCTTCCTCACCTATAACGCTCCTGAAGAGTGAGCGTCCCATGGAAGATCCCAAAGCAGGTTCTACTGGCGAACCAGTAGCATTGAAAGTGATACAGGTTGTAGTTGGGAGTATGTGTACTTGTGACAGATAACAGAACCAATATCTGGGTTGCAGAGGAACATGTGGATGTGGGAGGGAATTTGAGGGTGCAAAGACATTCATATGGACCATATCTTGATTGTAGGTACTTGCGTGTACTAGTGCCTGTGTATGGAGTAGTGGAAACGGAGTCAAGGGCAGCAGTTTTGCAAGGTTGAAGGGGAAGCAATGCCCAACGAATGCGTGATAGGAGTGGAGGAGCCGCTGTCATTCGAGGATGACTTTGGAGCGCGATCTACGACCACCCGGGCGGGCACCGACACTGAATCATCCCAGTGACGAAAATACAGTACAAGAAATTCATGCTGTTTGCGTTTGGCAGCTTTGCAAAACGTGACTTTTTTCAGGACACACTGCGAGGAAAGATTGTTAGACGAGAGCATTCTTTGCCATGTCGCAACTTCAAGTCGAGTCTCGCCCAATGTAAATAACCCCGGGAGGTCAGTAGGAAGTTCCATGGAACGGGAGAAAATTGTAGCAAAGAATTTGTGAAAACTAGAATCATACTTTGAAACCATCGCAGGGTTGAGTAGGGTTTGGATGAGTGCATGAGGCTCAGAAGACAGAGATTTTGCACAACATGTTAAGATAAGATTGGTGCTGAGGCCACGTTATTCACAGGTAGTTGTGTTGAGATATGCATGTGGCTTACATAATCAGTGATCATGGAGAGTTGTTCCGATTGGGAGAAACATGCTTCACGCAACTTGGACGCTTGAACCTATCCATATGCGGACGAGCGTTCACTCTAACCGAGTCTAACGCCCGCTCTCACAAAATAAATTCCATTCAACTCATTCCTTCCACATTTTATTAGAACACCTTTCTCTCATCTTATAGCCCTTGAAAATCTGCATTAGCCGTGAAAAAGTTTGATGTTAAAAAAGTGAGTAATTGTTTAGTTATAGGTACCATCAAAAGTCCTTATTCCCACACCAGTTCAACCGCTCGTCTCCCTCATTCCTCTTCACCGCAATCCCCAATGGTCCTAACACGTCCTGAGCTGCGTAATTCGCAGCCCATGATGCCTCCACTATAAGAATTTTGCTTGCCGGACGTTTGGTTCTCGAGTTATGCCCCAATCTTCATTGCTGGTGGCTGGGAGGGGAGGGAGGACAAGGTAACTTCATATATTTTCTTTCTTTCATTCTCTAACCCAACCGTCCCGCCATTCAACTCTATAGACATATAACTATCCTCCACTTCAAGAATTTTGGTCACCGGACATTTTGTTGTCGAGTTAGAACCAAATCGTCGTTGCTGGTCGCTGGGAGGGGGGAGGACAAGGTCACGTCATATCTCTTTTTTTCTTTTACTCTCTGACCTAACTGTTCTACCATTGTACTCTACAGACCTTTAGCTAACCACCGCTCTAGGAATTTTGGCTGCCGGATGTGTGGTTCTCGAGCTATACCCTAAACTTTGCTGCCAGTGGCTGGGAGGGGGAGGAGGTAATGTTTACTCCGTATCTTTTTTTGCTTTCACTCTCTGATCCAACCGTTCTACCATTGTACTATACAGACCTTTACCTTGCCTCCGCTGTAAGAATTGTGGTTGCCGGTTGTTTTGTTCTTGAGTTATACCCGAAACTTTGCTGCCGGTGGCTGGGAGGGGGAGGAGGTGATGTTCACTCTGTATCTTTTTTTGCTTTCACTCTCTGACCTAACTGTTCAACCATTGTACTATACAGACCTTTACCTTGCCTCCGCTCTAAGAATTGTGGTTGCCAGTTGTTTTGTTCTTGAGTTATACCCAAAACTTTGCTGCTGGTGGCTGGGAGGGGGAGGAGGTGATGTTCACTCTGTATCTTTTTTTGCTTTCACTCTCTGACCTAACTGTTCAACCATTGTACTCTACAGACATTCACCTTGCCTCCACTTTAACACTTTTGGTCGCCAGATGTTTTGTCAGTTAGTTATACCCTAAACTTTGCTGCCAGTGGCTGGGATGGGGAGGAGCATGAGTAGGAGTTAACTCTGTATTTTTTTCCTTTGAATTTATAACAACTGGCTTATACTACCCTGTTCCCGATTCGACGGATCGTGCTTGTATTCATGTTGTATCTTCAGGAAATACCAGCGACGACTTACCAAGGCGGATGATATTCGTTGGATACTGGTTGTTCTCGTTTGCGTCGCCAGCTAGAATATACTACGTGAGTGGAGACTGTGGGGATCCAAGACTTTCCTACAGGCCTACGATGGGATCATCGCTGGAATATTTGCAGCAATACGTTCAATACAGTCACCTTCCAACGGGAGGGATGGAGATCGGTTTGCTGACTGGTATTCTCGCAATTCACACCACCTTCGGTGGACTGAGGAACAAAATCTAGAGAGTTCAACCCGTTAGATGACATGAAAGACAAAAGATTATCTCCTTACTGTGCTCCAACAGGTCAACATCCATGCCGGTCCCATCACAGAAGATCAATAGTGTTTTCGACATTTTGCTGTTAACAACGAAACTTGCGTTAAGGTGGTGTAAGTGGTTGGGAGTTACTTTGTCATGACTCACGATAGCTGCTCCGTCCATTATATAAGTCTGGAGGAGTCTGAACCATTTCATTAACTCACTAACAACTCGGCGCAGCACTAGCATGCCGTATTTCTGACAAGTAGTGAAATGCGGTGCGGTCTTGGGGTCGGAACCATACATGATCAGGAGTAGGGCTGGAAATCAATTTTCAGAATGATGCTCGCAGGGCCCCCGCAGCTCAGCGTAAACGTAGATAGGGTGCTGTCCCTGCTACTGGATATGTTGGATTGAGCAATAACATCAGATTGAGCCTTCATGCATTCATGGTGCAGCCTGATAAGGGAAATAAATAACACCCACTGGCTGTTTTGCTGACATTGTGCCTATCTGTTAATGTCCCTAGAACGTAACCTGATTAGAGTAATCCATAAAGCTGTGAGCGGTCAGTGTCAGCAGAGCTGCAATTCAGCACGTACACATTACCTTGGCTGACAAGATAGGAGTACACAGTTGCAACAAGTACCGAGCATCCACAGGATGGAAAGGCGCCTTACTTACAGGTACCAAAGTTAGGCTTTGAGTCCTGATTGATCAGCTGTGTGATCCTTCACAGAGTGGGCTGCATCGAGAACGGCTCCCATAAGCTGAGAGATGGTGAGTTAATTGTGTGCTACATCAGCCAGAGATCGAGGCACTCGCTGCACCACCAAAAATAGATCCCAGGCCACCGGCCTAAACATGGCAGTGCGGAACTACCTTGGATCATTCGAGTCAGTAGGGCAATTAGAGATGAAATACATATACACCGAACCGTATGATAAGAATCGCAGGTATCATCACAAACTACTGGCTGTCAAGCAATTCACGAGAAGCTTCCGGCAGTGTAAAAGCCAAATTCGGCGAGTTGAAGGGTGAAAGTCCCATTCTGAAATTCCTATATTTTCCAAAGACAATTACAAACATGGCTCCTGCAGTAGCATAAGTACTTACATTCATATGTACATACCGTTTCCAGTACTGCTTCTCACATGACTGCAGAGTGAATTGATTCTCGACTAGCAGTCGTGTCTTTCTAGCAAAGCAAGTCGTATTACACTTACCCAACGCATCACTAAAAACCACAGCGGTCCCAGAATCTCAGTCAATGATTGAGCTGGATGCTCGGAAAGATAACGCAAGACAGAAAGGAATAACGAATATCAATGTTGAGGGATGCATTGTTTGCTGCAATGACTGCTTCCGTCGCTTGAAGGATGTGAGGTAGGAAAGACTTCATCAACAACGTGAAAGGTCAAGTTTTATTAGTTCCAGGCGTCATGCTCGATCCTGGACGGAGATACTCTTGAGCAGAAGGATGTGGAAAACAGCAAGTAGCAACAGCTGAGTGTTGCTCTTGAACACTGAAAAATATGACAATCCTACATCCTTCAAGGTCGCGCGGAGGTCGAAGAAAGACAGGGACGCCGATGAGCACGATCCCTCCATATCAGAGCCTCTCCCCTCAAGAGGATCGACTGCAACCTTATGGTCCGGCCATACATCACGCGCGCTCGGTCGGTCGGTCCTGACGCAAGGGCCCTGCCCCGTCATCAGTTTTGAAGCGCTGGTGTTAAAAAGCGAGACGAGTCTCTGAAGAATGGAACAGAGGTGAGCGATAATATTAAGGAATGAAACCAAAGGAAATACTGAATATGTGGGTACGCCGGAGCGGGTCGAAACACTGCGCATCCAGGGGGTTGGAACATGTGGGATCCAATTCCATGTCTATAAAATGAAAAGAGGATACAAGTCTTGGAGTTATCTGATGCAACCTGGAATTTCAGGGTGTGAATGAAGGGAAAGATGATGACCTCCCATCATCGCAAAAGAAGTATTTAAGCAAAAAATCGAGTATTATTAGCAGTGGGATGTCATTTTGAAGGACATAAGCTTACTTTTCCAAAGCGTACTCGCTCAGTTCACGACTTATCTCTGACTGCTTGAAGCCTCCAAATGGCATCGATATTTCAGTCTGGTTGGCGCAATTTATCTGCCAGGTGTCATTACACCACGAACACGCAAGATGAGATAACGAAGCAACAAACCCATGCAGCGCCGGCTTCGAGAGCATGTGCAACGCGAATTGCTCTGTCGATATCTTTGGTAAACACTGATACAGCAAGTCTGTATGACGTATCATATGTAGCCTGTTCAACAACCTCTGGAAAGTTGTTAGGGAGTGATACGATGATCGTGCATTAGTACAATCTCACCATCTTCGGTGTTGAACTTCATGATGCACATGACAGAGCCAAATATTTCTTCTCTGACGATTGTCATGTCGGGCTGGCACTCCATGAAAATTGTTGGCTTGATAAAGTATCCCTCTCGGCGAATCTGCTTGCCACCAAGGTGTAAGGTAGCATCATCGTTCTTGCCCGAGGTTATGTATCCCGATTCCCATGATGCACTTTATGGACATCAAAGTATGTTTTATGATGAGAGTAGATGCACGAACCTCAAATTGAGTCTTAGACACCTGTGGCCCTTGGTACGTGTCGGGTGAAAAAGGATCACCAACCTTGATTGCGCGTGCCTGCTGTGTGAGCGCTGGTCCAAGAACTTTTCCTATATGCTCTCTTGAACAAAGATACGAGAACCTGCAGAACAGTTCTGGCCATGGTTAAAGCTACAACGACAATGAAAACTAGGATAATACTAGCTATAGCAAAATGAGAAACAGAGTAAGATATGAGGTGAAAGTCTGAGTCACTAAATAGTGGTAATGTGATATGAAATGATATATCATCCCCTGCGACGGCGCGTCGCACCACCACGACTCGCAGTAGTACGCCCCTTAGTGACACCTCCACGCTTAGGATGGGCGATTAATTCAAGGGGGTATGTGGAGAGATCGAACCACATCTAGTCCAGGGGTCTCAAGCTGATCTGAATTGGCAATAAACTTGACCTGTGCACTGCGCTTGAGGCGCGGTTGAAGGGTCATATGAAAGGCTGGAAGCTCCTGTGAGTAGTCCTGCGCAGCATGGGGATCATGCTTGGCGAGTTCGATTACACGCTGCTGCGTATACCACGCCATGTAGCGACGGTGGGCTGTTTCGGACATAGCCCCCGCAACCGTAGTGACAATTTCACTGTTGTGGAGGATAAAGGGGGGTGCTCGCATAGCATTGTCATCGATATTAGGGTTGATTATCTGAGACAGATCGATGAGCTGCTCCCTAACCACCCGAACACCCTTCTGAATCATGACATGTACCGCATCCATGTCTTCTACGGGATATAAAGTCTATAACAAACACAAGTTAGTCATATACTACCTGTCAGAACACAAGATATAAATACTTACCCCGGACGCGACCAAGTTACTGTCTGTTGTATTAAGATTGATAGGCTTTACCCCGCGTACCCATACTTTAAATCGAATCAATTTTATCGAGCACCACGTATGGCCCTCAACCTTAACCGGGTTTTTGAGGGCCAGTAGCATGCCTGTAGCGTGATTGAAATTGTCCGAAGAGCGTGGCGACGTCTCCCGCGACATAGCCATCGCGTGCGACCTGTTGTTTGGTGAACGATATACAGTATTTCCCTCGATCTCGGCCATGATCACCATCGATAGATTGGGGTTCAGATTTATCGCGTTGTAGAAACAACAATACTGAGAGGAACAAACAAATATTGCTCCAAACTGATATATTTGTGTTGTGGTCTTTGCACTGCCTAGTCTGCTATACTTGCCTGACAAGTGCGTTCGACCCAGGGGTCTGCGATCTGGGAATAGTCTTGGGGGTAAGTGAGTGATGTGTGATCAATAGTCCGAGCGCGGGAAACAATGTCCAAAGGTATAATTACGATGTCCGATGCAAAAGCGTCGGGTCCGATGTTTTCGGGGTTTTGGGTTATCGGATTCGGGTTCGGGGTGTCGGAAACTAATAGTAACGCTATTGCGAGCGTCGGAAGAGCGAGCGGTGTGCGCGATAATAACAATGACTGATACGGATAATGAAAGAGCGATGATATTCGCAATATCAACTAAGAACTACGAAATATCGGGTTTGACCACTAAGCGTTGGGGAACTGCTCCCCTCTACTTGGATAATGAATAAAGCTCGAGGTCAGTCCAATATATATGTAAGTACGTAGAAATGCGGAACCCGTAGGCGAAAGTAGCGGCGGAGTATTTCGGATCCGAAGTACATGTAAATAAACATGAGGCGCTGCGGACTATGGGAAAACATGTAATAGTGCTGGCTACGACGTGAGTAATGTGCGAAATAATGAACTACACACCTAGTGGGGCTAGCAAGACAGGACGGGACACGGATAGGACAAGTGCGCGGGAAATCATCGGGTCCAATGCGGCCTAAACGTCGGGTTGTCAGGTTAGCGTCGGATAACATCGGGAAGTGATTAGCATGTGACGGGTATTTGACGTGTACTGTGAAATAGCTCGATACGAGCCCAGCGCCAGCTCGTGTCCTACAGCGTCTTTGAACTTCTTCAATAAAGTGCGTCGATTTTGTGAAAAAGCAGTCTCTCCGAGGACAGAGACATAGACTTTCTTTGTGGTGCTAGACATATCTTGGATGGAAACTCTCAAGTCCGGGATGATAGGGTTGATCGAGGACGCCTCTGTGTTGCACAGTACGCATACATTAAGTAACGAGCGGTCGAAGTCGATGGACCGGAAAAAACATATAAATGCGGTGTGGAATGGTACCAATGGGGCTTCGTGAATGGCGGATGGCATTTCTACTATCAAAGTATTTTCCTCGGCGATGTAACTCAACCTGTCACAGTAGCACACAACGTAAGAACTAATTAGTGACGGTCAGGCTTGGACTCACTTTGGTTTCAGTCCGCTCTCCTCGAGAAAGCGTGCCAACAGTTCGTATTCTGTGGGCCTGATACCAGAAAACTCCTGAGATAAATCATGATGAAATCGACGCCACTATGAGTAGTAACACAGTTGTGCTTACCGCACACTCTGCCTTATGGCCTGACTTCCCAATGAAAGTGAGCACCGTTTCGCATATGCGTCCACCTTCAAGATGAAGTAGTATCAGCCTATTTCATGTGTTCAGATTAGTAAATACGTACCTGTTGTTGAAATCTCGGATTTGTCCCAGGCAAATCACTGAAACTATCCAGCAGACAACTCAACTGAGCTGATACACTCGTAGGAGCAGCAAGCGTAGCTGTATGCAGTGCTCTCAGTGAAGCAAAACTGTCCTTCGCTGTGACTGGTTTAACTTCGTGTCCAAATTCCAATCTAGCTGATCTCCGAGTCGTTGGCCGTTTTGTGTACGAGGTGCAACTTGAGTGGAAGGAGGAAGAAGTAGACGAGGATTTGGGGGGTAGGGTTAACATGGTGCAACAATTCTTAAAGACAAAGGGTAGAGGGCAAACCGCTTATATAACAGCGCTGCGGCAGGCCCTGGCTAGAGTGACATGTCACATCCCTTGACCTCATTAGGATGTAAAAGTGCCGGCAAAGGTAGTGAGGCCAAGTTTTGAAAACACGCACTGCAATGTCATATGCAACACACTGTAAATATCATTGAACATGGCAGACAATTAGTGCCTGAACATGCTTAGCTAATGGTGCCCCTAATCAATCAACTCTCCTAACTTTTGCAGGAAGAAACAAGACGGCGAAGCGCTGACGTCTGACGCTCACTTGATTGTCAGACAGCGACTCGGCGCATGCCATAAGGAGTCATGGCGCAGAATCTGTGAGATCATTACACTGACCTAGAAACGGTATCACAATGTCATCTCTAAACTATTTGAGTAGTGATGGCACACACACCGTTTGGTCACTCTGACAAGTTTGTACATCTATTAAGTTACTGATGAGCCATCCAAGGCTCTTGTGTCATGCAGGGGTGGCAAGTGAGAGGCCTTTCCAAGTACTAGCCTGACTCGGACTCCGCTTTTGAAAGTCGGAGAAAATTTGACACTCTAAGAGTGAGCAACGACGCTACTATTAGTATTTCTGCGACTTACCAGTGAGAAACGGTTGGGTTTCAGCCTGAGGCTTGAGTGCGGCCCAAGTGGCCTGGGGCCTGACTTGGAGTCAAGGCTGGGAGAGAATAGAAAATTTAGCGGGATTCCAAGTCTGTCACAGTGATACTTGCTATTTTACGTAGTAGCACGGTTGATGCGCTCACCCAGTGCACTGAAGGACTTCTCGTACAATGTAAGTGTTCCATGTGAGGTTCGAGTCCATGACTCGGACGCGTGCTTCGATCCTAGCGAAACACACGTCTCGCTCCTATTCTTACATAAGTCTCGGCACGCACCAATGTCAGCTAACGACGGCAACTTTATTCGCAGTCCCCATACCTGTCCAATCCTCACTCAGCACATCCTTCATCGCCCCAATCATGCAGAACAGTTGAGAAGTTCAATCTATCAAACTTGAAGCTTGAAGCTTGAAGGGTGGATCATACGATGTGTCCGTTTCGTGACCTTCACATTCGATTTACATTTATCAGCGGAAAGAATCTTGAAATCTCTTCCGAGCGCATATCCACAGGGATTTACCTGCCCGTCAACCTCGACGAGACCACTCTCTAAACACCAGCTATACACGTGGTATCATCCAGTGAATCTGTAGTGTGGGTTGTATCGTGATCATGTAAGGCAATCTACAGAGACTTGGGGACACAAACCGAAACCTGATTTTTGATCCATAGATTGCTTCAATGTATCACTCAAGTTATCCTTTGAAATCGGTGTATCATTTCAGCTCTGTCGAATGGAGAAATTGTCGGTAAGCCTGAATCATCATGTTTCCTTAATGTACATCTACTACCAACTTGTCGTAGTTCTGTCCTTCCCTCCCGCGCCTGGTGTCCAACCTTCCATTAAAGGCTGCTTTTGTCAACAGCTGCGATGTCACAGACAGATACAAAGACGCATGCTGCAACCGCTAAGCGCATCATCGGGCGTACTGATTCCCAGTCTCAATCCTCCAAATCTCGCACAGCGCCAGCGATCGCCCTCGTAACAGAAACACCTGTGAAGAAACCGCCTCCCCGTGCCAAGTCAAATGTGTCAGCTAGGAGTTCGATTCCATACCTCACCCGGCGATCTTCGAGTCCTATCTTTCTGTCTGGGTGTTTGTAGGCCTGTAGACGGGCAAGATATATCGAATAGATTATGTAGACCTTACTGTGACTGTAGTTGCCACTGAACCTATACTGCACAAAACATCAATCAAGGTGTAGTATAGTCTGGATGGACGAAATGCCTTGTGATACAGCCAGTATTAACGGTGTAAGTTATAAGCTTGTTGATGAAGGAATCCAACCTTAACGCTCAACATCAACTTGAATATGATATCCTGACAGTCGACGGATCGTTCGTTACCTGAAGAACCCAGCGCGGGGGGTAGCGAGGAGATACCACATTGATGATGCAACAAGGATATCGACAACAGTAGCCGTGCTCAAAGCCGCATATGCCGCCCACTCTACTCTAATCAAGTCCGAGAACTGATGACACTGATATCTAATCATGGTTAGCACCTCGCGAGAAATTGAGCAGATGGTTCACTCACAATACCCAAACAAGGACTGGGTCAAAGTGAAGATGATGAGTCAACGCAGCATGCCAGCAACACCATGACCAGTACGCTGAACCCTCACCGATGCCAACACCTAAAAGGATCTTCATGTTTGAGTTTGCACGAAGAGAGTTTGCAGATGACATCCTCACCTAAAGCGAGCCATGATTATGCAGAATGGATTACTATAGTATATATGAACATTGATTATAAAGTTTAAACCCACCATCATTATAGGGAGACGGCGCCGGCTTTGTTCAATCTGCGCTGACAAATCAGATTTCAAAGTCTGAAATTATATGTGGCAATTGTAACACCACATCCAGATTACATAATCTTCATCTTTTCTTCTCAACTTCCATCATCGTTGAATGCTTAGCGTTCGGCATCAACATCACCAACAAACACTTAGCGTTTGAGTTTCGCCTCCGGCCCGCGGTTGAACGCCTAGCGTTTTTAACTGAATGGATCTTTTCACCGTCGTCGAACGCTTAGCATTTGACGTCGAGACCGTCGAGCATGAAGTTGACGTTGCATGTCGACTATCGTCGACTGCACGTGTACCATGATCATATCATTGAATGAACTTGACTCGGACATTGCATGCCCGACTATCGTCGACTGCACGTCCAGTTCTTTCAGTGTTCCACATCTTTTTTTCTCAAAATTTCATTTGCTTTTACCTTCTATCCGGCGGGGCGTCAAATGCGTAGGCGGGGTAGCCAGCCCATGTTAATTGGCATGCTCTTCAAGCGCTGCGGCCATTGCGATAGCTTTTTGAAGCACACCTGCAGGCGACGCACCCCTCCCCTTCTCTTCTTAGCCCCCGTCCGCATTTAATTTCCCTTGAGAGCAGGGGCGCTAAATTCATACAGTCCCTTATATCTTTGGGAAAAGCCTTTCTAATCACTCTTTTTCTTTCGTGCCATCTGAGCTGCTGGCAACTTTTCAGCTTTCTCATGATTCAATTCGTAGGCATCGCAGACCTTTTTGCCTGTAGCCCTTCAAGCCCAAAGTGTTATAAGAGGAAAGGCGATCGTCATTAGCCCTGGCCAGAGAGTATGGATCCCACCCACTCCTGCGGGGGCATCGCATAAGGAACAATGTGTCAGCCATATCACACGGGAAGTCTCTTCGTGAAGATTGCAGACTGGTAAGGCCAAGGCAACAACTCACCGCTGGGTCCGGCGACTCACAACCACATCTTTGGCTTTGAAGGACCGGTAGGACTGCGAGACCAAGGGGCAGGCAATTGAGACGACCCAGGAGCGATATAGTAACGATCCCGATCCACTGAGGTGAAAATATTCACATTTGGCATTGCGAGAAAACTATAATCTACGGCCAACACGACGGCGGACGGGCTTGCATGGACGGCGACCTTTCTCAGTTCTTTCAGGAGCTGGACTCGATTCAGCTAGTGCTCAGGTATCATTCGCCATAGCCAAAAACACATTGGGCGACGGTTATACCCAGTCTGGAGGAGGCGATGGAAGGATTTGAGAGGGACGGTGTGAAGGCTAACAATATTGACTAGATCAACCCAGGCAATGCGCATGGAGTGAATGCTAGGATAATCTGCTAGGGATTCGTTTGAAATGGTATGAGCTTTGATTGTCTGGGGTGAGTAAGCAGGCGAGTTCAACATCACTGCGAATTGCAAGAGTCGTCGATCAATTCCAATCTGCGACTATATATACGCTTCTTAATTTCGTTCCAGTCGAATGGACCAAGATACGGCGAGTATAGTATATAAATATCTGCTTGGCAGATGCTGTTGAAATGGCAGGGTCTCTGACAACGGGCCTTGCCTTATGCTTCACTGGCAGGGGGTAGCCACGCCAATTGAATTAAGCATCCGATGATAAGTAGATGACCGCCTTGGAATTCTCGAAGCCTGCAACCTTGCAGTCAGAAGACACGTAGAAGTGGGATTAGCTGCGCACTAGTCACTTGGGACAGCCTGATTCTTATCATCCAAGTCGGCTGCCGCGATGATTATGGGCGGAAAGTGCGAGGGGCGTAAGTACGACTTATTAGGTTGGGGTAAGACAATTTTACAAGCAGTAAAGCGACGTGAAAGATACACTATACAAACAGCGGTACAGACATACATAACTGCCCGCAGCGCTCGAGAATGGCTGCGGTAGTCATGTCGAGCGGGGGTGTTTGGCCGTACGAACTTCAATGATCTCTACGTCATCGCTATCAGAGTTGTCCTTTGATGCACGTTTGTTGGCCTTAATGGATGAGATTGCAGGATTGATGGTGTACGTCTGAGATGTGCGCCCCAGACTTACAGCTTTGTCAATGCCCAAGAACATGACTCCCAATCGGAAAGGTCCATACTGGCGATCTGCCAGACATGCCGTGATCTCCCAATGTTTTGCAGCTACAGCCTCAGCAGAGAGCAGCTTCCAATCTTCAAAAGGCGGGCCGCCCTTCCAGACTCTGCCAGCCACTGCTCTTAGAAGCCCTAAGCGCACTAGAAGGAGTGGACCAATCCATTTAGCACTATTCTTTGCATTCCAGGGCTTGGGGAAATTTTTGCGCTTGTCACAATGAATGCGCAAAGGGCTTTTTCATCATACACCGCTAGGATGTAGGCAGGCACCATGGCGATGAATTGCTGGGGTAGTTTGCAGCCTTTACGGCCGCTAGCGTTGGGCTTCCATGGGAGGGCACGAATGGCATTTGTGAGAGCGATGTGATCAGCGATGGTATGGGCTTTTGGCTTGTCAGAGTTGGCCCAGAAGATATCGGGGATGATCCGGCTGACGTAGATGCCAGCTATGAGGGCAATTTGATGCAGTGGTTTATTGATGTTGAAATTGGCAAATACCCATTCATAAATCTCTTGTGAGCTGGGCTCTTGACCGTCTGAGGATGAGTTGTCCGCGAGGTTGATGCTCTCAAGGGAAAACTCATCAGGAAGTCGGGATCTAAGAATATAATCCGGTAGTGACTGCAGGGTGATAGAGTCGGCGGACCACACAGCCCTAGAGTCAGCAGCCTGGGCTCGCTGGGATGCTTCGGCTGCTGCATTGCCTGACTGGGTGTGGTTGCACTTGATTGCCTGCAGATCTACGGCTTTCCCTAGATTGACCCAAGAGTCAAAAACAGGCTTTCTGGACCGTCTGCCTCGAGGTCCTGCGGGACGATGCCACGGAACGTTGTTGATATGAAGGTGGTTGGCGGCGACAATGAATGCATCGTGCAGGAACTTGTCGGCATGCGTTGGCGAGTCCTTTGGGGCATACTTGCGCATATGAACCAGGGCGACGCGGAAGACAGGGGTAGAACAACCACCGGAGATGAGAGGAGCGGCCACGGGGGCTGGGTCGGTCTTTCGAGACATATTGCAGATAAGCTGGGCAAAATCATGAACAGAGAGCTTCACATTGGTTGGGTTGGGCAGTCCTTCATGATGATCTGTAGATTTAGCATGCATGCATGAAACCAAATATTTGTATCCTTTATCAGCATAGCCAAGAGGATGAGTAGTGGCTAGCCACTTGTGGAGACCTTTGTGTCGCCCTGCTGCATGGAGTTCCCCATTGCCACCATCCTCTGCCTCCATGTCACTGCAGGCGACGGTGACAGCTTTAGTGACAAGGGTCTTGACATCGGCGATATACACCTGGAGAGCGACCAATGCAATGATAATAGCATGGCGGAGATTGCTAGGGTACCCAAGGAAGGCGTTGGAGGAGAGTTGATTCACAGAAAGCGTTATATGAAACTCGGCTTTGTAAGCCTGGGGACAAGTTGGATGAACAGCGGCTCTGATGTAGTAGACAAGAAACCACAAACCTCAAAGTGGTCATTGCCGTATGTCAAAATTTGAGAGCGCTTGGAGGCAATGGCCAGGACTTTCATGCTGGTGAGCATTGGCCAATCTGCAGGGCTGATCGCAACAGGAATAGAAGGAGGTGCAGCAAAGCGCACAGAGGGAGAAAAGGTAGGCAGGCCGTGTTCTAGCAGACTCTGGACCAACCACAAAGGCCTCATGAGGCTGGTAGCGATTACCTTGGTATCTCCAGTGTGAGCGTAAGCCAAAGCGCGCTCAAGTACGGAGCAGAGTTCAATGGCTTGAGGGGCAGGTTTCACACCTCTCTCCACAAGAGGGGAAAAATGATCCCAAATACGCTCTAACAGGGACGTGATGGGGTAGGTAGTCCACTGGTATACCTGGGGAAATGCCTGAAGGTATGGTATAGGGAAGGCGTGAGGTGAGCATATATATATATTCACAAATAAAAGCAACGCACCTCTGAAGTCAATACAAGAAGATGGGGGCGGAGGGCCTGAAATATGGCGGGATGGGACCAAGAGCTGGCTAAGGGCACCACCATATCTCTATATATGGAGCTACAGCAGAGGCATATTGTTAGTGCCGCCGCAATGCACAGTGAGATATTAATGCTATGACTCACGCTCCATTGCGCTTATGGTGCTTCAGGGAATCCAGCTGAAAAATGTAGATGTTCTCTAGACGCAAAGCCTGGGGAATATCGTTGACTTTGATCTTATTGTCATAGCATTGGTGAGGGAGATTGAGCCTACATTCCCTCATCACAATGCGGTGCGTGGTTTGGCCGTGACCGTGAGAGTAAGCGCCTGAGAGGGCCAATGTGATGCGCCCTTGCTGGACATCGTGAAGGTCAGCGGATGGTCTGATGCGGTGGGAGATTTCATTGTAAAACTGGGAACCACTAGTGAAGAGTACAGTGGGTAATGATCCAGAGGGCAAGCGATCGAACTCGTCTGCATCACCATCCGCAGGCTGGCCATCAAATGGATCCTGATTTTGATTGGGACTCGAGCGCGAAACAGCATTGCGAATCTTGGACATGAATGGAGCAAAATGAGGCAAGATAGAGTTACATTGTATGTGACCGTATTTTCATAGGAATGCTTGAGGATAGACGTTGACCATAGGAGTACGAATGTCGTCATCAAAAATGATATCTGGGTCAAGCACCATGTTATCATCGTCGGGAATGAATGTAGAGAACAACTCCGTAATAGTCTCCAGATTAATTAGCACGCCGCAAGGCTTGGTGTTGTTGCTACATATACCATGAAAACAGGGAATGTGATGACCCTCTTCATCATATATGTTGTTCTCCTTCTGAGTCCGGGGATCTTGAGCTGGAAAATCATCCAGGTTGGCAGGTTGTCGGAATATTGGATCTGGAGAATCATATATAATATTATGCGCTTCCAGAATCTCCTCATTTGGAACCTCCTGCCAACTACGGACTGGTTTGCAGCTGTTTGTAATGTGAATAAGCTGTCAGGCGCTTTGTACAGACAAGAGGATATGCACGTAAGATCTGTTGCAATGGCCATAGATAGATAGCGAATATTGGAGTATTCCCGCTCAACTTGCCAATTCCTTTCTTCAACACTACGCGCATTGGGGTCTAAACTGGTGATGGGCTGGTTCTGCCCATAGCGACAAGCTACCGAGAGAGGGACATGAGATTCCAGCCAACCATCGACCTTCCACGAAGGCGGCGCCTCTTCAACCCACGCATCCCACACCGAGACCATGATTTGGTGAAGCGACTTAAGATCATCGAGACGAAGGGTGAGAGTGGGCGTTGCGCTAAACATAGGCAAGTCCGTCAGTTATTGAATTAAACGCATGGGAATCCATGAAGGAAATAGAACTCAAACTTACTAAAGATTCGTAATGTCTTTGATTTTCCATGAAGAGAAGTCCTCATCAGTACCATATGTATGCATTAAGTGAATAGGCATGGTAGGTATTTTTGCTAATGCATAGGCCATGAACATCACAGCCATGCGAAAGTGGCGGGATGACAGTCGTGTGTCGCCATGCTTCTTTTCATTGAGCAGGGGAGCCTCATCAGCCACGGAGAGGTCCTCTACATTGGCAAGGGGGCAAAATCCTAGCCACAGCTTGCAGGCACTGCCATTGCCAATTGCCATCATAGAGCCTGTAGGGTTAAAACCGAGCTTCCCAAACTTGGGTCTGAACTACTTGGTTTGCAAGCGGAAGTCTAGAGTGACGGTGAATGTGTGATCAGAAATTGTATTGGGGAGGAAAGCATCCAGGCCCAGGGTGCCTGAGACCACAAGAACGAAGTCAAGGAAATGTCTAGATGCATCCCACAGCAACCTGCTGTCGTCAGAGGCATAGGTGAACTGAGGATCAATACAGAGGTTGGTGCGGCGCAGTAAGGAGGTTGCAGCGCTAGATTTGTCCTTCCTGCAAAACAATCTCTCAAAGGCAGAGAGAAGCATGTTACAGATGGGAGTCTGCTCCCATGTAGGGCTGGTATTGTCTTGGCCTTCGCGAGCAAGAAAGATACCATCGAACACCTCTCGTTGTTGCAGAGGGTCTTCCTATTTAACTCCTGAAGGGACTTCGTCTAGGTTGAATGGACTAGCTTCATCGTCAGGGCTTGACAAGAAACCCTCGTCGATATCAAAATCATCTTCACTGCTGCTGAATACAAGCGCTCCAAATCAGTGAATTGAGCACATCGCACATAGCGGCTTACCTGTCATTCAAGCGATGAGATGTATTAGCCATGTTGGGTAACTCAGGTTGCGCGCAGAAAATTGGATGGAGCGAGATTAGTTTTAACTCAGCCATTTTGTATTGTATGTCAGGGTCGCAGGTGACTTATTCCATTGGGACGCCATGGGCACTTCCTTCCTGAGTGGAAGCGAATAAGAACATGAATAGACGAGTCAGACCTGTCCTAAAGAACTTCAGAAGAAGGGCTTGGATCAGCTACTTTAGATTAGCAGGCTGGCGTACACCGGCAAGAGGCAATTTACGGACGTACGGGGAAAATTTTGCCTTCAGTTCCTAGCTTTAGAAGGAATGTTGCCAAGCTGCAATGGAAGGGTGCTTTACAGTGTTAGCCGATAACCAGTTTGACAGCCAACAAACTCGCTATCGCCTCTTTTACTTGATCATAGCGCCCCTGACGCGCGAGTTCCCGACTCCACTGGCTCTTTCCATTTCCTGTTTTCCCATCAGTTGGTTGTAAACTAGGGTTCGACATGAATGCCGAATTTGACCTTGCTTGCCTGCATGGTTGAGTTCGCTATGCCGGAACCATTTTCAACGTCGATTGTTTTTTGTATCTGTGGTAGAGAACGGCACGTTTGTTGCAGACAAAACCCTCCTCCACTACCGTGGGAGTCGGGAATTTCATTAGACCTCTTCAGAGGAAGTCTGGGTGCGGGAGTCGGGAATAAGTACTAAGTGCCAGCATTGTATGTTATTCAATACATCTGTCTATCGAACGATGCGCAGCCATGCAGCTGGCGCAGTCATTCTAGAATCATCCTAAGAGCGATGTAGAGGCATCCAAGCCAGGCTGCCGTTGATTTTCCGACCATGAGTTTGGGAGGATGCCCGAAAGCTCAAAAGACCAATCGAGCTGTGGAGTTGGATTAAGATCTGCGGAACCCTTCAGGTGTCATATCCCGTATTCCGGACCTACATCTGACAATATTCCCACGCCTCATCCGGACCTTCGGACACCCTATTCATGTCTCCAGTCCTCTATCCATCCGGATCCCTGCACCCCTGCACATCCACATCCACATCCACATACATTTACCTCCATACCTCAATCCACGCGTCTCATCCGGATGTCCGGTCCGGTCCGATCCGGTCCGATCCGATATACGATAAGCTTCCTAGTTCAATTCCTGTGCATATAACATTAACACAGCCTATTCCTCTATTCGGTATTCCTTGTCCTCGGTATCTCGGTTATACTTACTACCGGTATGCTTACTGATCCGTTAACCTATGCTTCATTTCCGACTTGCGCTTGATAACTTTGCTTATGCTTCATACATAGCCTCGGACGCTTGCTTACTGATCTTTCCGTTATTTCCTTAGTATATAAACTCTTGTATATGTCCTGTAGTTCCTCAGTCTGAATATCATATTAGTCCTCGCACTAGATCTCACTCTAAGTCCTCACATCAGTTCTAGTCTATCGACTTAGTCAATATCCATCTCAGGCCTAGGGAGAAATTCCCTAGGCCAGAGCTCCGCTCATCCGCTTATCCGCTCATCCGATCCTCCGAAGTTTCCGGACGTTCGTCCGAAACTTTCCCGCGGTCCTCCGGACCTATTCTGCTTCGGACTTTGTCCTTGCAGCCTTTCCTCTGTTTGCTTCTACTTAGGACTTGTCATAAGTAGCCATTACACGTATCCGTATCAGGACGAAACCTCATCGTAATTTCCGGAAGTTCCTCCGGAACTTTCCCGCACTCGTCCGGAAGTTACTTGCACTCGTCCGGAAAGTCCTTCCGAACTTTCCCGCGCTTCGGACGTCCTTCGGACGTCCTTGGACTTTCTTCGGACATCATTCTGAAATTAAGGGCACATACTCGGGTAAGGGGCGCAGCGCACGAGCTGAAGCCAAGCCCCTCGGAATCAGTCCTACCCTTTGTGCACGGTCTTAACAGTATATTCAGACTCACACCTTACCGAGTATACTGAATCCTTAGATCATACCCGAAATCGGATCCGACTCCGTCCATTGGAAACTGTGTATTCCTCATCCGAACCCTCCATTTTCCTGTTTCCTATTTCCGATGAAAACTCCGGATTTTCCGGAACTCATATTTCCGATCCCTGCATATGTAAACACCCACCGGAACACTCAAGTTCCACCCTTCATGCTCTGCTGTCACTTCCACTTCAGTATCATGAAACTCCGCTCCTGAAACCAAACAGGATTGTCACCTCCGTGGCAGAACAAATAGGTTTTCGGACTTGATGTCCTGTATTCCCTGATCCGATCCTATCATTTACGATATCCGATACATCCTTACACCTCCGATGTTTTCCGTTTCCGAACCGTTTCCTGAACTGGCAAAGTCAACTCCGGAATGCCTCAAACATTCAACTCCTTCGGATTCTCCTTGTACCAACTAGAATATACTTGCTCACCCACCATGATCCGTTGATCAATAGGGTATTGTGCAAACCTTCTTTCTGATTGGTACTACAGGAAATGCCTTAGACTTCTGACGTCGGATCCGCATTTTTGCGGAACCCTTATCTTCGGACTAGCCGTGTTCTTTCCACTGGTTGATTTCCAGTCCGCCTCCATGTTGGATGGCACCTCCTCCGGTCAAAGTCCGGACCCCTATCTACCATTCATATCCGCCACCCATGTAGCATTCACCTTGTATTGGTATCCATTACCCTCCTTGTAGAGGAACTCCGTCTTTCATGATGGTTTTCTGCCAAGTGTTCGGGTTTTGCTTCCTCTGACAATGGCCCGCTCGGGTTCCTGCCTCCGAAATTCGGATGGCACTCTTTCCTCCGCTCTAGCCCCTATTTTTTCCTTCCACCATCCGGAAACGCCTTGTTGATTCTCCTCCGACATTAGGAATGTCTTCCGAAAGGGCAGATTAGAATTTTGCTTCCAATACGTCCTATGCAAATTCCTGACCATTTCCTGGCTTCATTATCCACCTCCAGGCCTCTGATCCGAAATTCCGGAACTCATCCGATTCATTCTCCGGAAGTAGGTCCTGGAAAACCATCTGTTCCTCTCCAGAAGCCTGTCAGTTCTTACATCCGACTTCCCGTCCGAAATCAACAACTTTCCGAACCCCTCCGCGTTTTACCCCTATTTTCCGGAAGTTTGTAACTCCGGATCTCTATTGGCTTTCTTGATGAAGGTCTCCGCCCCTCCGATCTATAACTCTGGTTTGCTCCTTGTCATCTCTGAACTTTTCCGGATCAGAATAAACATGCTTTGCGATTGTTCTTTACTGTTACTGGTACCACGTCCACTCCAGTTCCTGCCCATATTTCCTCCGGGTCCAGGAAATTAATAGCTCCGGATAGCTTCGGATAGCTTCGGATAGCTTCGGACGTCCGGACTTTCCAGTACCAAAGTATTCTTTTGCATTATAGCTCTGGATAGCTTCGGATAGCTTCGGATAGCTTTGGACGTCCAGACTTTTTCAGTACCAAAGTATTCCTTCGTGTTATGGCTCCGGATAGCTTCGGATAGCTTCGGATAAGCTCCGGATATCTTTGGATATCTTCGGACATGTCCGGACTTTTCAGTACCAAAGCATTCCTTCACGTTATAGCTCATCCGTCCATTTTGGCGTCAAATCTTCATGTTTCCGAAACATCTGTTCACTCCCGTGCTCCAGGAAATTGCTGGAGATAAGCTTCGGATAGCTTCGGATATCTTCGGACGTCCGGACTTTTCAGTATCAAAGCATTCCTTCGCGTTATAGCTCATCTGTCCATTTCGTTGTCAAATCTCCATGTTTCCGAAAGATCTCTTCACTCCTCCGCTCCAGGACAAGTTACACCCGCTCCGGATCCGAAACACTCCTATGGGTATTCTATGCCATAGCCCGGACATGTTTTATACAATTGTCCATCCTCCGTCCTCACTTTTCCACTCTGCAATCCTTCCATCCGTCCTCCTGTCCTTTTTCCTCAGTATACCAATATCCGACCTTTACCCCTATTTCCGGAACTCAATCGTCCGGATTTCCGATGGCTTTCTTCATGGAAGCTCCTAGCTCCTACCTCCGATGCACCCTTTGTCTCTGGACCGCCTCCATTCGGAATGGATATACTTTGCAATAGCTTGTAGTTGCTTCGGACCCGCTTCCGCTCCTGTCTTAAAGTCCCTCACCGTTCAATATTGTCTTCTCTGGAATCTGTTTCGGATCCGGAAAAGCACTGGTGATACCTCCGAAATTTTTAGCACTACAGTCCTGCGTTGCGTTATATCTTCCGTTCCATTCCGTTCTTGTGACTCACATCCAGTTTCTTCCGAAAATCCAAAGCTCCTGCTGGAACCCTGTGCCCATTTTTCCTCCATCAATGTTTGGAAAATTCTCCCAAAAGGGGGGATAGGGACTCCGCTTGAGTATTCACTTCACCCTCTTCAGCTTGTGTTCCATCCGGAATTTGCTTGCTCCGTCCCATAACTGGAACAATTTTCACCATCTCGTGCAGTCATACATACATGTGCAGCTTTCCTATCCGACCCGTAACCTATCCGGACCATCCAGATGCATTCTCCAGTCGGATCTGCTTCGGATGACCATGGAAAACACGCACATTGCATTGCACATCATTGGAACATGTCTGGATTCATCCATCCTTCATTTATCAAGCCTGTCAAGAGTCATCCGACACTTCCACCTCACTTCCCTATGTTCCGATCCACCTCCTATGGGTTTCCGCGCCATAGCCTCTATCCTCCGAAGCTCCGAAAATCCGAACCACTCGCAAACACCTCTGTCCTATTATATACATCTCCTCCGATGATCCATTCTCTTCCTCTGCTTTTCCGACTCAATCTCCGTTCCGACTCCCATTGTATATTTCACCATAGACCCTGGCATTGCCAAACACTTACGTCCGGACCTCCTATCATGTTTTCCGACCACATCCGACCCTAATCCGAAAAACCCAAGTCCACCGAGTCACTTCCACTGATAAAACCGACTATATATCCCTAGTTAACGCAGTTGCCTGTTGCAGGACTTGCGAGCTAGAAGGATCCGGTCCATTTCAGCATACACCTCCACCTGACCAGTGTTGACCTTCGGACCATTGATTTCCTGTCCATTGCACCCTTCCGGAACTGCCTGGAAAGCATTTCCGAAGATCCATCTGAAAATCGCGTCTTTGCAGATATCGTCAATCCACGTTTCCGACTCTCTGTGTTTCCGATGCTTTGAGTTTCCGATATCCGGTATCCGTGTTTCTGATCATCCGTCCGTCCCATCATAAGGATTTCCATCCACCACACGCGTTTATCAAAAGCCTCGCACCGGATGCAAAACCCTGCTATTTGCGTTAACTTTCAGTACACCTAGAAACTCCGTCCACGACCTTTGATAGTGTGCAATCCGTGCTCCGGAACATTTCCGGTCATAGGGGCTAATTTCCGGATTTCCGATGATGCACTTATCCTTAGCTGTACCTCAGCACAAGCTCTGCTTCGTGGAGATAGATATGTCTCACAGGACTCCTCCGTCACATCAGAAAGAAGCCTGCATTTCTGCATTCACTCTCGCCCTCTTTTCCTGCACTCGCTGCATTTCCGTTATCCTGACATGAAATCCTCCGCTCCGTGAGCTTCCTCCGATTTTCCCACGCATGTTCCGGACTTCCGGTCACCTTCGGAATTATCCTCAATGTGTTCCAGACTTCCGCTCCGGAAATCCATTTGTCCTCGCGTCCCATCGCCATTCTTCATCACCGTCTATGACATCCAGTCTCCAGATGAAGTACTAGGCATAATAATGAACCATGCATGTGTCAGGAACATTTCCGAGACCTCCGGAAATTTTCACTCATAGGAACCAATCCTCCGGAATTCATCCATCATTATCCTTTGCCATATACCAGCAATCTCCGTTCCGAACTTCCTAAGTCTTCAGCCTCGAGGGCTCGGCCTTAAAGGGGGGATACTGTCATATCCCGTATTCCGGACCTACATCTGACAATATTCCCACGCCTCATCCGGACCTTCGGACACCCTATTCATGTCTCCAGTCCTCTATCCATCCGGATCCCTGCACCCCTGCACATCCACATCCACATCCACATACATTTACCTCCATACCTCAATCCACGCGTCTCATCCGGATGTCCGGTCCGGTCCGGTCCGGTCCGATCCGATCCGATATACGATAAGCTT
Source organism: Suillus plorans (assembly GCF_016647745.1). Classification (NCBI taxonomy): domain Eukaryota; kingdom Fungi; phylum Basidiomycota; class Agaricomycetes; order Boletales; family Suillaceae; genus Suillus; species Suillus plorans. Next base: position 956,185 of record NW_024537388.1, read on the forward strand.
CCTAGTTCAATTCCTGTGCATATAACAGTTAACACAGCCTATTCCTCTATTCGGTATTCCTTGTCCTCGGTATCTCGGTTATACTTACTACCGGTATGCTTACTGATCCGTTAACCTATGCTTCATTTCCGACTTGCGCTTGATAACTTTGCTTATGCTTCATACATAGCCTCGGACGCTTGCTTACTGATCTTTCCGTTATTTCCTTAGTATATAAACTCTTGTATATGTCCTGTAGTTCCTCAGTCTGAATATCATATTAGTCCTCGCACTAGATCTCACTCTAAGTCCTCACATCAGTTCTAGTCTATCGACTTAGTCAATATCCATCTCAGGCCTAGGGAGAAATTCCCTAGGCCAGAGCTCCGCTCATCCGCTTATCCGCTCATCCGATCCTCCGAAGTTTCCGGACGTTCGTCCGAAACTTTCCCGCGGTCCTCCGGACCTATTCTGCTTCGGACTTTGTCCTTGCAGCCTTTCCTCTGTTTGCTTCTACTTAGGACTTGTCATAAGTAGCCATTACACGTATCCGTATCAGGACGAAACCTCATCGTAATTTCCGGAAGTTCCTCCGGAACTTTCCCGCACTCGTCCGGAAGTTACTTGCACTCGTCCGGAAAGTCCTTCCGAACTTTCCCGCGCTTCGGACGTCCTTCGGACATCCTTGGACTTTCTTCGGACATCATTCTGAAATTAAGGGCACATACTCGGGTAAGGGGCGCAGCGCACGAGCTGAAGCCAAGCCCCTCGGAATCAGTCCTACCCTTTGTGCACGGTCTTAACACAGGAATAAATTCATCTATAGATGGGCTTCGATGAAGCGCACACTGGGGCGGCTTGGGTTCAGTTGCAGATGGGCCGTAACTCTCAACCAAGGGACAGTGTCACGCTGACACAATCTCCCACCAGCCGCCGCTTGCCTGCTGCTGCGCCCTCCTGCCCGTCCAAACAGCGCTGACAGGGAATCAGGCGGGCAGTTGCGCAGGTATTAGCCTTAGGAAAGGAAGGCAATTAAGAGGGCGGGAAATGGACAACAAAGGCTACTGATCAACTACTGATAGTGTGCATTTTGAACGGAGCACGAATGCAGCATTCCAACAGCAGATAGCGGGCGGGTGGGAAGGCATTTGCATTGGCAGGAAGGTTATTCGCGGTGGCGGGCAGCGGTGGAAGAGCTGCAGCTATTGACACGTGATGCTTTGCCTGTTTGAACTCCGCCTGAAGTCAGCTGCCGAAGCCCCAGACCGGCCCAAGACTTTGGCCCCAGAGTGAATAGCCCTAGAGTCGGCCAAATCCCTGACTTTTCAGGGACAGCGTGCTGCCAGGCTGAAGTCGGCAGTAAATTCGACGGACTTACTGTTTACCAGCCTCAGTGCGTTCCAATCAGAAACCATCACATTCGCCATTGGATTCAGCTTCGACAGTCTCAAACCTGGGGTACTGAATGTACTTTTGTAATTGAAACATTGGCGAAAAAGATATGTATATGTCCAGTTTCATGTTTCTGGGCACTGCATCGTCGTTCTCGTTCGTCTTCGATATCATTCAGGGTGATGGACGCATCGACTTTGGACCAACCATCATAGATGAGAACCTTGCGCCCTGGGGCATGAATAAAATGGCACGTGTAGAATTGCAATCGGCGCGTATTGTGTTCGGTAGAATGTGGACTCAATTGTTTTCCCGAGCTCTGCACTTCAAATCAGTATGATACGAGCGAGAATCTTAGGGTGCGGTGAAAAATTCAATAGTTTTTAACAGCGGTTAATTAACCGAGTTATTAACTGGGTTATTAACTGTAAATAATTCAACGCTGGAGGGACACCGGTCAAGAACTGTAAATAATGTACCATGTCCTACCATGGCATCCTAGGCATGCCGTTATATCAAATTCGTCCTGATTTGCCTCGTGTTGGGTGGATAAAGGCTCATAGAATCTCATACTGACATATTTGTGTCATTCCAGCCATTGGCTTGCACCTGAATCATGCTAATATGTCAGGAACATTTTTCGGAGTGTCGGACGACGGAGTGATTGGGATAATAGATATGTCAATCAAAATTCTACTGATCTAACTTTTTGCTTGTATCGCAGACCTCCTTACAGATTTGACAGCTATGAGTGGTTCAGTTCTCGACACCTCAGTTCTATCCGAAACAGTTCATGATGGCCTTATTCCGAGTTCTGCAGCAGCCGACTTTCGCCCTTTAATGGCAAAGCTCCCCTTGGAAAGCAATGTGCTTGGCTTTCGTGACACAGCTCCTGTTTCCAAGCTGTTGCAGCTTGCCTCACATGTCTGGCTTAGTGATACCACAGTCAACATGATGCTCAACATCATCCGGCAACCCATCTCTACCAACTCGTACCTCTCCTCCCGTCACGACATTGTTCTGTGCTACACGGCTACCAAAATTCAGTCTGTTTATGGCTTGTGTGACAACATTGATTATCCCAACTCAAAGGACTGCAGAGAAAGATACTCATACCTGGCTCGATGACAAAATTGAAAACATGCCTGGTGATTCCACTTTCGATGCCGAGGAAGACATTGACTTGGACGTGCCAGAACTCACAAAAATTCTCGCTGATGATCCACCCCAAGGGAGTGTGTCAAAAGGTAAGAAGAGAGAGCAAATGGTGGCTTGCATTGATGACACTGATGATGCTGATGGTGAATGGGTCTGGAAGTAAAATTGCCCAGCGCACAGAATTTTTTTCATCAAGAATAGTTAATACTTAACTCCTGTTTTTGACCAGTTAATATTAATAGCTTGGTGAAAAAATCACGTGCCGACTGTCAATATGTGTTAAAAAATGTCAGTTAATAATTAACTGCCCTCTCCTGGGTTAATAACCCAGTTAATAACTGGCTGGATAATTTTTCACCACACCCTAAGCGAGATCAAATAGTATGGCCTGGCCCTTATCACGTGATTTACATAAACAAACTTGCGGCATCACCGCGACTTTTGATGGATGCCGCATCTCTCATCGCGTCAAACATGCCATAACGTTGAGCGTGTTATTATCAACACTATACACGCACCTCAATGCCAGAACCTAACTTATACCGACACTCCATGCTCAACTGAGTCAACTCGGCCTACCACAAATCGTCCTGGAAGACAACGAACTGCAAACATTACAACATACCCGTTGAGTCCCAGATGGAGGTGTGGAGGAAACAAGTGGATGCTACATGGATAGGAAAATGCGAGGGAGTAGATTTTGGTTGTGCTCTGTACTCAAAAGCGCTGGGCACGCAAACTAAAGTTGCTGGAGCGCTCAACGGTCAGAGATGAAAGCGCCGCTGTGTACAAAGAGAAACTAAGATAGGTCGGTCGGATATTCTTTACACCTACTATGATGATAGTCTCTTAGGTCTATCATATACAACTCGAGCAGCTTGCAACATTGACCAATCGCCTGAACGCCCTTGCACAGACACTGGATTCCCTTTCCTTTTAACAAGAGCAAAGACTGACCTCAATGGTCTCGAGTAATTAAGATTGCCAATCTTGTGACTTCTCCATTGTTACTAGGTTTCATTACATAATTTCAACCGCAGTTTTTCTGGTGCGTTAGGCTACGTTCAAGTCCGACCGCGGCTACCCAAGCTCACTACTACCTTCTCGCTTCGTCTAGCCCTTCAGCTTCTGGACTCAACATCAAGCCCTTGGTAATTTATCTTTATCAAGACCTCCACTTCCAACTTGCCCTATTAATTTTTGTTCCTGACCTCAACAAAGTGTCACCAAGTTTCCTCAGACCTCTTTTTTAGCTTTTAACCCAGCATTACCAAGTTTTCGTCATAGAGTTCGATTTGTTGCGCAAAGAGCCGACCATCTCGGTGTTACATCATCTGCACAGGATCCAGGCCACCATTCAGTTGAGTGATGACCATCCTCATAACTAAATTAACTTTTATTCCAACTGATGCCGCACCCTTAGATACGAGACACTAGCCTTGCGGTATTACGACTCATTTGACGTGACCTATGTAATGTTGATCTGCGAGCGTCCATAAACATTTGCCATGCCCTACATCTACCGCAATATACAACCTCCGTCGATGACTCAATTACTCTGAACCTTGGCCTTCATCCGAGTCGGCGTTCATTCATGCGCCTTGCCCGTCTAGGCCCGATCCTGGAGTTCACTTTGGCACCCAAAAATTTCTTCTACTGAGTCTCATTACCCATCTGCATCTACATGTCATTTTTATCTAGAATATCATTCCTCTGTATCAGGCTAGCCGCTCACCCATTTCTCATGACTGTAAACATGTATCCCATCTCTCAACAACCATCTGCCAACTTTTATTCTTAATACTATCAACAATTCGCTGACGATACTAGCTGGCATCCTGCTCCAAGTTCAGACTATTGCAATGGTACTAGACAACATTCAGTAGAGACCTATGGCCTAGCTGAAGATGCATCAATTGCATTGAATTATTCCTACCCACCTATTCAATCATATGACTACTCGGAGATGAAGGCACAAATGCATTTACATGCTCCAGTCCCGGTCCCCTATGGCCTACCTCATGTAGCAAACCCCTCCCGTCAAATTCATACACCGTACGTGGAACAAACGTACTATGGCCACCATGTCCCATACCCCCCTTTTTTAAATCAAACCCCAGGCCCCACCACCACCAATACCAATATCCTCGATTATTATGCAAATGCCCCGCAACTTCTTTTACCAACCCCCTCGGAACTTCCTACAGACCTTTCAATACTGTTTGCTCAAATCCCTACCACACTTTCCTCGTCCTTGTTTTACCCAACACAGCACGAACAGTCTCAAAGCAGTGAACGTAGCAATGAGCCTCTTACCTCTGCTGCTCCTAACACAAATAAGACAGAGAGTCGACGGGGGGCACTACAACGTACTGTTGCCGAAGAGATAGGTTTTATCCCTACCAATCCATAAGTTGCATTGTTTCAATGAATTAACCTTCAGACCTTGAGCGATATTTTACAGTGATACTATTTCATCACACGAGAAAAGACGCCAATATCTAGAATGTCTCGAACATTATGTTCTGTATTTGCATGAACAACTGCGTCTTGTCAACAATACACCTCCGCTTGATCTCAAGCGTGTGTCTACTTATCTGGGTCTAAGCTCTCGTAGCATCAGAACATTGCTGGTGCATATGCAAAACACAAACCATTGCCTTCATGAAAATATGCTCAAAGTGTTACAGTGAAACATACACTGTCCCCTTTGCCACCTTGCCCTCTGCCACCTGCACGGCTATAGACGATACCCGGGCCCCTCCTGCCCTTGGAATAGAACACTGGATAGAACATCGGATCGATATAGAAGAGAACCCCGGAAGATGCCGGATTAGATAAGCGGTCTGGACCGCTATGACGACATAGGTCTAGAAGACCTATTCCTGTTATCAAGATAGAAGGCAAGCCTCGTGTTGCCTCGTGTACTGATAGAAGCCTGCCTCGTGCATGCTATCTCTGACTCGATAGATAAGCAGATTAGAACCCAGCTTCAAGCTGAGCTTAGATACGATAGAGTAGCCTTATATAAGGTCGACGATTAAAGTAGATGCTCCTTACTTTAATCTACTAGGTTTTCACCAGAACTTCCTCTGAAAGACAAGTCCCAGTCCTTCAGTCAAAGACGCACCTTAAGGAAAGCCGACGCTACCTTAAGTGGAACCCCCGAACCTCTCATTCGAGAGAAGATCCCCGTCTCTCCAATAGCGAGCCCGCTATCAGATTAGGCAATCCGCCTAAGGAGAACTCGAACTATCCTAGTCCGTAACAAAAGATTAAAGTCTCACATTCCCGGCCCTGCTCATCACGCACCGCCGTTGAATCGATACCGACCGCACCGCTGAGACAAGCGTAGACCTCTACTCTCGTGACCAAATCGCCGAGACCGGCGTAAAGCTATCCACAAATTGTCAAGACAGACGTACGAAGCTTTGAATCCTTAAGCCTATCACTGTACCTTCGCACCACTCCCTCTACCATGAACGCACCGACACAGATCATGATGATCAGAAGAAATACCGACGCCGCCGCCAACCTTTCAGGAATGGATACAAGACACCACCTGAAGCAACGACGATGCTTTTCTTGCCATCACGTTGGACACAAGGCCAACGACCACAAGTGCCCGATGAGGAGAAAGATTATCGAAGAAGAAACAGTCCGCAAGACAGCGGCTGGTAAGGAGAAGACTGGACCGCTGATAGTTATTAACAAGAACAGCGTATCCAAGAAGAAGGAACTACGGGTTGCCGCCACCCTCATGTCCATCACTAAGCCGCCCATTACGACCACCATGGTCATAGACTCGGGCGCATGCGACTCATTTATAAGCAGAGAACTCTGCAAGAAATACCGCATTAGAACGCACCTCCTTCAGAAACCAAAAAGGGTAATGAACGGAGACGGAACGATAGGAGGCAACGTCAAAAGATTTTGCCGACTCATCATAAAAATCGACGACCGAGTAATGCACGGACGATTCCTCATAATGCCGCGCTTAGACGACATCTTACTCGGATTCACATGGCTGGCCGCTGTGAAACCCTCCATAGATTGGAAGAAAGGCACGATAACTATCCCTGCCACTGACAAGTCGAAAGGACTTGAGAGAATGATTGAGAGAGGTAGGAAGAGGAACGAGTTAAAGCCGCTCTTCCGTAGAGAAAAGAGGACGCGAAACATGCGCCAAAAGAGAGAGGTAGGCACCCTGACGAAGAAGAAAGAAGAACTCCGAGATGAGTATAAACTAGATCTGACAGAAGCACCTGTCACGCAGAACCTCCGAAATGAGGCTAAACTACCAGAACCGGCTGATTCGCCGATGGAAGATCTCCGAAACGAGTCGAAACTAACTTCGGGAAAACGGAGATTCAATCCAACATTAAACCCAATCGAGGAACTCCACGAAATCCTCGAATATGCACCGGCTACCAAGCCGTTGGAACCCCACGCCTCGACATCCCAGAACGTCGAGAAGAAGTCCACGAGACAGTCGGACTTAGTTGCCACCTCACCACCCGCAGATAAATATAGATTTTCTGCAGTACCTGCCCAGATCTTAGGAAAAGGCAGAGCCACTTTCGACGAGGAACCCCCTCGCGCAAAGATCCCTAGACCGGCCCCTGAACCGGAGAAAACTCAGAAGTACGTCTTTTCAGCAGAACCTGCCTCGGTTCTTGGAAAAGGTAGATCGGTAGTCACGGCAGAAGCGCCGTCACCGAAGAGACTCCGCCAAGAGTATAAACTAGTAGAAGACGAACCGGCCGCTGATCAATGGATCAACCGGGCCGAGCCGATCGTTTCTTTCCCAGAACGATCGAGAACCGCACCAGTCACTCGCCCATTCCTCGTGCCCACACAAGCCGATAATGAAATGATGGAAGAAACTGACGATGAAGATAACGACGAGATAGTCGTTCATACTGCCCCCGCGGCCCCTGCCATAGCAGAAGAACCCGCGATGACTCCGATGGAAGTAGATCGGATTAAACAGCAGAACTACTTTCAGCGAACGATAAAGCGTATCGCAAGACACTGTCCCCGCCAGGACGACCCTGTGGATGTTAGATTATTCCAGGGAGAGATCGCACCAGTCACGGATCAGTCTGACCCTGACTGCGGAAACCTTGATTTAGATTTCTAGATTTGATCGGTGATCAAACAGCCTACTTGGGGGGTGAAATTCTCATTTAAAAACTCATTTTACTCTTAATTCCCCTCACCCCGGCCGCACCCTCATCTATAAATATCGACAATCGGCAAGAGTCCGGCATGACTATAAACTGCGCAGAAGTCCGAAATGACTCGAAACTATCCTTGGTCCGGAAAGACCTTAAACTATCCCCTGTCCATCACGACTCTAAACTGAGAATAGAAGGACGAACCCGGAGATACGGACCCCTTCACCTTGAAGACAAGACTAACACACCGAGAAACTCCTGCAAGCCCCGGATGCCTTACCTTCGCCACTGTCCGGAAAGACCTTAAAACTATCAAACCTCCTGCACGAGACTAAACTACGCGATGGTCCGCAACGACCTAAAAACTATGCACGTCCAAGATGACGTAAAACTATTGGACAAAGGACGAACTCCGGAAAACTCCTGCAAGCTTCGGAACCCCTTATCCACTGATCTCTTCGATAAACACCCGCGTATAAGAACCACGATCTTAAACAAAAGGTTAAGAAGACCCCCGCGTATCACACGCACAGAACCTTCGATATCTGATGTGAACATCTAACTAAAGATAGAAGAAGAAGAACCTCCGGAACGAGGCTAAAACTATCAAAAGACGAACTCCATGGAAACTCCTGCAAGCCCTCGGAATCCTCGAGAACCCGAACCATCATGGCAATGACTAGCACCCTCTGATGACGACTCCTGAACCTTGATAAAAAACCAACAAAGGATAAAGGAAAGAACGCACCTATCACGGCACTTCCCTCTGATAGTGAGAACGAGGCATCGATAAGCCCTCACGATTGAACCTTGATAGGAGATAAAGAGTTAAAGAAACCAAAAGATAAGCATGATTCAAACGGAGCTTGAAACGATCTGGAAGAAGATATAAACCTTGACTTCCCCGAACATCCTTTCCACGAACCTCCATCATGTCGACCTCTATTGAAGAAAACTCTCCCGTCATTGTAACACTGAAGGACTCCGACTACGGACGCATCCTCAGAACGATTGAGAATAGCGCTTTCAACGAAGCGACTATCTTAACACCCGCGTACTCCCAAGTGATCGACAATATCCTTGGAGGACATGACGCCAGACTTGCAGCAGGCACCTCCCTTGCCGTCTGCATTATAAGAACCACGAAGCTACTGGAAGACGTAGTCAATCGTGTTGACCTTGATGAAGAGACGAAGAAACTCGCCGTCATTCATCTACAGAAACGGATCCGCGGCCTCGCGCTCCATCTACTCCCGCTTGACTTCCCTGACATCGCGAACCAAGCTGTTAAAACTGTAGAAACCAGAAAGGCCAAAGAAGAAGAAACCCGTCCGGTACGCCCGCCTAGAAAGCGAAAGGCTACCATGAACTGTACCCGCACGACGCCATGCAAGCGCTGCGGAGGATACGGACATCATTGGAAGAAGTGTCCTGATTATGTTTGTTGCATCTGCGATGAACTCGGACCCAACCATTTGTCCATACACTGTCCTGGACTCAACGGACGAATTGTCCTACAAGAGTTTACAGATGAAGAGAAGTTTTTCGAAGCTCTCTCAGATTGGGAGCATAACCACATGGCGCTCGCGGACCTAGAACTTCGGCATCCCACCGAACTGTCCCTTGACCCAGAAACTCCCCCCGCACCATTCGCCTCCACGTCCACGAAACCGGCGCTGCCGTCCTTGACGATGGAAGAAGTCGTAGATAATCAAAGTCGGTGACTTTGACGATAGTAATGGGGTAATGTTACAGTGAAACATACACTGTCCCCTTTGCCACCTTGCCCTCTGCCACCTGCACGGCTATAGACGATACCCGGGCCCCTCCTGCCCTTGGAATAGAACACTGGATAGAACATCGGATCGATATAGAAGAGAACCCCGGAAGATGCCGGATTAGATAAGCGGTCTGGACCGCTATGACGACATAGGTCTAGAAGACCTATTCCTGTTATCAAGATAGAAGGCAAGCCTCGTGTTGCCTCGTGTACTGATAGAAGCCTGCCTCGTGCATGCTATCTCTGACTCGATAGATAAGCAGATTAGAACCCAGCTTCAAGCTGAGCTTAGATACGATAGAGTAGCCTTATATAAGGTCGACGATTAAAGTAGATGCTCCTTACTTTAATCTACTAGGTTTTCACCAGAACTTCCTCTGAAAGACAAGTCCCAGTCCTTCAGTCAAAGACGCACCTTAAGGAAAGCCGACGCTACCTTAAGTGGAACCCCCGAACCTCTCATTCGAGAGAAGATCCCCGTCTCTCCAATAGCGAGCCCGCTATCAGATTAGGCAATCCGCCTAAGGAGAACTCGAACTATCCTAGTCCGTAACACAAAGAGGAGCAGATGGTAATTCAATCGCTCCTTCCATTTTTGCCGAATACTTACAATCATTCCACCACAGTTTTTGGATCTCTCTGCTAAAGTAATGGAGGCGCAAGGTGCAGGATTTGTTGGCATGAAACAACATTCAGTTGATTTCATAAGCGAAAGCTAGCAGTGATATCTGTTTGCAGAACCGAAGTTTCAGTTCGGGTAAAATAGTGGTCAGTGTAATATGATCGGGAGAAATATGTGTATCTACGCGATTTTGACGAGAAGCTGCTACTAACCACCCACTCAAACGAAATGTAACGGTTATGCGTGGGCGGCGGTCTGAACATGTTACAACTACTAAGAATATGCAACCATTTCCAGCCTGAGTAGTATTCAATGTTCAACCCCCAGTTGGACGGTCCAAAGAAGCTACATCATACACTAATTATCCTAGAGGATATATTCTGCTAAATCAAGACTCAGATGGACAGTAGACGACGTCGGATGTGAATCACGATAGTTTATGGTTCATACTAGTAGATGTATAATGATACTATGCAGTACGGCCTGAAGGCCTTCGACTCGGAGAAGTGCAATTGCTTCCCTTGAAACTAATAGGCGTACGGATCTGTACGATCCACAAGACTGGTCTTTGAAACCCAGTAAGAACTTACTGCAACAGAAGAGGGCAGGGTATGTTGAGATGCGACCCTAAGAACAAAAACACCCACAAATTGCCCACAAATGTATCTCTCCTGCAGCCAGACGAAAAAAATTAGCCAGGGCAGTGTCTCTGGTGCTCCCGTGTGTCGAAAATATATGCAGACATATTCCAGCACGTTTTCATCCTCCTGCAATTTGCTTGAATGGTGCTGATAGCTCAAATGGTGTGAAATCTACTATTATTTTTGATACAACAGGTATCGTAATTAATTGGCGCTATTCGAAAGCAAGTATAGCTTGAAAAGGATAGAAACCAGTGGGAACAAACACAAAAATGCGCTGAAAGCACCAGATGACAGTGCAGAGGTGGGACTACTAGATACTATATAGTGGATACAGACAAGAATAGGACCATTAATAGAGAGCATGCAGACGAAAATAATATTGGCATCGAGGCAGGAATAGGATCACGTAGATGGCAAAGGATCGATGTGGAGCATCGAGGCAGGATTAATAGCAAGATCGAGTGTGTCGATTATCAAGGGAGCTGGTATAGCAGCCCACACGTTACGATCCTGCCTTACATGTCTCCTTGTTGCAACATGGGGCCTTCATCCATACTAGTAGTAGCTCTAACCATCAACACATCACAGCTCACCAGAATGTTACTAATGAGAGACGCCAAATGTCCAGAAGCACAAAGAGATTTGAACATTTTTCATAGCAGTAATACTTACTGCTCACAAGGATGTATCGTGCTCGGTTACATCAAGGGTCCCATAGAATGGGTCTCGGTAACCCACTTCTCTAAATTGTTCCCCAGGATAAAGTTCACCTTTTGACACGGTATTAGTGAGGTGTCGCTGCTGAACTTGAATCATGTAGACGTACATCATGTTTCCCATCGTCCATGTCTCCCCCTGGTCAAGCAAAACCTTGACACGGGTCGCCCTGCGGCCTTCACCTGCATACGTATATCTTCGGATGGGATATGAAGCGATCATGCCATTTTCATCCTTCTCATCATCATGATGGTCCAGTTTAATGCACACCATATGGACTTAATGCTGCAGGCATGCTTGGTAAGAAGGATGCGTTGGTGTGGTAGTGCACAGCCACAAATCTCAGAATTGCTGCACCCATGAAGTATTATATATATTTACTATGATACCACGATAATTCTTACACAAAAACATGTACTATGGTATTTCTTAATCATAAATAATATTTAAGACCTTGGTGGACGACGTAGACATATTATATACACACTTGTTGTGTACTACGGGTGTGGGTACGATGCGGCAAAATCCTAAGGCCCTTGCCAAGCGGGCCGGTAACGGCTGTGAGACAGACAAAAAAATTCATCAAAGCGGGCCGGTAACGGCTGTGAGACAGACAAAAAAATTCATCATACCTGTACATCCAATGTACGTCCAGGAACAAATTGCCTCAAGATTTTGGTGCTTCTATCTTGGTTCCAGTCCTCCAGTGGAAGTGTCTCCGTCGGTGCTGATCAATCTCGTGGCGTCCACATATATCCGATCCACCGCCAACGACAGTTGAAACATTGAAGTCTGGGCTGCCAAATATCGCATCGAGTGCCGACTCGGAGAGGATCCGAGTATCAAGAGCGAAATGAGTATGTATGTATGTTGAAAGTGCTCGTAATGTTGAAGCGGCCATTCTGGTCGGTCTTCGATATATCTTTCAGATCGAGGATCTAGAGATCTTGGGCTGTCGCCAAGTTTACGTTCGGCATCCACCAACACCCACAAATAACGCACATGCCGTTCCGTTGATCATCGGAAGTCGTTTGGTGCAGCCTAGGTAAATTTTGTTCGAATAACGGGAACGTGAGCTGACATATATTCAGCTTATACCTGTAAATAGCTGCTTTCTGATGGCTCGGGAATCATCTGACGAGTATGCACAGGCTCTCCTGGCTGTAAGTGTAGCATGTTCCACGATGAACAGACTGATTTACGCTATTACTACTAGCTGGCACGTTCGCAGCCGTCCAACTTGCCAACTCCAAGTAGTACTCCCAGCACCTCCTGTATTTCAAACGCCTCGTTCATGCCACTGCCGCATGCATATAGCAGGCAACACATGCGGACAGATCAAGCATATACCACTATCCAACACCAGCCACTGGCGCACTCAACAATTGTCAACTACACTACAAGAGTCAGTGCTAGTGGTAGGGATAACCATAATGTAGGCCTGGACTACTATGGTAACCGCGGTAGGTTTTTTGAGTCAACAATCGCATTTGCTACTAATTTAAATTTAGGACAGAGTCGAGGGACTCCAATGGCTCTCTTCCCATTGCCTTCACTATGTCCGGAGCCCAGCACACCCACACCCACCAAGGGTAATGTAAAACGTGCTCGTGCAGGCACAATTGCTCCAAAATCGAGATCAGCCAAGAAGCCCCGTAGATATAGTACCACCAAGGCCATGCAGATGAGCACGATTACAGAGGAGAATGTCTTCCCTCCTAATATCAACCTAGAAGACGATGGTGATCATGTAGACCAGATGATGCGAAATACCCACTGGTCTGCTGATGAAAAGACCCTATTGTTCGAGTGTATACTTGGCCCTGACTCTGACGACATTTTTGAATTGCTCAAAATCACTCCAAAGGCAGTTTTCGAAAAGGCGAGTCTTGAGTTTTTGTGTGAGTCGCATACTTATGATTTGTCTAGCTTTCGGTGATGAATTTCAAGGGCAAATATAGCTGGAAGTCAATGAAGAGCCAATTTACTCGTTCTATGGCAACATACTCGTCGATTGTAGTTTTTGAGGCATATACTAGCAATGGCGATGATGGTGAAGATGACCCACCCAACGACGATGGAACCTTCTTTGCAGACCTTGGGAAGAATCAGCCGAGTAAGTCGTTGTGGTCTGCGATCGATGCCAATCTACTCGAGAAGCAAATCACGAATGCTAAGGCTGCTGGCCATAACATTGGGGGACTCTCTGCTAAAGTGATCAATGAATGGTATACTCGAGGTTGGTTCGAACTTTTCTCTATTAGGTCAGATTTTTTTCAATGACTTGCTTTTCATTTTGCTGACAATGCTCTTAGGTATGGGAAGAGTCGGCCGACAGCTGTGTCAATGGCAACAATAGATGAGTTTCTGAAGCAAAAGGGGGAGTTGGACCAACAACGTTTTGAAGCTCAGCAAGAACGGTTGGCTCGAGAGGAGAAGCAAGTGGAACACATGTCAAAGATTGAGGTTGCTCTCGCCATGCTATCAGCTCCCTCCATCCAAGTTGATCCTGATGTGAAGGCTGCAGCAGGTAGGTTCCTTTGCTGCTTCTTTGATACTTGATGTTTCCCAGTGAAAATTGACAAGAAGCATGTATATTACACGTCGATGTAAATAATAGAGCCCATACATGTGGATTTTATCGTCCCGTTTCAGGGGAAAAAAAACAGCACTTTCCAAGACGAGAAAGGATAGAAAAAGCTGGAATTTAGATCTTTGGTCCATTATTTGCTGGCCATATACTCGAGCTCATTGTCTCTGACAGCAGGAGCGCAGGTTTATATAGGAAGGATCATAAAGAAAGTATTGAGAGTAGAAACAGCCAAGAAAGTAGAGGTTCGATAAACTACAGGCAAGACTGTATGTAGAGCTGGTCGCTGTGAAGGATGAGATGAAAGATACAATCGCACGGAATTGTACACACTAACCAGAACCAGAAATCTGTGAACTGTCAATAGCGTCAACTGCATGCTAAGTCAAAATAGTAGTGATTAACAAAGAACAGGTAAAACAGCACATGAACAGAACTGAAGCGTGAGCATACCTTGCAACCAAGCACCCAGCGCCCTGGCATGACACCTACAGTCTGCTCAAATCTTCGCTAATGCAGCCAGCCACGTAAGATGGCCAAGTCTACTAGGTCTGGTAACTTGCAAAAGATTAGACACACTTCCATTAACATCCCGAGGACAAATGTGACGAAAATCTTGATGTCTATGGTCAGTCGTAGGAAGCTAAGGAGAAACATGAGCCAAGACGCTACCAACGCAACAGGATGAGCAAGTGAGCTATGACAAGAATGCAACGATGAAGATGCGCAGGCCATGATGCATGATGTCTATTGTGACTTGTCAGTCATAGACAGGAAAACGAAGGCGTAGCAACAATCAAACATCAACAAACAATATAAAACATCCAGTATGATCGGTTGTACTGCATTGAAACCAGTACCCTTTACATACAGGGGTCAAGCAATATAGTAGCCGAAGCATGAATTGGCGTGATTACAATTTACATAAGCAATGCTTTAGATTGTTAACATTATAAGTATATTACATTGTATCATAATGTACTGGGAAGAAGCATTTGGGCTTACAACACAATATCGACTTCTCACCAATTTACTGATTGGCAGTGATTCTCGATCTAGTCTTTTGAACCATCTGTTTATGTTACAGTAATGTATACGCCTCCAGGTGCCAGACTGGAAAAGGTGCCTGACATGTGGCTCACCTACTCTCTTCCAGGAGATGCGTCGCCAAGAAGCACCGCTGGCAAAGCCAACACTGAGCGATCCAGAGGCAGCTGAGGAGGGCTGACAAGACGGCGGCGATGAGGAAGATGCTGATGAGAATAACGGCATGACGACGATGAGTCCGATGGTGAGAGTGAATAGTTGTTTACCAATTGTAAAGATAACGTCCTCGGCCCAATTGGTTGAGAGAACACAAACTTCGATGCGACACTATGCGAGCAGCTGCCTAAAAGCCCCACTCAGTGGGCGGCTCGGGATCTTGATTTGGCATAAATTGAGCCAGAACAAATTGAACTGCAAGATTCAAGCTTGCTGCAAAGGTTATTCATAGTGCACCTACCGCTGTAATCGACATGGGCCGCCGCAAACGCAACTCCGAGTCATCTGCCAATGAGAGACCGACGGTACGTCTTCATCATCAACAAGTTGTGGAATACAAGAAGGTTGACTAGTAATGGATGCAGGTGAAAGAGTTGCGCGCCAAGATGGATAAGCGCCCAGTAGAGGCAAATACACCAACAAACGACCCAGCTCATGCGACTCAGAAGATGGGCATGGAGCTTGCCAAGTGCAGGCTGGGTGTGGCATATATTGATATTTTCAAGATCCAGAATCCACTGCTGTTCGGCAAATACAACGACCGTCCGCAGGTCGAGAGGGAGGTGAATAAGCTGCTTGCATCCTTCAAGAAAGAAGGACTCCTAGTGATGCGAGAAGATACTGCCATACCGATTATTGTGTCAAGCACACGCCTCAAGAGTGGTTTGCAACTTGCACTCAACTTCAACGAGGAGGAGGTGCCACCACTGCAATTGAAGGATGCGCATACTATTGTGGTAGCATCCGGTCAACATCACGTCGCTGCGCTCAAGAAATACTCAAAGAACATTCTGGATGAGATCACTGCTGTCGAGAAATGCTGCCACAAGATAAATGAGATGAAGAATCCATCAGGGGAGCACATCGCCGAGTATAACCGCCTTCACAGCGAGCTTGGTGAGCTGCGAGGTGCATTGATTCTAATGGGAAAGTGGGGAGTCATCATATATGATGAAGGTAAGCAATTTCATCTGTGGAACAGATCCAGTGGAACTCCGCCACTGGAACGGTTTCAGTGGAGGCATATATATCTAGAGCTGATACATTGATGCATACCTACAGACACAGTCTTGGCAGGCGGCGATACACTAGCAAACCACTTGTCCCGAAACAAGTCCTTGCACGAGTACAAGGAAACGTCCAAAGAGTTGTTTAGTGGCATCTTGCGATTGATAAAGGCAGCATATAAGAATGCACCAGAGGAAGAGCGGGTTGCAGCTGCGTGGGGTGAACTGCAGCTTCAGCGCGACAATATGGAAAGGCAGAAAAATACGCGGTTGACCAAAATCCTCAGCTATGAGAAGCTCGTGTTGACACTTGCCATCGATCTCCTGCCATTGGGATCGCACTTCCGCCGTTGCAGAGAGTTCCATATCACCTGGCTAGCTCGATCCATTGATGTTGTGATGGGGGTAAGCCCTGTCTGCCTAGTATGTGCAGCTGGACCTTACGTATTGTTACAGATGTTTATCCAATTTATTCAGTTTCACACTCACATCCTACGCCTGCTTGCATCCAATGACGCCTTCCCAGACTACGCAACTGTGAGTGACACAATTGCAGCCACATACGATGAAGAGTCAGGCTGCGACGAGGCTGTCACCAAACTGGAGGAGTGGCACCAGATGATATACGATAGCGTGGCTAACCCAGATACCGCCATTTTCAATGATGTCTTTGATGACATGTCAATCCAAGTTGATGACCAGTTCAAAAACATCCCTTTAAAGGATATTGGGACCCAGGCGCCCAGCTACACCACAAGCCTGGACAACTACTCCAACTACCTGGTCCGCAAGCTGCGCTCTCAATGGCACTTATCAAGAACTACACCAACGCAATGGAACACTATCGCCAAGTTTCATGACAGGGTGACCGCAAGAATCGCAGTGTGGCTGACACCTGAAGATGGTGCGCAGGAGGCGCCTTTTCCACTATTATGCGGGCATGTCCTCGACATCGCATGGTCTATGCTAGCATCTAACAGCGCTGCATTTGAGGAGGTAAGTATTACCGTATGGCAGGAAAGCCGTTTTCTGTTTTGTCCTTACTCATTATGACAGATCAGTGGATGGTTCGAGCCTCTGCTGTTGCACTATCACACCCTTCATCGTCATAGCCATCTGATGGATGACAAGACAGAGGTCATGTTCACAAACCTCCGCAACGACCCGAGGATGGTTGAATCTGAGAAAATTGAGGAGGCGGTCAGTGTGATGGACGGGAGCTATGGTCTGTACAGCGCTGACATTCACCTTCCCAGGTGTTTACCTGCTTATGGGCCCTCCGCACGACGATGGTGCTGCGCCTCCAGAATAACCTGACCACCGCAATCACTTGCAGTCAGTGGAGAAAGCCTTTCAAGGACCGAAAGGAGGTCGATGAAAAATTTGCGAAGTTAGGATCTGGCAGCAAGGATGGCCTGAAGAAGTTGCAGAGTGTGATGACATTGAGGAAGGGGCGGGGGAGGGACCTCACGACTGAGCTGCAGGTGACCCTTGGGATCCTTGCGCTGCATGTCACAAGCTGGGACTGGAACAACCGCACATCAAAGAACAGCAAGCGGGACATGGAGCCATTTATCAAGGCAATACTGCTTGACCTTGGCAGAGACTGCAACAGACGAGAGGATCTCTTCCATGATCCAATGGTGGCTGGCCTCCAGAAAACGCTCGAGGATGTGATTGCAAAGCACACAAAAGCTATCAATATGGCTGGAGAAAATGGAAGGACCATCAAGCGGAAGAGGTGGGTATGGTATGACGGTGCTGAGATTCCGTCAGATGTCGCCCCAACTGTGACAGCCTCACTCATGGTTGATGAACATGTCAAGGACGCACACATTCATCGTTACCATGAGTTGGAGGAACGTGATCGTGCTGCTATTGTCAATTTGATCTTGTATGTCAAGCATATGGCAGGTGCGCAGGCAACCTCCTCAACCCACAGTCCGATGGCGGCGAATGTTGTTCGAGGCCTACGGACTTTGATACATGTACGTTTATCATTTGCGGCTGCTAATGCACACCACTGACGAGAAATGCATATTAGGAACTGGAGATTAATTGCACTCGTCTGCGCATACGAGCTCTGGAGGGTGACGACAGTATCTTATACAACATCAAGGATACCGTTGATCTTATGATTCCAGCTATACAAGGCATAGAAGATCAACACACGATTGTAAGTTTATGCACGTGTGTTGATCTTTATCTTGACAGCAGACAGCTAACGCACTTCCTGCAGGATGAACCAGAGGATGAGCAGGCCCGCCTGCCTGCCTCCACAGCTCCTGTAATGATGCAGGCGCATGAGACACAGTCTCAGATATTGACAACTAAATTGGTGAAATCACAGCAGCCACGCTCAGGGCCTGATGCTCATGGTGAACCACCAAATCTGAGCGTTGATAACTCCGCACCCACCTCACATAGTACTAGTACACTAGATGCAACCAGGACCCTGCAGACTAAGGATGAAGGCAAGGCAAGTGCAGGTACTGGTAAGCCTGCGCTGTAGTCACCATTCCTTCTTCAGCTGACGAGTTCCAGGAACAGAAGGTCCTGTGGGTGAGTGGGGTAAAGGTGATGGATCCACCGACGGAATGGTGACAGGCATGAAGCCTGACTTGGGCGAAGAAGGCGGCGGGCCAGGGGACAGGTGTACTGCTGATGCTGCAGCTGCTGTGGTGTCATGTGAAGGCGCCCATATCGATATTGATCAGAGACATAAAAGCTCAGGCATAGAAGGCCCTAGTATTCCTGTTGGAGATCTCGGGGTAGTCACTAGTAAGCAGATTACTGCTTTTCCTTGATCATATTGATGGCTCTGTAGCAGGCACATCCACTGACACTCACGCAATCAAGGCGACTGTCCCATCTATCCACCACAGTT
This sequence comes from Suillus plorans, assembly GCF_016647745.1. Lineage (NCBI taxonomy): Eukaryota > Fungi > Basidiomycota > Agaricomycetes > Boletales > Suillaceae > Suillus > Suillus plorans. The sequence continues at coordinate 975,404 of NW_024537388.1, forward strand.
GTACGTCTCTTTACCATTAGGCATTGGCTGTGACTTTAAGATGTGTTTGCCAGCTCGAACTGCGTCGATCCCTAAGACATCGCGCGCTGCAACTCCAAGTAGACAATCCGCCCTTAAGTCAACTGCGCATGTGAGTGCAAGCAACCTCTCCAAGCGTCCAAGAGTTTCAACAGGTACTTCACTGCTGTTGCACATGCACCTGTGGCTCATACATTGATACAACATTCCAGGGAATTCCTTAGGCAATGCAAATAAGAGGGCTCGCAGCACTTATGCTAATGGCCACGATCTTGATGATGGCGATTGCATTCTTGTAAAACCAACCATGTGACTTTATTGCTCATTGTACGATACGCCAGTAGACTAGACTCGTAACCAGTCTTTACTATGTCTGAGGTGTTTGATGTAATTGATCTTAGGGAGAAATTTCAAGCAGGCGAAGCATGGAGTTTAAGTTTCAGCAGGTGCCGGTACGGCGTCGTGCCAGTCACGGTGATACTCATCATGTAGTTGAGTAGTTGTGTGCTACTATGTTAACCTCCCATGAGTTTGTTGATCAATTCTGTCCCACCCTTGTCTTGTGCTGCTCTAGAAGCTATCAACAATCTACCAGTGAACTTTACGAGCACCCTCTCAACAAAACAAAGCCACTTCACGTGGCTGGTATTGGGGAATGGGCGGGTAGAATGCATTAAATGGTATCGTTTTATCACACTATTCAATATTCAGTACAGTTTCTCGATGTGCTATGATGTTGGAGAGACATACAGTCAACATACAGTACTTTGTACGATGTGAATGAAGGTCCTTGTGTCGCTCATGCTGCGCACAAACAACCATTAACTAAAGCGGCACCACCGTCACTGGCACCTGTTAAAATTCAAACTCTGTGCTTCGCCTGCCAAATTTCTCGACTTGGTAATATAAGTTAAGCTAGTCATGAGCCTACATATATGGAGACTCTGAGAGAACCGTTGGAGACAGTCAGATTCTCCCTGGGGGCATCCCGGCAGATTTCTGAATTTGGTACAAACTCAACAAGTAGGACTCTTAGTGCAGCCAGAAACTTGCCTCAATCCCAATGTTAAAGTTAATGTATAGTAGGCGGGAGCGAAGAGATCTTTAGCTTATGTCAAGCTTATGTACTACTGGGCGTATGACTCGGACACGATAATGAAGGTGAGTTGTCTGCGAATAATTTTCTGCTGTGAGATGTAGTATCCTGTGGTATTAGCTAGGGATGCCTCAGTGGAAATGCGTGCGCTTGGATACAACAGTGAATGAGGATAGGTGAGCTATGAGGGGACTCAGAAGGTATCTAGGAAAGCTTGTTCTGGGTTGGCATAGCGTGACTTTGGCCACTCATTGTACTCTACACCCTAGACGCAGAATATGGTGAGCGACCGAGACAAATAAACACTGCTGTCCTTCTTGAAAAACAAACCAAAGTCTGTCTAAACATGGCTCAGTGTACGTTCACCTTGGGGAGTGCACAAGATGTCAGGTTTCGGCTTCTTAACCTCCAGCAGCTCAATTTGTGTCCATCGGGTAAAGCTACTTTCAGTCGGTCTTGATGACTGCCAGAGGAGAGACAAATGACGATGGTGCAGACTGGAGTGGTATTTGCTGAAGAGGGCACTAACACTGATGGATGACCAGAGAGTTTGAACGATGTTCGCCGAGGAAGTTGCGGTAACATAAATGTACAGTGCAATGTCTATGTCCTACAAGAGGGCTCTATAGAGGGAACTGAAGTTCATATCATGCCAGCTCTGAAGTAATGGTGTAGATGCTGGGACAAGCATACTGTGAAGGCGCCGCGTCAGGTACGGTCAGCACCAGAGAAGGACGAGATGGCCTACCTCGTTGTTATCGGCCAGTTCCCGTAGCTCAAGACGAGAGTTGAGACTTGTGTGGATGAGGCTTTGGTTATTGAGGTAGGAATATGGACTTACACGCTGAGGAAACTATTTAGATAGCCTGCAATGCGGGATAAATATGTAACAGAAGGTAAAGCGGAGGGGCGCAGTGACTCATGAGGGTGTATGGGACGAGAAAGGCACCATTGCGGGGGCAGACGAGAAACTGAAAGGGAGAGATTGTGAGTGGGATAACCTCTCCCGTCGAGATCCGTACCAGTATGAGAAATAGCGTGACATCTATACTGAAATGACGAGTCAGTGGTGGAAACAGCGCTGTATGGGGACACGATTACGTAGTTATCAAGCCCACATTGACAACCAGCACAGTCAATCTGCTGATGAGACCACCAAGTCTGGACAAAAATGAGCCCATAAGACTAAAAGAACAATGGACAGGACGAACCTTCCTCTCCCGGTCCGGGACTTATGAAACAAGTACACTTGCGTAGCGGCAATGAGGAAGTCGCATGCCATTGAAGATAAGTAAAAACTAGAAGCGGGCAGCTGAGGGTCGTGTGAGGTGTGAAAGTTGGCCAAGAGATATGAAGGTGAGCTTACGTTGCTAACATGAGTGCTATCCCACAGAGGATCGTGGATGCTGGGAGAAATGCCAGTGTCAATTAGTCTGGTGTTGGACCAAGAAAACTCACGTTTTGACAACCATTGCTGTGACCAGTTTGAGTAAGATGACATAGAGTAGAAACTGAGCGTACCTCCACCTGATCCTGTGAGTTATCAATCAACTATGACACGCTCACGATAGATTGTTCTTACCTAGTGCAACCAATGCCAAAAGGACCTGCGGCGTCAGCGCTACGAGTAAATGAGGATATGAATGCAGACTTCCTAAACTTACTATGAAAAATGTGACTAGAATGTTTCCAAAGCTAACTAGAGAGTTTTGAGTGTAGATTCTCAAGATTGTTAGTTTAGACCTCACGTCTCCATATACGGTAAACATATGTTCTGGAAAGTGGAATGAGTGCTCATCGCCACAAAGGAAAATAACAGACATACAATTGCACCAGAAAAGCTATTATTGACTATGATAGAGTGAGAATGCTTATGATTAAAAGGGATGTTGGACAACCTACAGTAATTCCCATTGATGCCTGTAGTAATGAGAGGTTACGACACCATTATATGATGAAACAAGAGAAGCCCACCTCAAATGTTCTAGTCAAAAATGAATATGAATAGAATGACAAGTGCGAAATGACATACTTAGATATATGCGATGACATTGCGATGTCACCTTGCCAAACTATGGCATAGTGATATATTGATGCGGCAACAAGGGCGAGCTGTGCTGTGTCTAATGTCCTAGGGAATATGAGTCAGTGCAAACCAATTAGTTTCAAGTGACAAACTTAACCACAAAAAGGCTACCTGAAAAAGACGCTGGAGATTTGCAAATGGGGATGATATACATGATATGCAGTGCTTACCAAGGCCTTCATAGACCATCTGTCTTTTGGATAAGTTCGAAAGTACCACCAGGTCTGGGCAAGAGCAAAGCCATAGAACCTAGTAAAAAGATCATGATAAACAATGTCAGGATCGACTGCAATAAGCTCACATGCTGGAGATGATGACTCCTGATAGCAGTCAGCAGGAAGTCATGAAAAGATGAAATATGATACTAACCAATGAAATGTGAAGTTAAGACGGAGAGGGTATCGTTCATGGTAGGGGATGGAAGAGTAAGGGGAGGATGAGGGGGACATATGAATCAGATATATGTGCTATGGAGCGCTTCCACACACGAGATGAACGAGTAGAGAAGCTGAATGACCAGAGAAGCTAAATTACGTGGGATGGGGCAATCTGACCTCCGCCAAAAACAGTACTTTCGAGAACTATCAGGCCCATCAGTGGCATCAGCAATTAGCTTCATTCAGTTTATATAATAATTCCTTGTAGTACCAGTCCTTACTTGGTCAATCAAGATTTTCAGTACAAGTGTTGTACATACAAGCGTCCTCGCGAAGTTCAATCGAAGGAGAAGGCCTTGCTTACTATGTGCTACGTTTCTGCTGAAGCTGAATGAGCAGATCGTTAGATGAGGTAAGCGCGAGTGTATGTGTCAAGGATTCTGAGTGTATTATTAAACAGATGCTATGCTTGTGCGTATGTCTAACGATCTGTGAGATGGTATTGTGATTTATGAAAGTAAACGAAAAGTTAACGATTGATGTAGTGCAGTGCTCAAACAAATTTCGCCAGTTGGGGGAGGGTGTCGCTCGGTGATTGCCGAGTAAAAATATGAAGGTCTCCGAACGAGAATGGTGCTGTCTCTAAGTGCTATGTCAGGGATTGATTCAGAAGCCGGAGTCTAATGAGATCATTATGTCACGCCTCCGCGCGCATCGGCTGAGGGCTGAGGGCTGAGGGCTGAGTACTAGTTCCGGTTCGCAGCTGGTGCTCACTAGTGCTCGCTCTCCGGTAGGCTCCGAATCGGCACCTGCCCTTTCAATAATCTCACTTATAGAAATGACCCTCTAATATAATGACGCTAACACCTGCGGCAAAATGGAAAGGCTTGAAGGTGAACTGGCGAGGAAGAAAGTCAACATATTCACTGACATCCACCAGAGAATGAAAGAATGTCCCTTCTCTCTTCAGTCCAGCAAAAGTCGAGGCCATGAAGGCCTCCGGTCCTCTTTCGCCCCAAGATCTGTATTATCCCAACCAGAGCAAAGCAAGTCCATGAGCAGCAAAATAAAGCCTGCCGTGCTACATCCTAACATCACAAATCTGAAGCTGGACACTCCTAGTAGCAATGACGTTCCATGTCACCCAAATTCCCCTCCGAAAACATTGCCCGATATCACAAGGAAGGAGGAGTGGCAAGAAGGAGACACTAGGAGCTTGCGTGCACCAACACTTCATCAGGACGAGGACCATGAAGTTGCCATAAACTATCACAGCAATGCATGGATCAACGTCGCCCTTAGACCATTCCCCATGGATTTACGGGATCTCAAGACGGCATACCATTCTGGTCTTCATTCATCTTCCAAGAGCATGGAGTTCAAGCGAGTCTTGGATCATAGCGATGGAGGATGTGGGCGCAATGTTAAGAGGCCCAAGGAAGACGATCCAAAGTAAATCCTCTTACCATCCCTGCTGTTCCCGAATCCCACCTCATAGTTTCAGCAGAAATTCGACAAAGCTGACCCTGGGAGATGAGGACTCTCGTATGTCGTCTTTTCATCATGCATATCCCTATTCAATGCCTCTACGCACAGTTGAAATAGACCAAGTAGTTGATCTGTCTATGTTGTGCCCATATTGTGATGAACCACTTCCATGTAATCCAACGTCACAACTGAATGATCTCTTGGCCACTGCGAAGCAGCAATCTTACGGAGACCCGAGTCCTCAAAATCCTTTTGGACTTAAGGCTCCTCTAGCAATTTATATCTCAGCCTGTCAGCAGCATCGCTTCGAAACGCATTGGTTGCCTGAGGCTCTGGAGAAAGGATGGCCACAAAGCATTGACTTCAAGGAGGTGCCCAAGAGAGTCGAGAGCATGAAGAGTGCACTTGAAGATTTAATCCCCGATGCTGACGATTGCAGTGATAATGAGAGCTCTGTATATGATGATACCAGGGGTCCCCGAGCCCAAAGTATCTTCTGGAGAGAACTCAAGAAGGACATCCAGAGACAAGGCAGTTGAACTACCACTGGTGTGAAGGGCCAGTTTTCCACCTTCGAGAAGACTCAACCTGGATAGTAAGTGCATCCGATTCTCGTTGGTATATCCCCACTAAATGATGTTTTAGCTATGGTGAACTTGGCTTATTGATTATACACCAAACACTCTACAATCTCTTTCCATTTTCATCATTTGATACTTCTTTGATAGCTCCTCTCTCACGTGCGGAGTTTGTTCAATTTGTATTGATTCCCGAAGTTGCAGTACGGCTCATCATGCAAGACCTTCATCTTGACAGGGACGAAGCAATCATGACGCTACGTGAAAGTTCGCAGTATGGTGTTAGCATGTTCCCAGATGTTGGCTCTGGTAGTGCTGTTTTTGATGATGATGATGATGATGATGATGATGATAGCAACTATGAGAGCATTGCAGATCACATTGTTATGGAACGTGCCAAAGCTAGGAGGTTGGAGCTCGAGGAGGAGGAGAGGATCGAGGAGAGATGTAGAAAGAATAACAGGCGGAGCTCAGGTTGAGAGGAAAATGACAGCGTGCCAGCTGGCAAAGCAGAGTAAATTGAGGGATTTGTAGCACGGCGGCCTATCTCCTGTGATGTCAATGAAGCGAGCGGGTGATAAATTCATCACCGGACACTCAACTTTCCAAAGCATTACAATTTGCAAAATGGTAGCGGCCCGCAGCAATTTCCCAAAAAGTTTTCGTACTTATCCTGTCCCTCCGGACTGAACGCACTAAACACTTCATCACTGCAGTACTGTGGTACACTGCTCTCATGGTCTCACCTAGACTCGTAACCAGTCCAAATTTACTACGTCTGAGATGTTGTCATGTAAGTGTTTGACGTAGTAGATCTCGGAGAAATGTGGCAGGCGAAGCATGGAGTTTAAATTTCAGCAGGTCCTGGTCGCGCCAGTGATACTTAGTAGAGTAGTGCATCTAGACCAAGTCTAGACTGTGTGCTACTATGTTAACCTTCTACCATGAGTTTGTTGATCAATTCTGTCCCACCTTTGTCGTGTGCTGCTCTAGAAGCTATCGACAATCTACCAGTGGACTTTACGAGCACCCTTTCAATGAAACAAAGCCAACAAACTCTCGAAGCTTTTGCACAACTTCACAAGGAACACAACATACTAAATTATTTCAGCTCAAATGCATGTAGCCCAAATTTGAGGAGGGTAGTCAAGATCCTTCAATGGTGTCACACTTTCACTTTGTGCGAGAGCATACTCTGCATGGCACTGTCACTGGCATGGAGAGCGTGCGCGTTATGTCAACTTATGAATACCAACTGGATTTTCTATTGGTATCCTTCAAGGACACCAAGGTATGATGGCATACATTCCGTGTCTCATAGTGGTTCTTGATCGTAATTACAGATAGCTCTTCTTCAGTGGTCGGACGCTGCACACAATCTCCTCACCCTTTCGATACATACGTATGAGCGAGCACCTCAGAATTAGGTTTGCCTCAAGTAAAAATCAAATCATGCAGTATTTGCGATCCCTTTGTAGTTATCCTTATCAGTCTGTTTATTGGTGAAATGGAGCGAGGTCTCATGCGCACGCCCCACTGGCGACGCATGACATCTGTCATCATCTCCGAGTCACTCACTCCATCTTCTCTTATTTATCTTCAAATCATCCTCGATTTCGACAATACCTGACAAAGATGCATGTTCCTCATCATTCTCCTCACTCACTCATCCATAATGTGAAAATCCCTCTCAGGTCTATGGCATTACGCGCCTTGACTCTGGGTAGAACTTCCGGACCACCTATGATAGTGCCCGAAAGCTGTGCAACGCTCAAGATGAGTTCTGCGCTAAAGTAGAGTCTAATTCCTGGACGACCTCGCAGGAAAGACATTTCCTGAAGAGCTGCTCGAGTTGTGTATGATAGATCTAAGAGACTGTCATCTTGTAGATCACGCATAAAAACGATCCGACGAACCGTTGAACCCATCTTAGTTTCTCCTTGTACACAGCAGCACTTTCATATCTGACCTTCTCAGCTTTCAGATCGTTGAGCGATCCAGAAAATTTAGTTCGTGTGCCCAGCACTTTTGAATACAGAGTACTACCAAATCCCTCACATTTTCCTATCTATGCAGCATCCACTTGTCTCCTCTACACCTCTATCTAGGACTCAACAGCCTTGGTTAGGGTATGTTGTAATTTTTGCAGTTCGTCATCTTCCAGAACGATTTGTGGTAGGCCGAGTTGAACATGGAATGTCGGTAGAAGTTGGGTTCTGGCATTGATGTGTGTGGATAATAGCGCGCTCAATGTTAGAGATGATGAGGGCATGTTTGATGCGATGAAAGATGTGGCAATGCAGCAGCATCCACCAAAAGTCGCGTTGGCAACCGTTTCGAACCAAACCGTGCCTGGGTCGCACGCCAATGACTTGGGACCTGGCAGGCGCTCAACAACTTGAACTGGATCTTGAGATATTAGCGCTTAGCATTCAGATCGCGGCCTTCTGGCCATACTAAAGGAGCTCCTGCTTTCGCCGATCTCATAGTATGCCCTGGATTTGCGTGGTATTTGACCTTCTGGTTGGCAACTGAGCCTAACTGAGCTGAACATCTCTTTGCTCCCGACGTCTACTATACATTAACTTTAACATTGAGATTGAGGCCTTCTGGCCGTACTACAGGAGCTTTTGCTTCTGCTGATCTCGCATGCCACGGAAATGTGCGGCTTCTGCTGAAGGTAGCGAACTTGAAGCTTGAATGCTCCTTATCACTTTGCCTTAGGGAACTGCACGGGTATACCCCCGGGTTTTGGCGGGTTTTGAGTATCTGGGATGGTAGCTCTTCATTCTGCGACAAAAACAAAAAAAAGTTTATGCAAAATGATCCAGGATTGGCTGAGATATTGCTAGTTCAACAATTAAGGCTAAATCTTCAAAGCTCATTCCTCCACATATCAATCTTTGCAGGGGGGTACTCAAAATGTCAAAAAACTCGCAAATTCATGACTTGCTTGCAAAGATTGATGTGTGGAGGGATGAGCTTTGAAGATTTAGCCTTAGTTGTTGGACTAGCAATATCTCAGCCAATCCTGGATCATTTTGCATAAACCTTTTTTTGTTTTTGTCGCAGAATGAAGAGCTACCATCCCAGATACTCAAAACCCGCCAAAACCCGGGGGTATACCCGTGCAGTTCCCTACTTTGCCTTGCTCGTGGCACGCAGGCACACAATCACGGATACACTGCTCCAACGTCTCCTGATCTATGCTGCAATCAGCCTGGGATGGTTAGTAATGTCAATTATTGATTGATCGTTATGTACGCCTACTCAGTAACCATTTGATTTGGCCATTTTACTCAGCATAACTGTATTGAGTTTGGAGTTGGCGCGGGGAATCTGTCAGGGTAGCGCGAATGTGTTTCAATGACGTCTACGTCAGCAAAAGCTTTGAAATAACTTTCACAGCCTTCGCATCAGGATCGACTTCAATATTATGTAATGGAGGGGGCTGATATCTAACATGGCGCGAACAACCTAAATCTTTGACACGCATTCTGCTCGCTTGGAACCTCCTCTCAGCACTTGGTGCGACATTCCAGCCCAAGCTTCGAATTCAATTGTCATTGGCGGTGGATCGGATATATATGTGGGCGCCATAAGATCAATCAGCACCAACAGAAGGCACTTCTACTGGAGAGGACGTGACTGGAACTAAGATAGAAGCCAGAATGCTGGAATTCACTTTTTGTCCGTAGCGATCGGACCGGGAGGCCTTACTCTCCTCCTTCCTTGTCATGCATGTCATGCCTAAAAGGGACAAAGCGCAAAGTTTGGATTTCTATTACATAGTGCCGCGCTAATTATTAGACATTGATGAAACTATCAAGAAAATCAGGCAGGAAGAAAGCATCTTCTTGGCTAGATCTATAACTACCCACCTTGAAAATCTCACCCTAGACATTATTATGGGTGAGCGCTAGCTCCGGGACGCGACTAGTACTGCACATGAACAGCCTAATCTGATCTCGCTTGAATCCATTGACCCATTTATGGGTTTCTAGCTGTTTTGCCCTACTAGGCGCTCTGGGTCGTACAGTTATCCACATGTGGTAAGCTTGTTCTGTATTATTTTCTGTGTGGAACCACATATACATGTTCAGGCTTTCCGCTTAAATATATGACAGTTGAATCACTTCAAATTCCCCCCTGTCCAATTTTTTATCCCCCATGGATCCCCAATCATGTTATGTTGGTAAACTTGCCGTGGAAACTCTTTCTCAAATATTTATGCTAGCTGCATATGGTGCACCCAGCGAATCCCTTCAAAGTGTCGCAATGCCACATGTACTTGCATCTGTGAATCTGCACTGGAGAGCAGTAGCGCTCTGCAATCACAGCTTGTGGTCAAGTCTTGTTATTGATCTTCAGAAGGTCATCCACAAGCAAACCAGTGGGGGCTTAACACCATTGACCACAATGATCGCAAGATCAGGATGGTCCTCCGTGGATATTATTATCAGAGCTCAACAAGGACCAATGTCAGGTACTGAGGAAATGATGTAAGACACATTGATTTAGCATAGTACGGCTGTCTAAATGTTTGCCTTCAGGAGAAGAAAAACTGACTTCACTAAAACAAGGTCCGAATATGCTGACTGTATGCCCGCTATTTTCAACCTTTTATTGCCTGAGATGTATCGATGGCGTTCACTGGAAATCATCAGTGACACTTGGATGCCAATTTATAGCGCCCTCCAACTTCTCAATGAACCCAGGACAGAGAGCTCAAGCGCTCTACGCCTTGAGTCCATAAAGCTCAAGAGAACCAACGACTACCTTTCTCGCTACTGGCTCTTCTGTCCAAGCATAATGAAGATGGTAGAAGGGACCATGTTCGCTGCATTGATTGGAGCTACAAATCAAGATGTCCCAGTGCAATCCCCCCCTCTTCCAAAACTGCGAAATATAACTCTATACGGTGTTCACTTGAACTGGACAAATTTCTTTTGCTATACTCTCAGCGCAACCCCTAATCGGTCACCTACTATCAGTAACTCTATCCAGGTGCTGGAGCTCTCCCATCATAGCGGAGAAGTCAGGCCAACGTCTGAAGAGTTTTCAGGGATCCTTGCAGCTTGTCCTCGCCTGAAAAAACTTGTGCTTAGGATCTCTGGCCCGCTAAATGGACTTTCAGGCCACGTATCACTTCCACAGCTTCAGGAGCTTCACTACGGATATTGTTGTATTGGAGATGACATTGGGCTATTTAGTGGGCTTCATGCCCCCAATCTTGTCAAACTCTCTTTAGAGGGTCGAAATCTATCTGGTACCACATATTCGCCCACCCAGGATGACGGTGAAGATGACAAAGCTGATGACATTCTGAAATACTGTACAACTCATGCCTTGTTTCCAAAACTGCAGGAATTGTCGCTCTACAACGTCAACGTACCAGTGAACACATTCGCTCTCCTCTTGGACACTATTCCCACACTCCTTCATCTGTTGCTGCATCGCACACCAAATGCACTCCTGGCTCTGTTACCCATCCAGAAGCCTTTGGCAGGTGCTGGTATACCCTGCCCGCCCTTGAATCCATCCACATCTTCCCAAATTCCCATAAGGACAGCCTTATTGTTACACTGAAGGGGCATAGAAGTGCCCCCGGATTGGCTGACTCGCAGTGGCTATGGGAAGAGATGTTGGAGGGTGGAATAATCGTGTTTTCCCCTTGTTCAAAAGTTGCCTAGTCAATGCTGTAGTGTCAGGACGTGCTTTGATCATAAATAATACCTCCTGAGCATGGTGGAAGTGACGATTTTTAGGGGAGGCTTACATGTCAAGTTTTATACATACATTTATAGGGGTTCTGTATAGCTAGTCCGCTATGTATGTCATTACCTTAAGCTTGCGAAACATGTCAATATTACATGAATGATTTTCTGTGAAATAGTAAATTTTGTGACGCAACAACACGTGATGAGATACAGATGACAACATATTTGTGACCTTCAAAATCATAACTGTGACCCTCAGACCACTAAGAACTGGAGGAAGACTCATGCCAAGATTTTTTCGCATCAGGTTCTGGAAGTTCATCGCTATTGTATGGACATTTATAGTTGGTTGTATGATGCCCACAGCCAGGCTTCAAGATGACCGACGCTTTGTCGACATCAACCTGAAATGAGTCGAAGTCATGAATTCGCCAACATTGTGGCACCATTGAATGAAACTTTGGAAAGAAGATGCGGAACACTGAAAGAACTGGATGTGCAGTCGACGATAGTCGGGCATGCAACGTCCGAGTCAAGTTCATTCAATGATATGATCATAATACATGTGCAGTCGACAATAGTCGGGCATGCAACATCCGAGTCAAGTTCATTCAATGATATGATCATGATACACGTGCAGTCGACGATAGTCGACATGCAAACATCAACTTCATGTTCGACGGTCTCGACGTCAAACACTAAGTGTTCGACGACAGTGAAAAGATCCATTCAGTTAAAAACGCTAGGTGTTCAACTGCTTGCCGGAGGCGAATCTCAAACACTAAGTGTTTGTTGGTGATGTTGACGCCGAACACTAAGCGTTCGACGACAATGGAAGTTGAGAAGAAAAGACGAAGATTATGTAATCTGGATGTGGCGTTACAATTGCCGCATATAATTGCGGACTTTGAAAGTTGATTTGTCAGCGCAGACTAAACAATGTCGGCATCATGTTCCTCTTTCCCTGATCCGGCAGGTTCACTGACTCACTGAGGAGCTGTTCAGGAGGTTATCAATGTCCAGGCGTTCACAGAGTGTGGGTGCCGGTAAGCGCTGATCGGGATAGTAGATTTGCATTTTCACATCGAACTCGGTAGTGTCCCTGAGCTAAATGGTGTGTTGGCCCTTGGTGTTGAGTTAACATTGACGGACGAGCAGCAGGCACTACTCAGGCCGTTCTCTGCTGGTGCGTATCCCAGTTATCTAACCCAACTGTATCACAAACTTTTCTCTGTTGCAATCATCAAATTCCCCGATCTCGATCTGGCAGCCCGTACGCGTCACCGACGATGGCTACAACCTTTTGGTCAAGATGATCTGGTTGCAACGATCTCTAACAGCATGCATGCACCCATCCCTACCCTGAGGGACACAAAGACATGGACCTTCCTTCGGGAGATTGAGAAAATCTCTTGGTACGAACTCGATGTTAATCTCATGTCTGACACTGGATGTCTTGACGTGGCCGGCAAATCTGAGAATACTGTAATGAACTATGTGAGAGAACAGAAGGATATGCTCGTACACGCACTTGATGCGTCCCATAGAAGAAATTGGGTTCTGCATCGTGGCCATCGTGATCTTGGCCGGGTATCTCTGCCTGCATAATAGTCAGTATCGAAAGAGGTACATACACCAAGAATACAGTCATTGCGCGCAGCGAGCATGCTGCATTTCTTCTTGAACTCTGAGTGACATGCGGGTGACACGACGGAAGACTTGCCATTGGACCAATCGAGACAGCTGGCCTTTGCAATGTCGTCGATGGCGTCCATCATGTATCTGTGTGCTTCGAGGGCTTCGTCGAGTTTACCTGCCAAAAGGGATGTCTGGCACCGTTTCTGGTGTGTAGTTAGCCACAATGACTCGAGATCCCAGCTAAAGAGCTGGACAAAGCACTAGGTTATAAAAAGCATTATGTATGCATCGTCTTGACACACTATGGTCAAGTCTTAATATGCGAAATGAATGTATTTCGATGAGAAAGTGTCTGAGTTAACAGCGGGAGTGAAGTGATCAACAGCTTCGTCGTGATGCGCGCTATCGAAAGCTTTGATTCCGAATTGAACACGTATGTCTATTGTGTAAGTTGAGAATATCAGGATCGATGACCAAGTGTGGCCACATGACACTCACTTCCACGACATGATGTGCAAGAGGATCGACATAAGTGTCAGCCAGGTCTTTGATGAGCAGCATTGCTTCCTCGTGTTGATCTGTGTTGAAGAGTGCGATGGCCTGGAATACCGGATGAAGCGGATAGCATGGGAGGCGGATTAAATGTACCTTGATCAAAAGAAGAAATTGCTTGGTTTCAGAATTTTGGTTCGTGAACATCAACGCAACATCAGATACTACCCTTGCTTCTCAGACGTGACCTTTTCCGCAGAGGGTGATGCCTTTCGAGACAAAGCCAATCAATGATGGTTTAATGTTGAGACTATGTCATGGATGAATGTTAGCCTTCCATAAGATGACAATGACGGGTGGGTCCATCTCACCTTGATTGCATCCTCAATGGCGTTGTTCAAGTTGTGCTTCCGGGCCATATCGAACGAACGATTTGCATATGAAATAAAGTCATTGGCATTGGTGTGGATCTCTTGGGTGAGGAGCTCTTCAGCGATAGACAAATCCCCAGTTAGACATGCATCACGGGCTGTTGTGATGTCAAGGATCTGTGCGAAGGATGCTCGAATTGCGTAATGAAAGTCAGAAATAGAAACTCGCCTTTGCCCATTCTAAGATCTTGTCATCACCTCCGCTGAGGATATGCTTGCTTGCCGTCCACAGAGAATGTGACACACCTTGCGATGGATGAATGCCGGAAGATGGCGATGGTCCATCGATCTCCAGCGGGATGAATGGCAATGTTGTTGATGTCAGCGTGGCCATTCCAGGGATGAATTGATGACCGAGAGTCACTTGCTGCCAGGTTGATGTGTCCCACTCCAATCTGAAAAAGGCGTGACCTGTCAAAGATGTGACATAAGTACTTGCACTTGTTTTTGTGACATTGATAGTGCACAAAAAGTTTGGATTGAAAACAATGCTATATATATACAGCCTTTCGCGTTATACTATCAGAAATTGGCGAAAAATCGTGGACGACTGCTGAATAAGCAAATTCAAACTCAGCCATCTGAAAATCATACAAACAGCGTTGAAAACGACGCGCAAACACAACTTTGAACGTGCCTTTAGAAATACATCTTGGAGAGCTTTGCTGATGCCAAGAGTGAGGGCTATTTCAGCTGTTCGTCTTGTGTTTGTGTTTTTGTCCACCTTTTATACTCAAATTTAAACCTTGCAGGATAGAGTCACTATCAGTGGGATCCTTCGGCAAATACTCATAGACATAGCTCGCGATCAGCTGGCGGTCATATGCGGGTACAATGACTGGGATGAGTGGATGGAGCAGATGAGGCCAACAGCTCGAAGAAGTGATAAAAGTGATATGGTAGACGAAGCGAGGTTGAATCTTCAAAGGCAGGATTCTCATGGCATTTCGGAATCTTGGAAGATTGTTGGAAAGCAGCCATGGACTCTCCCGCATCTTATTCAACATCACAAATCCAGGACCTACACAGATATTGCGAAGCACAGTCCAACAAAAGATGCCATATTGCAGGCTATTGGAGATGAGCGAGGTATGACATATCATAAGCGCCACAACTATGCCATATTTCGTGCAGTTTACGATGAGGAACTGGAACTATGAAAAGTCTTTGCATAACAATTTATAGATACTGAAATTGTAGTTTGTGTGCAGCGTCGACTACACAAAGTCCTTCGTTCACATCGTACAAAGTACTGTATGCCTCTCCAACATCATATAAAGTCATCTAAGACAATGACTGTTCATACGTTCCAGAGATTCTTGTTAGATGGAGTGTCATGATTGATTGTGATAGAAGGAATCCGTAGTGCTCAAACTCCTGAACCTATGATTCACAAGGGCAAATTTTATATTTTCACCCAATAAAATTGTATATCTGCTGTACATTATCACGCTGCAGCAGTTTCAAAAGGTGTGACAGTAATAGCTGTCTTGTCCGGAAAAAAGAAGTAACAGGAGAATCATTGCGAGGGTCTTTCCGGAGCCTGTCGCAGCTCAGAGCACAATATTCCTTGCAGCAAGTAACGAGCTGAAATAATTTAGGATGTTGTGTTCCTTGTGAAATAAAATTGAGTTGCGCGAAAGCTTCGAGAGTTTGTTGGCTTTGCTTCGTTAAAAGAGTGCTCGTACTTAAAGTCCACTGGTAAATTGTTAAGAGATTCTAGAGCAGCGCATGACAAAGGTGGGACAGAATTGATCAACAAACTCATGGTAGGAGGTTAACATTGCATTCTTATCAGCGTGCCATACTGCCGTCGGGGATGAGGAGACACCCGACGAAGTGATTCACCTTGCAGCTGGTCTTCAATTTTCGGGGTTCAAGAATCAAGAGTGTCATTGGGACACTGTGGCAGGTCGACGACTCTGTCCCAAAACACGTCGTCAAAGCCTTCCATGAGAACATGTTCCAAGATTCGAAGGATGGAGGTATGATGGACTGTATAAAGGCGGCCTGGGCCCTCAACTGTGCCATGCATGCCGTCGAAATGAAAGTGCTGCTGGAGCAGAGGACGGTTTTCATTCATATTGGTGTGTAGCTCTACTACCTGGTATTGATGCTATCTGGTACATATTTACAAGTTGTTGATTTGCAATCCTCTTTCATGCTGTTATACAAATGACCAGGCCTAATATATTCTTGCGCTCCAGCTATCTCGTTTTCATATGCTCTGTCGTATGTTTGTCGACTGCAATTTTCACAAAAGTTCTTGTGTACTTAGATAGTACGTAGGAGCTGGGCCCATGAAGCCGACTCTCACCTTGCAGTCATGGTCATACCTCAAGCGGTCAAGGCCTTCTGCGATGGACACTTGACCAATCTTAATCAATGCCAAATCAGAAGCATGGCTCATCCAACTCAATATGCACACCCATCGAAGTCAGTAATTTCTTCAACCCGGATGGCTGCTTTCACTTATCGCCTATCTGTCACGGTGCACTGCTTACTATTGTTTGATGCACTACAAGGGAAGTGGAGTCTGCGAAAATGCGAATGAAACTGTTGGCGTGACGTGCGTCATCTTTCACTGACTCGACTAATGATCTAGACAAACACAGTATTGTCAATGATATATTCAGTGGAGACTAAATGCGAGTTGCATCAATACAAATTTTCGTCAGTTGGGGGTGGGGCTTTGGCTGTGGTCAATACAACGTTAGAGTATGTGCGAGATCGAGGAACGCTGTGGTACGGTAGACAACTGTCAAGTTGTACTTCTGGAGCCCATTCAAGGAGAGTCACTCGACCCTAAATTAAATCCATGAATGAGTGAGCGTCTTGACTTTTCAGTGTACCGCACACAAACCTCGTCGGCTATCATAGAGTAGTAAATGAACGCACCAAAATGTTTAGTTCGGCCATGCTACCAAGTTCGATGTGAAAATGCAAATCTACGATCCCAGTGGTCGACTGATCAGCAGTCAGTGGTCGCCCACGCTCCATGAACGCCTGAACATCGATAACCTCCTGAACAGCTGCTCAGTGAGTCAGTGAACCTGCCGGATCAGGGAAAGAGGAACATGATGTGCCGACATTGTTTAGTCTGCGCTGACAAATCAACTTTCAAAGTCCACAATTATATGCGGCAATTGTAACGCCACATCCAGATTACATAATCTTCGGCTCGTCGACCTGCGCGTGTGGCACCTCGTAAGTCATGCTTTGTGTAATACTGGAGTCTCGCTCTGATTTCCATTAAGCCTTCACCGAACGTTCTTCTTAGGAGTATCTCCTCGTTCATGCGCGCCGTAGAGGAACCACAAGGAGCTGTCGCTGTTGTTTCCTTTCACGGGTTGAAGCCGATTACCGTCAACGCTACTCACAATCGCCAGTCAACCAGGTCTCTTTTATCTGAAACCAAGGACACCCACCGACCAAGCCTGGTGGCGGATATGGCACTTTACAACACACTCCTATCACAAGTGACTTCCTTTACATCTCAGACGGCTCGTCTTCCGCGGTATGATGGTTCCACTCCATTGTGCACGAATTCCCACACTTGCGTGATTTGGCGGTTGTGCACTGCACCATTCCCTTCGTCCGCGCCCCTCCAGATATTGACCACACTTGCTTGAAAATCTAAACTATCGCCCTCCTTGACATTTGTGTTATTTCTCGATCTGATGATGAATCTTCCCTGTACCTGTTTACGTCTGCTTGCAAAGGCTTCAACCCTCTGCACTCTCACATATGATCATACCATCTGGGTACACCGCGCTTTTACATCTTACTCTCCATCTCCCCCACTTACTGCTCTCGGTTCCCCGTCCATAAAGACCGTCTCCCCAACAAATATGGCTGCTCCAGTCGTTCTGGATCCCAGTACCTTTCAAATTTACAAATATGTCTGGCAATTCAGACTCTGCACACTAGTACTGAAATGCAGACATAAATCACAGGATGCATCAAATTCAAATCCTAAGCTATTGAATCTATCCATCTGACATACTATTCCTGCACGTGCGCCAACTGCAGGATGTTCCAGAAAGCCTGAAGGCAGTGACAGTCTATCAGTGAATGCTACCATCGCCAAGAAAAATCACAACTTCATTATGATGTCATTGAGGATGAGTCGATTGAGGAGGTACTGACAGATCACTGAATCCTTCAACAAGTACGAGTAACTTCAATAATAAAATATGAGTGCTGACAATGGTAAACGGATATTGAATGTCTTCATATACAAAGTGCACACCTTGTTGGAAGATTCAACTGTCAAAGTGGATGTAGTAAGCGTGCCGTTTGAGTTCTACGTGAGCCTGCGAACGTCTTACTCTGTAACTCCTTACGACGCTGACGCATTCGAGCGTCTACTCCACAAGTTTGACCTGACTTCCTGTTAGACACGGTTTTCCCATCAGCAATATGCCCGTTTGACGCGCTCCTATACCCCTCCCAATCACAAGTCAGCTCTAGACAATCCCTCAGTAATCCGTGAATATCTTGCAGAAGAAGTCTCCATCATCGGTCGCATGTCAGGCCCTTTGACAGCATCTCAGGTGGAAGCAGAACTTGGCGGATTCTTCATCTTGGTCTTGTTGAGAAAGCCAGCTCTCCGGGAAATTCTCGTATTATCCGCGACCTATCCTACTGAAACAAAGACGATGGGTACTCGGTCAATGACCACCTCGACGCAGATGACTTCCCCACGAAATGGGGTGCCGCTTCACAAGTAGCAGAGATCGTAAGTCCATCTTCTGCCTTCATTGTAGACCCAGCGCATACATGCGGGACAGAACCAAAGTAGTGAAGAATGTAACACTGAAGAATGGTCAAAGTGAAAGACATGTACCGGATTGAATGAAAGTAGATAGGTTATAAAAGAACGGACCGAAAAGAGTGAAAGATGGTGCTGACAACACTAGCATTCGGAATGAAAGCATCGAACATTGGTTTTGCATGGCGGACGTGGCACAATGGCAATGGGGCGCACCCAGATCTCATGTAGACCTTGGTTGTTACGGACTAGGATAGTTCGAGCTCTCCCTAGGCGGATTGCCTAATCTGATAGCGGGCTCGCTATTGGAGAGACGGGGATCTTCTCTCGAATGAGAGGTTCGGGGGTTCCACTTAAGGTAGCGTCGGCTTTCCTTAAGGTGCGGCTTAGACTGAAGGACTGGGACTGTCTTTCAGAGGAAGTTCTGGATAAAACCTAGTAGAATCAAGTAGGGAATATACATGATTCTAGTCTGCTCTATATACTGTCGTCCGTGTGCACAGACCAATACTACGTTCGGTAGGTAGATGTAAGTGTGTCTATACAAGGGCATCTTATCTGATGCCATGCGGTCGATTATCTATACATGAGGCTTACCATGCCTCTCTTATCTGTCCTCAAGGCGTAGCATGCCTTTGAGTCTAACTGCGCATGCTAAGGCATGCGGCTTCTCTTCTGACCATGAGGCAGAGCTTCCTCATGATCCGGGTCGAGGACCATCTAGGTCCGATCAGATGTAGCCTAGGCTGGTCTAGGTCATCTAACGGCATCCAGGCCGTTCTAGGCGTCTCTACGAGTCTCCGTTGAGTCGGTAAGTCTTCCAAGACGGTGCATATGGTGGGATAGGGGCTAAGGTCATGATGACCTCCGTAGGAGGGGTTCTCGGTTACATGTTATTGTAACATTGGTACTACCTTGGCGGTGGTGAGTGCGCCTGGATCTCACGTAGACCCACCCGCAAAGGGCCACAAGCCAGGAGCCTCGTCAGCCGCATCAGTGCTTGCCACCACACTGCCAAGCAGACAGCGCCCAAAGGGACGGAGAACAAAAGGAACACAAAAAGAAATGAACGGCGCGAACAGACGACGACAAAGGCAGTGGCAGCGGCGCACACAAATGAGAGAGGGGCAAGATCGATCGGAGTTTGAAAAACAAATTGGCTGTGGCATGATCAACTTGGCGCCGGCGACAAGCCGTGTACACAGGTGACGGTGACTCCGCTTAGGTTTGACAGGGGTCACCACACCCAGGTGATATAGATACCCGGGGGTTATATACTCTATGTGCAAGTACGTTCTTTGATGTGCGACCTTACACTGATAAGAGTAACCAATCGGTTCGACATAATCAAAAGTGAGGACAACCCTCATGAAATGAAGTACAGTAACCCATTTTTCCAGCGCAGTGTATCATTTGAACAGCACGTGCTTGAGCTGATGGTTGCATCAATTAATGATTCAAGGGAAGTGAATTCGCGCAATTGAAGGCCTACCTTACTCATCCAACGATGGACACTTTCTGGCGTGAATGAGTGGTCTGGTACGAACTACGAGATCCGCATTTGGGCATGCGCAAAGGTGGGGATAGTTGTTCCTGCGGGGAAATAGACTGTCAGGCTCGTGCGAGGTTCTGTATTGCGAGGTCTGGTTCAAAATGCAGGAATCCATTTTACCTAGAATTGTGAGTAGTGTCCGAAGTCATACCATCGTGGACGCTCGTTAGTACAGTCGGGGATCATTGGTAGGGCATCACATTCCATAGTTCAAATTAAAGACTCATGGACGCCAGGAGTATGAGCACGAACATTTTAGATGAAGACATGGTATTGAATTTTGTGAGATGATGACCTAGCGGCGCATTTGTGAGTTTGGAGTTCTCGTTAGGAAATCAGTAATATGACCTTAAGGAGTGGTTGGGGTATTTGCGGTTAGTTTGTTGATAGCACAGCTTGATGAGATTCATTGTGCAGCCGCCGAAGATGTTGTGGGTAATGGGTAGACGGGAGTAGTTCCGGGTGAGTGACATAATCTCGGAGGGGAAGAGGAAACACACCAGCCTGAGTGTGGTAGCGTAGAATGTGAAGGGCGCAGTAAGTATTACTGTTGAGGAGTGTTGGAACATTAACTGGCCTATGTAGATGCCAATGCGAAGACCAACTTCTACCTCTTTCCCAGTCCAACTTCATCATCTGGATTCGACACGCTCACGTTGAAGGAAATTTTATTTTTGCATCTGAATCCTAAAACATACCATTGCACACCGGGGACTCATCGACACCCGCTGCTAATCGCGTCAGCGATAACCAACAAGGCAATGAGAACGAGAACCACGCGGGGCCTACCCAGACTGGCAACTTACTGAGAGTATCCACGAGGATTCGTCAACAATAGTGAGTGCAGATTAAATGCACCTGCCTCCATCCTTGACACAGCCAGAGTTTGCCTCGCTATTGGAGGAACGACATAAGATGAGCTGAACAAAGCCATGGAAGCGGAAGACGATAGGGAGTTTCACGAGTTGGGTGGACGTCTATCGAGGCGCTTACTAGGCTATAGTATACCTGGCGGCTGCGCAGCCATATTGATACTCACCATACTGGCATAATATGGATGGGCGAGGATATGGGGTTATTGCCACGTTCGATGCGTAGGCTACCTGTTGATTTTTCACTTATGTTTGTTTTTGCTTTGCTTGTCTAACTACTTGAGTAGAATTTTGCTTGACGCCGGCGCCGAGCCATCATGCATCAGTCTTGGGATCCATTAAAACAAACAACCAGTACTATATTCAGACGCTTGACCGCGTCTTTCAATCCTGAATTGACTTACGCTTACTGAAATGTGCCACTTGGTGTTCTAGTTGCCTGATCAAAACTTGATCAAATTGACTGTACGCCCAAAATGCTTGATGAAAACTCGCCTCTCATTGACTGCTTTGCACTTCCAAGGTGCTCGTATATTTCCTCATGTTTAATCCCTCTTCAAACTAAGTTTCGCATGTTCTTCCTCACCTCATGTCTCAATATCTTTGGATCCGTCATTCTTATCGTACTCTTCTTACGTACCATACACATATTGTACTGTACTCATGTAATATTCCAGTTCTTTCAACATTTAAACCAGCATATGCAACTGAATATAAATCAACGTGCAATATATAAACACTTCCCTGCCGCTGCCGCAATCTTCACTTTCTTCACTCCACTTTGGCAGGCGCCGTTAAACACACATCTAGTATCTGTTGGGTTCGCTCAAACTGCCATAAATTCGAACGCGATACTACCTATGCATACAAATAGACGATGAATTAACTGTGTGCTCCACATCGTGTTCGATAAAGTGTTTCAGATATTTCTACAAATCAATTCACCAGAACGTAATGAAGAGCTACAAGTATCGAATTGATTAACTGCAAGTTAACGAAAAGGCTAAAAACTCACTCGTAGCAGTGCTTCCAGTGCGTCCCATGCGCCATATGACTCAAATCAAGTTCAACACCACCTCTGGGCATTACTGATGCAATCCATAGATTATAAAATGGGTTTCGAGAAGCGGGTGGTACCCAGAATAAGAGCCGATGATTGGGTCCCATCATCCATCCATCATCTCCAAGAAGAGAAAACATCGATCTGCGGTCATCATGGGGGGTGCATGCGAGTAGCTCAGTAGTGTCGCGCAGTGCATGAGTTGAGTTGGATGAGAAGAAAATGAAGTCATTGTTCGCAGTGTTGGGTGTGGAAATGGCCGCTATCAGATGTAGGATGCAACTGCCGTGCGGGGAAGATGGTGAATGGTTTTCTTCGGCATGGTCCTGCAATGACTTCTCAATCGCTGCATACCAGACCCGGACGGTCCCATCCTGTGAACGAAAAATGATGTGATTCCCATCTGGTGAGAATGAGACCGATGTGATCCAACCGAACCAGTCGCAAAGCGGGTTCCATCCGGCGATAGCAAAACTGAGGTAATAAAATTAGTGTGGCTCCGTAAGGACAGACCAAGTGGCTGTCTGGTAGCTGCATCCCACAGTCGGATAGTGGTATCTGAAGAATCTGTCGCAATTCGAGTCCCATCCGGAGAGAATGAGACTGACATGACCAAAGAAGTGTGCCCCAGCAAGGGCTCACCAACTGGTTGCCCTGTTGCTGCATCCCACACCCGGACAGTCTGATCAGCCGAACCTGTCACGATGCGGCTTCCATCTGGCGAAAACGAAACTGAACGAATATCATCAGTGTGCACCTTTGAGGGCTCACAGACAGGCTTCCTCATTGCTACATCCCACAGCCGAACAGTCCTATCGTCCGAACCAGATATGATACGAGTCCCATCTGGAGAGAATGAGACTGACCTAACCCGATCAGTGTGCCCAAGCAAGGGCTCACCGGCTGGCTGTCCCGTCGCCGCTTCCCATAACTGGTCAGTCTTATCATGTGAACCAGAAATGATGCGAGTCCCATCCTGCGAGAATGACACTGAGTTGACGTCATCAATTGAGATCACGTCCAGATGCCAGACAAAGACAGTTAGGAAACCGTGCAGAAAATGTTTTGGATAGTGCACAGTTGACGGGCGAGAATGGCAATGCTGATACATAGAGATGGGGTGTGCTGTGCAAGATGATGCCGCCAAAGACTTGAATAAATCTCTGCACGTCCATTGCAGCGGACGAGGTTTCTTCGTATCTGGTCTGATCCTGTAATTGTGATTCTGTGTTAGCAAGAATGTTATCTGACACTGGATAACCATGTGCTCACCTTCAACCACTTGGCGATAAGCGGAGGGACGGGCACTGCACTCCTGAGCACATCGATAAGGCAGAGTGACTCGAGCCAGAAGAACAGTCGTTCATGCTCGAATAATGATTTGATTTCTTTGGCGAGGTCTGGATCGAAGTCAGTTGCTCATACGTGGACAGGCCAGAATCGGCAGGCATAGGATAGATGTGAGGGGATGCATTTTTCAACTCATTCTCGCAGACCAGGATCTTTGGAGTTGGGGAGATACTATGATTTTAGATCACAGATATTGAAGGACAGTTTATGTTCCATCACTCGAAGCAATGCGAAAGTAAGGTCTCATTGCACCTTCGGCATGTTGACGGAGAACTCTTTGCTACATTCACTATCTGTAAGGAAATCACGGAAGGATGCATGAAGGAGTCGGATAGGTGTGGATGAGTCGGTGATGTCGCTGAGGAGGGATCCCGTATGCTCGACAATAACTTGCACTTCACGTGCCCACTCGAAAAGCCCATCGGCTTTTTCAGCGAGAGTTTTGAATTGTCTGTTCTCCAAATGCCCTTTCAGCTCCTTCAATACATAAGTGCGAATGTTGCGCTCTGCGGTGGCTGATGAAATGTCATTCATGGACATCCATCGGATATGCTGAGCACCTGAGAGCTCAAGTTCAATGTTGCGAAGCGGGTTAGAGGTCACGATGATCCGGAAGTTGGTCGGGAGTTTGGTGATTCGAACGCCTAGTTTTCCCGCAAGAATCTGGAGAATGCGAGACCGCGTCTTGACTCCGCCACTCCCATCCAGTGTGTCTATCACGA
The DNA here is from genome assembly GCF_016647745.1 of Suillus plorans. NCBI lineage: Eukaryota > Fungi > Basidiomycota > Agaricomycetes > Boletales > Suillaceae > Suillus > Suillus plorans. The sequence goes on from NW_024537388.1 coordinate 999,658, forward strand.
TGACGACAGGTCTTACGATTGGTTCTGAGGGCTTGTCAAGTGGTTTCATCAGAAACTTGTTCCACTGCTGAACTATGTCCAGTGACCCAGTCCATGATCTCAGATATGATTTCCATGCGCGTCGCTTCCCAGTATCTAGTCCTGCGCATTCTGCACATGCGATACCGATGAGGTCTAGTGTATTGCCTGAAGACGTATAAATAGATGTTAATTTAGAAGCACATGGAACCCTTACCTGCATGGTGGATGAATATCTCTACATCGCAGGCACTTGGTCCTGGAAGCTTTGCATGAGCACGTCCAGCACGTTGATGTAATTCTGAGTCGTCTGTCTGCTTCCGAGAAAACATTTTTCTTGAGTCTCTTCCCTACAACAATAGTAGAGAATAGATAATGAGCAAGTGAGCGAAGCTCAATAAATTCATGGATTCCTCACAGAAGTTTGTTGTCGCAGATTACTTTTGGATGAACTTGGAGCATTCGACGGTCTGCTCAACTATTCGTTTGACGATACCTTGCATCGATGGAATTCCGGCAAGAGTCTTGTCTTGCATAATAAATTTGTACACTTCACCTAACTTCTTGAGAAGCTGCAGTATCCCTTGGTCCCGATCCGTTTGAGCGAGAATTACTTGCATGGATGACGGCTGAGCATGAGATGAGATCCGGAGCAAAACAATGCGTACTATGAATGTAGAGGACAGTGGGACCAGTGTCATCTTTGCATAAGGGCGCAGCAGTTCGGTTCCGACCGAGAGGAATGGGCCCATACATCCGCAAGCTTCTCGATAATGTTGTTGAATATCCTGAAAGGCCAAATATATGTGTCCTCTAATTTAGATGCATCTTTTGCGGCAGAAAGTCCAGATGCTCACAGGTCCTGAAAATAGATGCATGCCTTTGGCAGCCTCTTGGGCGTCTCGAAGTGCCGATTGGGAATTGGCGCCTTGTTCCGCACCAGAGGGAGCATCCTGAACCTGCGTGACCAACAGAGTTTACGGAGAGTGCATGGAACGAAAGACGACCTACCATGATATTCGGACCCGATGAGACAACTTCACAATTGACAATCGGGAGAACAGGGTCGCGGCTGCGTGAATTCCTTGAGTTCGAGCACTTGTGTACAATATCAGCCTCATCACAGTACTAGTGCACTCAGTATTGATTTCGACTCACAGAAATCTGTTTTATTGCACCATTCATGACCTTCCCCAGAAACCGATGTATTTTGCCATGGGGTCGGCCCTAGACAAGGGATGCATTGACAAGAGTCAGTGTTTCGAGTGCAACTTGATGGACATCAGCTACGTACCAGGCGTTCCGCAGGGTTTATTTCATTAGGTGTCTCGATGTGTGGAGGAGGACCTGACCTTGAGTCTCCCAATTGATTCTGGTCGCTCATGGTGAATAGTTGAGTGCAATAATTGATCTGTGCAAAGTAGAGCCTGAGTGTGACAAGAAGTTGGAGAAAGGGTGGGCCTCGCGCCATTTAAATACTTGATGCAAGCCTCATGCTGTATTGTTTTCAGGCGCTAAGCATCGGATGGGCGCCAGGGAGCTCCAGGAAGTCGAAGGAACAACTTAAAGATTTGTAGCAGCAGTCGACTCATGGACCGTGCTTAAGGTCAAGCACTGAGTCAGTTCAACTGAGATGGGCTGTTGTGGACGCAAACGTGACTGAAAGATGACACGATCAACCCAAGATTATACTGCAGCTTGAAGAGTTGTTGTAGGACTGCAAAAGTTTGATGCCGCGTTGCAAATTGGTGCATTCCCCATGGAGTAGATGTTGCAACAACGATTTTCGCAACTCGAGCAAGGGATATGACCCCCTAGGGTCTAAACTGTGCAGAGCACATGCCCGCTCGAGCAACGCAACTTCAGCTGACAAAGGACCCAATCGGACCCCCGAATGACACGATGCAAAAAATATATCAACGGGGCCACTGACAGTGGATTCTGGAAAATGGCGTGCACTGCCACCAAATATACACGAAGTTGCTAGAAATGCTAAACATCAGTAAGATACCAGGAGATTAAGCGGTGAAGTGCTATCACCTTGAGATCCAGACGCGCCGCGAGAATACGAGCCAAGCAGATGACACTTTACAGATGGACGACGCAGAGGATGGCCATGCCAATGGTTTTACATTCAACGATACCTCTGAATTCGTTCAGGCTATCTCATACAACACGACTGTAGTCAAGTCAGAGCCTGCACAGAAATCAGTAGGGCCCACCCCTGCCAAACAAATATCACCCTCTGACCTTTCAGTGGCTGCAGGCGACGAGGCTCTTGATGAAATTGAAGCTGGTGATGTTGTTAAGGAAGGATTCAGGGACAACACCGTATCGCTGCAGATTGTTTTCAATAACATGAAAGGGGAGTGATGACAAATGACTCACATCTTCATCGCGGCAGGCAGCAGCACCAACGGGACGTCTAGAAGATCCTATGGGAAACAAGTTTGAGTTCCAGTGCCAGAGATTGCACAGTATTTGTTTGGACCCACTTGCAGGTTGAGTGCTGGAATGTAAGAAACCAGACTGGGGTCTTTCCCTCGAGGATGCAATAACCGTTTCCAGAGTGTTTGTCAATCTTCATTATTGAGGCGGGCGGTAGGATGCTGTGTTCCTTTACCCCTTGTAGTTGTCATATCCCGCATTCCGGACCAACATCCGACGACGTTCCCACGCCTCATCCGGACCTCTGGACCTCCTGTCCATGTCTCCAGACCCAATCCTCTATCCATCCGGATCCCTGTACTCCTGCATCTGATATCCGGACACCAGATCTAATATACACATCTCCGGATCTCCGGATCCGACCTATCTGTCATGTCCGAACCCAAACCTTAAATCAGCGCCCATCCCCTTATGGTAATCACCTGTCTCCGGACTTCCGAACATCAGGATCCGACCCACGTCTATCTTCCGGATCCGACTCGCGTCTATCTTCCGTGCCTTATCCCTTTGTATGTTCCTTCTTGAGTTAGACTTCCTCATTTTCCGTACCTTGTTTCATTTCCAGCTTTATTTTCCTATGTCTTCATCTCCATCTTCATTTACTATTTTCCGATAGACTAGTGTTTGACTTTTCTACATCCTTTGTCCACAGCCTCGCATAGCTTCGGACTGTGCTGACTGACTCTCCGTTAAGTCCTCTGTAGTATATAAACTCTGTAGAATCTTTGTACTTCCTCAGTCTGAATATCATACACATATTAGTCCTCGCACTAGCCTTCACCCTAAGTCCTCGTAACAGTTCTAGTCCTCAGACTTAGTAATTATCCATCTCAGGCCTAGGGAGGAATTCTCCATCGTAATTTCCGGAAGTTCCTCCGGAACTTTCCCGCACTCATCCGGAAGTTTCTCGCACTCGTCCGGAAAGTCCTTCCGAAGTTTCCCACGCTTCTCTGGAAGTTCTTCGGACTTCACTGGACTTTCTCCGGACTTCATTCTGAAGTTAAGGGCACATACTCGGGTAAGGGGCACAGCGCACGAGCTGAAGCCAAGCCCCTTGGAATCAGTCCTACCCTTTGTGCATGGTCTTAACAGTAGTGCGGAGCGAATCATTCACAGAAGCACGCTGACAGCCATCGTGTTGAAACGGCACTGCGCGAGAGTCGAAACAACACTTACATTATCAACTGTTTCACCTTGTTCGCCCTCACCTTTATCACTCCCTTCTTCCAAATTGGCTTCTGGCACTGGTTTGTCGGGTTTAATGGTTGTAAGCTCCACGGGCAAGTTTGAGCGAGCACGAAGACTGAAGAACCACGTTTGGAATGATCTTGTGAAACATATTCATCTGGTGGTGGAAGACGACATCCAACAAGCGGCGAGCCGAAAACAAAGAAGGGAGATGGAAGCCAGGAGATGGCAATTGCAATGCAAGAGATTGCTGCGACAACTACAAGTACTTGTTGTCAGTACCAGTACTCTTGCATAGAAACAAGAGTTTACCCGGAAGAAGTTGTTGTGTGGGTCGTCATACACCTCTCCGATGAAGCCACCACCTCCCATAGTATCAACCTGCAACAGCAATGTGAGAAAAGCAAGACAGGAAGTCAAACATGAAAGTACTGACATCAAGGCATGATAATGATGGGGAGCTAGGCCGAGTTTCCTGTTGTATGCTTCGTCTGTCGCTTTTCTGAAGTAGTGTGGCTGCTGGAAGCTGAGAAACTGAGAAGTTATATCTTTGAGCATCAATAGAGTGAGATTCTGGCAAGACTAACTATTCTCGCCGATGCTGCGAAAAGCAAAAATGTGAAATCGAGGCTTTACCAAAATAACAGTGGTCGTACATAGTATAGTGGCAATGCATCATGTGTCGACTCGTCATTTGCGCATAATTCAATGAACTGATTTGAAGGAGGGTACTATTTATAGAAAATAATCACACAGACTGACACATGTACAGTGCATAGGCAGGTTCCTAACCGAAATACTGCCGACATGTTTCCCACGAATGTAATACTTTATTACGATGTGGACAGGAAACTCAAGAGTCAAGTCAAGTTCACCTGGCACCGTCTAACACAATGGGTAGCTCACCGTTGGCGACCCGCACTCCCTTTCGGTGTTGGGCTTACCCAGTCTTGTTTACAATCACACTCGTCTGCATCGTTCTGAATCCTTTCCATTGCTCGACCTTTATCTCTTCGGCATTTCTTCAATCCAGTCCACAGGAGTTTGCCCGTCACTCCCAGATCCTCTTCAAATGTGCCTACTGTAATACGCTCCAAACCTGGGCCTCCACCCAATTTCCACGACCGCATCCAGAGTGACCGCTACGCAGATTCCGAGAACATGACTCCCGTTCTTGTGCGCAACGCGACTATCTGGACAGCTGCTAATGACAGACACGAGGTTCTCAATGGTGACCTCCTCATCCACCATGGTCTCATCAAAGCCATCGGGGATGTTCCTCTTTCCTTGATTCAGCAGGGGTTGAGTTAAAACACAGCAAATTGGAGGGTGTCAATGTTCAAGGAGTGTGGGTGACCCCTGGGATTGTGGATTTACATTCCCATATTGGTGTCGGTAGCGTGCCTGCGCTAAATGATGTGTTTATTTGCTACTCTACAATAGCAATGTACCATTCCCTGCAGTCGCACGCAACACAAACTCTCACAAGGCCCCCCATCTTGCCCTGGTTGCGCAGTATCGACGGGTTGAATACCCATGACGCATCGTATGAACTCGCCATAGCTGGAGGTGTCACAACCGCGCAAATTCTGCCTGGGAGTGCAAATGATATCGGTCAGAGTTGTCTCAATACAGACATTGTCTAATTGCTAATCATAAACCTTGTCTACTAGGTGGCCAAGCGTTCATAATGAAGCCTCCATACAGCCGAACATTCGCCTTCTTCCATGCTCCTTGAACCTCCTTACACCCTCAATGGCTCTCACTTTGACCACTCTCTCACACCCCGCTGGCGACACATGGAGTCCATTGTCTCACTCCCTCCATCTTCTCTTATTCACCTTCAAATCTTCCTCATTTTCGATAATACCTGACAGACATGCATGTGGTATGTCCCAGAAGATGCCCCATTGTTATCCTCACTCACTCACCCATAAGGTGAAAACCCCTCTCGTGTCTATGGCATGACACGCCTTGACTCTGGGTGGAATTTCCACACCGCCTACGACAGTGCCCGAAAGTTGTGCGACGCTCAAGACAATTTCTGCGCCAAAGCAGAGTCTAATTCCTGGGACGACCTCGTGGGAAAGGCATTTCCTGAAGACCTGCAATGGGAATCCCTTGTCGATGTGCTCTAAGGACGTTCATAACTTCCTCTAATGGCATTCCTTTCCACCAGGGAGGCATACCTGCTATAGCACTCTTTGCATTTAACTTTCGGTACATATATATGGATTGACTTCTGCAAATCTGCTGATGCGGTTGATCTTGCATGAAGGAAGAAACACGACGCATATCGAGGATCAGAGTTCGCACCGTGTGTGCTGGCGGAGCATTGAATCAATGTTGTTATGAAGGTAAATGTCCTCCTTCACCTCACTTCCTTCTTTATTTATGCTATGTCAACGTGCTCTTCTATACATGTACCTGTGTCTGGAGCCACGCAACTCGTATGTATATTTTACATAATGATCATGATTTACTGATCTTTCGCTCTATCCTTAACGCATGTTGTTTTCACTCACTTCCATCATGAAACTTCGATCTTGCTTCCAACTAACTTGTACTTGCAGTCTGACCACCCGGTTGTCAACTCCTGCTACCTCCTGAACGAAGCCGCCCAAGTGCACTATTATGGCCTTGACCCCGCACTCGCGCTCCTCTCTGGTACGTATACTCCTGCTACTGCCATGGGGATGGGCCATCAGATTGCAATGCTCAAAGCAGGTATGTGAGACTACTATATAAGTTCGATGAAGAATTTAGGTTTCGGTTGGATTGCAGGATATGATGCCGGTACATTATGCTTGCAGTCTGAATATATGAAAGATCCGTCCGTCTAATTGTCTAATCGGAACTAGATACTGTGATTTGGTCCTCCCATCCACTCTCACTTGCTGCAACGCCCACTCAGGTCTACATTGATGGTATCCCTCAGCTCTCCCTTCCCAGTCGCCAAGGGGCCCACCACGTCCCCACACACGCCCGATTTCGATTCTGAGAAGGTGGCAGCCGTCGCGCATGAGGGTGTTCCCCCTCTTGAACCTCGGAACGTAAAAGGGGCTTTACGTGAGAGGTGGAGGCTCGACTCATATTGGGCGACATGATCATGAGAGCACAAGATGGGCTCATGTTTGGTGGTCAGAATTTGCTGTGGGTATTCTTTTCATCTTGGGTCTGCATTTCTGAATTAACCTTTTGGATTGCAGGCCAGCCTATTGCGGTGGCGTCACAACGGCCATCACTGCGCCCTCTGGGACCTTCCTGCAGGGCGTATCTACTGCATTCTCACCTGGAGCTGTGCATGCGAATGTGGAAAATGCGAGTGTTGTTGATGAAGTCGCATTACATGTGGGCATAAGCATGTCTTCAAGGATAGGTGTAAGTACACAGATAGCGGCGCTTAGGAATATGTTGTTTAGGGAGGGTAGAGATAAAGTGCTCAGGAGGGTTAGAAAGGTTGGCTTAGTGTGCTTCTCCTGCATTGAATCAACACTGATATCTAGACTTAAGGGTAAAGCCACGCTCATTGTGGACGTTGAGAGTGCAGACATAATGGCGATGCTACTTCGGCTCAAAGATGAGTACGAGGCTCATTCCGGGAGGGAGCTTCATTTGACCTTCGCGGGGGCAACTGAGGCTCATCTCCTTGCACACGAGATTGTGAGGGCAGGTGTGATTGGATTGTCATGCAGAGCAAGCCATTCCCGTCGACTTGGGAACAGCGGAGGATGTAAGTGTCCTTGTGCCCTTTCTTCTTAAGCCTATCTTCTTTTTTCTCTCTCATTTGTGACCAAGGATGCTAACCTGACCATCATATAGACTTGCTGGCCCGCCGATAATGCAGGAGAGTCTGGTCACTGTGCTTTTGAAGGCAGGCGTCAATGTAGCCATTGGAGTTATTGATGAGTACAATGCCCGGAATACATGTTTCGAGGCCGTTTGGGTGCGTTTAGTCGAACCCTTGCTTTTCATGTTATTTTTCCTGACCGTATTCCTAGTTCCTCCTAACGTCCAATGGATTTATTGATTGCACAACGGCTCTCGCGCTCGCCACAACAAACCTCGAGAAGGCGCTCGGAGTGCAGAGGGAGATGCCTCAGGACCTTGTGGCATACCGTGATGATGATGTGTTTGAGTTTGAAGCGAAGGTGATGGGTGTTCTATCGGAGACGTTGGGGCAAACAGATTTGTTTGTGTGAGCAGCGTCAAAGCTTTATTCGTAATCTCTGAGCACGGATGTCTAATACACATGTATAACCTATCACAGAATCGTGAACTAGGATGAAAACACAATTTGTCACAGGGTACATATGTCTTGAATTTCACAATTGAGAATGGTCAATCATGCAATGGTCCAACTTGTTCTCTTTCCATACTAACATCAATGCGAACTTCTTTATGCAAGATTGGGAATTGAATATCGAAAAGTGCAGCTTCTTCTGCGTAGGAGAGGATATCTGGAATGGCTAGTGGATCGGATCCCCTCCTGATACAACGACAAAGTGTCACGGAAAAATTTGTATTACCACAGATTACCACCCTTTGCCTGGTATTGCATTTCAATATGAATCAATTATATCATCAGGACATCCGAGGATCGTGTCCCTGAATTAACAAACTGCTTGTCATCATTTACATCTACTTTTCCAACTTTGAATTGGATGGAATAATTGGGGCACCCACGTTGGAGCGAGCACAAGACTGCAAGGGAAACTCCAGGTCAGACCTTTATAGCGCGCCACGGTTCTATCGACTCGAGCCAGGACTCCTGCCACTGCGCTAGACCACCCAGATCGATAACCTCCTGAACCTGCCGGATCAGGGAAAGAGGAACATGCCCGACGTGCCGGCTTTGTTCAATCTGCGCTGACAAATCAACTTTCAAAGTCCGCAATTATATGCGGCAATTGTAACACCACATCCAGATTATATAATCTTCGTCTTTTCTTCTCAACTTCCATCGTCGTCGAACACTTGGCGTTCGGCGTCAACGTCACCAACAAACACTTAGTGTTTGCGATTCGCCTCCGGCAAGCAGTTGAACGCCTAGCATTTTTAACTGAATGGATCTTTTCACCGTCGTCGAATGCTTAGCGTTTGACGTCGAGACCGTCGAGCATGAAGTTGACGTTGCATGTCGACTATCATCGACTGCACGTGTACCATGATCATATCATTGAATGAACTTGACTCGGACGTTGCATGCCTGACTATCGTCAACTGCACGTCCAGTTCTTTCAGTTCTTTCAGTGTTGCCCAGGCAATGTCCCTTCCAAGGAAGGTCCCTGCAGTGGAAAGACATCTCGAGGACACCTTCAAAGTGATACTGGACGAGCATACGGATATTGGTTTAGTGGCCTTCATTCTCTATCAACTGCGGCTCGTCGACCTGCGTGTGTGGCACCTCGTAAGTCACACTTTGTGTAATACTGGAGTCTCGCTCTGATTTCCATTCAGCCTTCACCGAACGTTCTTCTTAGGAGTATCTCCTCGTTCGTGCGCGCCGTAGAGGAACCACAAGGAGCTGTCGCTGTTGTTTCCTTTCACGGGTTGAAGCCGATTACCGTCAACGCTACTCACAATCGCCAGTCAACCAGGTCTCTTTTCTCTGAAACCAAGGATGTCTACCGACCAAGCCTGGTGGCGGATATGGCACTTTACAACACACTCCTATCACAAGTGACTTCCTTTGCATCTCCCAGATGGCTCGTCTTCCACGGTATGATTCTTCCACTCCATTGTGTAGTTCAGCGTCAACATCACCAACAAACGCTTAGCGTTTGAGATTCGCCTCCGGCAAGCAGTTGAACGCCTAGCGTTTTTAACTGAATGGATCTTTTCATCGTCGTCGAACACTTAGCGTTTGACGTCGAGGCCGCCAAACATGAAGTTGACACTGTATGTCGACTATCGTCGACTGCGCGTCGTCTATCATGATCATATTATTGACTCTGGACACTATGAACTGACTCGGACGTTGCATGCCCGACTATCGTCGACTGCACGTCCAGTTCTTTCAGTGTTCTGCGTCTTTTTTCTCAAAATTTCATTTGCTTTTACCTTCTATCCGGCGGGGTGTTGAACGTGTAGGCGGGGTAGCCAGCCCATGTTAATTGGTGTGCTCTTCGAGCGCTGTGGCCATTGCAATAGCTTCTTGAAGCACACCTGCAGGCGACGCAATAGCGTTTCAACGAGCCCTCCCCCTCTCCCCTTAGCCCCCCCATCCGCATTTAATTTCCCTTGAGAGCGGGGGCGCTAAATTCATACAGTCCCTTATATAATCTCTCTTTTTCTTTCGTGCCCTCTGAGCCGCTGGCAACCAATTCCTAGCCATCGCCGACCTTTTCCCCTGTAGCCCTTCTAGCCCGGAGCTGTATAAGAGGACGGGCGACTGCTATCAGCCCTAGTCAGAGAGTATCGATCCCACCCACCCCCGTATGGGCATCGAGTAAGGAATGTTGTCGATCGTCCCACAAAACGTGTCAGCTAGATCGCACGGGGATTGCAGACTGGTTAGCACAAGGCCATGGCAGCAACTCACTGCTTGGTCCGATGACTCGCAACCGCATCTTTGGCTTTGATGGACCGGCGGGGCTGAGGGAGCCAGGGGTGGGAGATCCGAACAATTGAGAGAGATATGGTAACGATCCTGATCGATTGAGGTGAAAATACTCGCATTAGGGACTGCAAGAAAACTCTAATCGACGGCTAACATGACAACGGACGGGCTCGCGTGCATGACGACCTCCCTCAGTTCCCTCAGGACCCGGACTCGATTCAGCTCGTGTTCGGGTAGTGTTTGCAATGCATCTTACTCGCTTCGGTTGAAGATGGCTGTATCGTATCTGAAAAACACCCCATTAACGAATACGTTGGAATCGGCCCGACTAGAAGTAAGTGAGACTCACGATGGCATGTCAGCTGGCTAGTGGGTGTCGCCGTGCCTTAAGTTCGCATAACGTACGAATGTGACTCGGATCGTAGATGACTGGGAGGCCATCGAAGACAGTTGCCATTGCCAATCGCAAAAGCATAGAGAGTTCAGGTTTCACGATCGACCAAGTAGTGCAGACAAAGAATCTGTTGGGTTCGGCACTACCTACTTGACCGATTCGATATCGCCGGCGTCAAAGTTTGGTGTTTTTCATATAGCTCATCTGCACATCAGTCCTTAAGGGAATTAGCAATGGTGGGATTGCGTCCACTTCCTGAAACAAGCTGGACCCTGGCGGGCCATCATCGACTCAACGACTTTCAAGATCTGAGTCTGAGTCGATCCTTAGTGATTGCAAGCCACTTCTACTAGTAAACTAAAGCTGCATATGATTCCATCGGAGGATATAGGCGATCAGCCTCAGCGCACAACCCTGCTGCATGACCTTCAGATCCGACAAGTGCAGGATCATCGTACTCCCTTGCAGTATATCGACGACGGTGTTTGATCCACCTTTTACGGGTTAGGAAAAGATCCTTGTCGCCACTTCGGATTCCCTGAAGACGTTTTTGGAACCAGGCCTCCCACTCATGAGACCACTCCCCTTGCCACTTCTCGTACCTTTCAAATATATCTACAGGAGGCCATAAACTAGTGTCGTCAGTGGCGCCTAAGAGAAGAGCTACATCGTGGTCAGTCACCATGTCGTCGATGTCTCCACCAATGCGATGTACATGACCGTGCAGGCAAGCGTCAGTGGACGGGCCCGACAGGGTGGCGGCAAACAGACTTTCAGGCCCATAGTGCAATGCAATGCGCCAGGCAATGCCACCCATGCTAAGGAAACGATGTGCGAACGGAAGATTAAGCATGGCCCAGATCCAAGTGTGATATTCATGAAAGACGTCCCCTTTCCAATACAGCGGTGCATGCCGGACGTTGAGATGGGCGGGGCGAGATACGAAGGCAACTGGCCTAGAAACAGGAGCGAACACCTGCCAATCAAGTCCTCTGGACAGACAATGAATGCCTAGATACCAGAGCGGTACATCCGGATATTGGGCTCTCCACAAACGTAGTCTGACTTCAGTCCGCTTCAAAACTACTAATCGACCGTGAGAGACGACACGCAAGGAAGGATAGTCGGGATGCTTGATGAACTTTAAGTCAACACTATCCGGGATGTCAAACTGCCCCAGGCGCTCCATGAACCAGCGAGTTTTTGTTGTGTCAGCGGGGGGGTGGTTCATCCGGTTAAAGCCCGCAAATGATGCGCTTGTAAGAGGCGATGCTCGCGATGAGGCCACAGGAACAAGTGATGAAGGGGCAGGAGCTGAGGATGGGAGTCCTTGGGTTAGGAAGGTCGCATACAACAAATGGTTATAAACGCACGGGGGTAGTTTAGCTCCTCAGCAGGTTTGAGCCTCATGAACTGGTCAGGCGGTATGATACTAGTAACGCACGCGTCCACATCGCGCATCTGAATATCTTCAATATCATTATTCACATGCGCCCAAGGGTCCTGGTGGAACATTTCCAACCCTTCCTTCTCTTGCCGGGCCCTCTCGTGAGACTCGCGCTCGAGCCTGCTGAGTTCCATCCTGATCGTCTCTACCTTCCCATGAGCAATCTGTTCGCAATCAATCCTTTCTGTCTCCGCCAGTTCCTGCTGCACCTTTTCCTGCTTTTTTTTCTCTAAAAATATTGTAGCTTTTTCCTGGATACATGTGCGTTCCTCTGCCTGCAGCTTCAGCGCGCGTTCACCCAATGGCAAGGCATTGGTATTGGGATGGTTGGCGTGTGATGGTCCAGCATGTCCATGGAAGGCACGTTCACCCAACAGCAAGGCGTTAGTATTGGGATGGTTGGTGTGCGATGGTTCTGCAGATCCATTAATCTGACTCTCTGCTGTCAAAAAGAACCACCTGGCTCGCTCGCGGGCAGGGTGAGCGACGCCAAGTGTATTTCCAAAGACATTGTGTTCAATGGTGTTGATTGCAAATAGTGCGCATGAAGTACGATCCTTTTGATGGTCATGGGGTAAGTTAGGTCCATCATTGCGAAATTCTCCACTGAAGCACGCACGGAACCACCATTGGAGTTTCTCAACAAAGTGCTCTAGCGCGTGCTGTTTGGAATTCAGAGAATCCCCTGCGCAGATTGAGCCTTGCATTGAAAGGAAAGTTGATGCCGGAAGTACTCACCCCATCTGAAAGATTTTGTTTGAAAGTCAATTTCAAACGCAACGAAATGGTCCTTCGTATACACTGGAGCATAAAGACGTCTATGCGTCATCGCACTCTGTTCGAATTTCTGTAGTTGGCGATGCAGCCGGTTATGATATGAGATATCGTTAGCGCTGCAGATGGCATCGCCGAAACCGGTATCGGCAATGATGGCATTATGTCATTTCATAGACAACTGAGAGACCAGATAGGCTGCCATCATATCAACAAGACTGCCTGACAACCACTCATCATCGAATAGAAACTGAAGAAGTTGTTTGGTTGTTCTGCCAATGGCCGCGGCTGGGCCGTTTAGCGACTTATTCCAAGGCAGAATGGCCAGCTGCTGCTTTACATCACGAAAGACCCGATGATGGTGACCCCCTTCCTGTTTCTCCCGTATCCAATCCATTCCCTCCGACCATTCTCTCCTGCTATTGTATGCGCAGTGCAACGCCCACCAGAACTCAATCACCCACAGAGGTAGTCTGGCATCAGGGGTGCGAGGATCGCGCATGGAGATCTTCCCGTCCAACATCGCTTGACCGAACTTCTTGCGGAGCTCCTCAATGTATGGCTCGGGAGGTATTTCTGATCGAATAAACAACTTGCCTCTAGGCGGGTCTTCTTGAAACATTATTTTCTCTGAAAAGGGCCATTGGCCAATTTTGGGGAGGCGAAATTTGATTAGATCTGTTACAGATATGTTGTCAGATGGTAGGAGACGTGTTAGAATGTTGGCTGGCACGGTGGTAACACCAATGCAAAGCTGGTGCAGATCATTTGGGAGCGGTCGCTGGTCCAGGAACTTCAGCCCTTGATTGATCCATCGGCCAGCAGCTTCAAAATTGGAGGTGGGCGTCATGTCCTCGTCGGAGTCCTCGCTATCAAAGTATTCCGACTCATCTGAGTAATGGAGTGTCAGACCTGAGACTGACAGAAGCTGTGAGCTTACCCGGGATGGGTGATCTAGGCGGCCTAGGAGCAGACATGACTGCCAGGTGCTGGCGAGGTTTGCGGGCAGGAGGCCTTCGTTTGATTCCTTTAAGAAAATCCATTGAGCCAAATACTGGGCATTCAACCGCGTGCCGGGAGCGAAACTCAAACACTAAGTGTTTGATGATGACAAAAGTTGAAGGAAAAGAAGATGATTATGTAACATGTATGTGACATTGTTATAAATGGAAGCAGTCAGTTCTCACCAGTGGTGAGCCGTGCGTGTTTATGAAGTCTATCTGCATCGCGCTCATCCTTGCATTCATAAACAACCTCCCAATTCTTCATCACCTCTAGACTCCTTGAGCAGAATGCAAAACGTGCGTAGAATTCAATCGGATCTTCATCTACACCCAAGAGATCAGTTGACACGCTGAAGGCCTTAAAATGTGCAAGGGCAAATATGGCCCACAACCTCACATTAGTTGTGCTCAGAATAGACATGCCAATCACACAAGGCACACGCTTGACAGCTCTGTCACCCGTTCATCATTTGTGTGTTCAACCAACACATGTGTTTTACAATGTATGCCTATGGAGAGTGACACCAAGTCGAGTCTCAAAGGTGTTCTTGATTCCTCACGAATACTTTCGAGGCCTGCGACCCTGGAATGCGAGCAGACATTGTGTTCACTGGCTACAAAAGTTGCAGGGCATTACGCTTTTCATGGGTAGGGGGCTAACCAATTTTTGTTCCTGTTCCAGCTTAACAGCCAAACGCTTGAGTAGTACTGGTGACACAGTCGTGAGTTTACGAGCAACACTATCAAAGTTTGATTTGCCCACGGTGAAATAGGTCTGGATATGAGCCTGTCGACGCTGCAATATGTTCAGCAGGATGAATATGAAACTGTTATAGTAATGAAAAGCACGGTCAGACGCACATAAGAAGTACTTGGCTTGTTTCTTGAATGCCAACGCAGTTCGTCGAGACTGGATTTCAAAGCCCCCAAGTTCATAAGGAAAAAGAGTGGGATACCGACCAGGAAAAAAGCTAGGATTGTTGTACTCTGTCATCTGGTGGTCGTAGAAATTGGCTGAAATGTCACAACTCTGTGCAAACCAGAAACCAGCTGGAGTGCCCCAAGTAGAAGGGTTGGGCGTTTGCGCCGTAAGATCCACAGGGATTTCAGAATGAGCAAAGTGCCACACTGACATGCCAGAAGAGGTGTCCCACAGAAGCGCAATGACACCGCCCCCTGCATTGTTGAAGCCATATCCAAAAGAACTGCCATAAGGACACATTAGATCCCAGCTGACGCATGAGAAAGAGATGCAATACAAACTTTGTGTCCGCGTCCTCAACGCTGCAGCCTGCATCCGCATTACCGGTACTGTAACAGTCAGTCCCGAGGACCTGGCCAGTAGACAGATCGGCACTAACACCTGACTTTGCGATAGTACAACTTTGGCTCGTGCCACTATGAAGAGTCATTTGGTTTGTCACCTGGTTATTCACGCCCTCGACAATGTTGATTTCACCCGCTGAGGATCAGTTCGGGCCAACAATCCAGAAACTGGGCCATGTAGAGCAGCCGACAGGCATGTTTGAGGTGTCAATGACAAAAAGACCGCCATTATAGCTCTTCTGAGATGTGATATGGGCACTACAATTCATGATGGGTACTCATAAATCATAATAAACACGAGCATTACGCACGAGTCACGATTGCTGCCGGGAGCAACGGCACTGGTTGAATCTACTGCAAGAACTGTGGAATTATCACAGTCATTGACGTATGCAAGTCCCTTGGACTGTGCCTCCAATTTGCTTTGGTAGTTGACATTGCCACTGGTGGGGTCCGAACCTGTGAAAAAGTCCCAATCACTAGATGGTTAATTAGCCGCGTTGAAATTGCGTATAGTATGACAAGCGGTACGTACTTGATGAAATCCTCCCCCTGATAAAAGTCTTGAAATGTGTAAATTTTGTTGGTAGACTGTCTATGGCCAGCAGTACGGCCGTGACGCGAGTGTGCATGTGACGGATGGTGAGCACCAACCAGGGTGGTCAATGAAAGAGCGGCTAGAAAGAGCTTACAGAGTGTGTACATCGTGAGGCAAAAGAAAGTAAGGGAAAGCAGTTGTCCAAAGGATTAAACGAAAGGAAATTTAAAGAGAAGGACGTGGAAAGTGGAACAAAGAAATGCTGAAGGAACGTTCAAGGGATTTAAAGCATCAAAAGCAACAGTTTTACGAACCTCGTTGCTGTGGGCTGCCATGGCACTGCATGACTCTACTCGGCCGGCCACATTCGGCGACCTTATCATCATGTTGCTAATTACGCTAAAGATGATCCTTTTGTCCTCAATCCAATCATCACTTCGTACATTATATTCCAAGACTGATCTCTCTTGCCGACGTCTTCGTTGACAAAGCGTGCACTGGAAATGGCGTAAATCAGTAGTCAGAAAGTGAAACGCATCATATGTGTGCATATACTATGTGCTTTATCATAGCATGCTTTAATGCTGAAAACCGAAGCGTCTGGAAAATTTCAAGCTAAGAATAGACTTCCACTGTCCAAGTTAGTATTTAGAGATTCGGAAGTATTCAACACACGGTCCACCCTGGCAATTCTCGGAAATTGCTCTCCAGAGAACGCGTAATACTCTGGGCGTAAAATTATCATCTGTTCTACTTCTTTAAACCATCTCGTGTACATTGTTCATTGCGGAACAGAGACGTACGAAAGAGACATTGGTACACAGGAAGTTAACTTCAAGTGTAAGCCATTGACCCTGGATTTCGATGACCCTATCTGCAACAATTGCTCGCGAATGTATCTCACAGTTGTCTGAGAAGGCCCACTACTAGTAGTGTGAATGTTGGACGGCTTAACTCCACCATTGTAACGTGTGGCTATTTAACCAGTAGAGTAAGGCTACACACTGCAAGTTGATGGATGGCTCCTGGCGTGCTTCCGCGCCTCCGTGACCTCTGGCGTGCAACGAATCAGTCTGCTTCATTGTCAACAGGATCTGAATGCTCACAGATGTAGATAAGATGAGGAATTGAGGCAAATACTATTGGTAGACGGCCATGTAATTAAAGCCCGAGCGAAATGCCATATTGACATGCCAGGGGAATTGTCCCACAGAAGTGCAAAGACACCACCTTCTGCATTGTTGAAACCATACGCAAAAGAGCTGTTACGCAGAAACATCAGGTCACGATCGGCGCACAAGAAACACATAAGTACGATACAAACCTTGTGTCAGTGTCTTCGATGCTGCAGCCTGAGTCCGCGTGTGTGGTACTGTAACGGTCGGTTGCTATGATTTTTCCTGAAAACTGATAGGTACTATTTGTCATTTCGTTAGTGCAAGTTTGGTTCGTGCCGGTATAAAGCGTCATCTGGTTTGTGCCCTGATTATTCACACCCTCGACAATATCGATTTCACCTGCCATAGGTCAGTGTGGCCCAACGGTCCAGGAACTAGGTCACATAGAACAACCTACAGGCATGTAGGAAGCGTCAAAGATGAAGAGACCGCCATTGTAGCTCTTCTGAGATGTAATACGAACGCTGCATTCGTAATAAATACTCGTAAATCAGAATAATCAGGGGTATTACGCACGAGGCATGCTGACCGCCGGCAGCAACAGTGCTGGTTGAATCAACTGCAAGGATAAACGAGTTGTCGCAGTCATCAACATATGCAAGTCTCTTAGCCTGCGCATCCGACTGGCCTTGGTAGATGACATTTCCACCAGTCGGGTTCGGGCCGATGGCGAAAATCCAGTCACTAGATGGCGGAAGACGATTAGCCAAGACACAAGTAGCAACTAGATAAGTGATACGTCCTTGAAGAAATCTCCCACTCGATAAAAGTCTTGTATTATGTAGGTTTTGCCAATAAGTTGTTTGTGAGCAGCAGTGCGGCGATGATGCGAGTACCAGCGGTGGCTACCATCAACCAGGATGGTAAATGAGAGAGCCGCTAGAAACAACTTAGGGAGAGAGTGCATAGGATTGAAGCAAAAGAGGAGGAAATTCCATGCAAAGTCGGTGGTTGAACCATACTAGTAGGGTCGTGGTTGAAAAATATTCACGACTTGAAGGCTTCTTGCACTGGACTGCCGTCGACAACGTCATTATATCTCGGCCCCGCTCAATCTCAATTTTTCCTGTGCTGTCGGTCATCCCCTCTTGCTGATGAGTTTGCAGCTTCATAACTCAATCATAGCTTGCGATAGTAACACTGGAAATAAGTGGAGTCAAAACAAAGCATTACTGAAACTGAGCTAGCTGAAGAGTATACCTGGAGCTCTATCACTGTGGCGCCAAAGTAAGGTTGAAGTCGCTCAAATTGTCTAAGGCGGTTTGCACATCTCCAGCCTAGTCTAAACTGACCCAAGACACAATCAGGCTGCCACTGCCTATCAGGTCTAGGTGGCAGTAGTACGTTCACATATTGTAGTACCATTCAAAAAGAATCAACTACCACGGATGGGGTAAGAAACGAATTGCTCTGTGTTTGATCATCAGTCCATTTACCGTTGACTTGTTTCTTAGAAATATGTTGTCAAACGGTACGTACTAGTGTAGCCGAGCGCACAAAGGTGGGGCGACTTTAGTGACTTTCGAGAATTGCATGAAGCAAGCAGCACAAAGAATATATCTCCGCGGAACCTTGTTCGTTGACAAAGCACGTATGATGTATGGTCGATTCTCGGCACCCACACCTAGAAAGAGTCGAATAGATGTTGACAATGTCGACGTTGATTGTATAGTAGTACGATGTGAGGCAAAGGACAGGAAAGCAGTAATTCAAAGGATTGCCTAGTAGTAGTCAGCGGGTAATGTGATCCATGCTTATGAGGTCTGATTCCCAGTAGGAACTGGTTATGATGGGAAAGGACTGTATGTGTTGGGATGTGTTGATGAAAGTGATTGTGAAGAAAATACTAGCAGGGCACATTCCGGTTATAAAGTGGGACAACCCGCACATTTTCTATATGTTGGCGCGAGATCCCTAATGCCCTCATATGTTTTTTTTTGCGAAAACACATCAGAATCATGTAGTAGCATATAGTCAAACAATCTCGGTGCTGTATCAGAATGTGCTCGAATAGTCTCAAATATGATTTTATTGTGTATCGCATGCTTTTCATTCGCGTCTCGAAATATGCGCAGGTAGCATCGGATGTGATAATATTGTACAACTGGGAGCACTAAAATAACAAACAGCTATGAAAACATGTCGACAATGGGTGCGTGAAGGTATCGAAAGTGCGTTGGAAAGAGTCCGTGAACGGGGGAAGTCTAACGAGACTGAATCTGAAACATGCGGCGGAGAGCGGGGGAAGTCTAATGAGACTGAATCTGAAACATGTGATGGAGAGGAATGGGGTAAGTCTAATGCAATGTGCCCTCGTAGACTGTCTTGTCCCAAGCGTTGTTGGCAACCTGCACGCTGTGTCAAAAACACAACTGGCACAACAGAGACATGCGACTCACTAGCTCTGCTGCCTCATTATCGTATTCCTGAAATTCACCATGAATATCATAAGCATGTATATACAGCGACAAAATGACTTACCTTGCGCTGGTCCGCAGAGAGATCCCCGTAATAAACACAAAATTCTTCTGTTGTCTTGTTGCTCTCGACTTGCTTGAGCCAACGATGCGCACATAGATTACTAGAAACTCGTAAGTAGTGTGATTAGTGCAATTTGAAGGATCCACGTACTGTCCATTTCTAGTCTGACTTGGATGCATCTTACCCTTGCTGATTTGGTTCGTCTGGGTCAGGAGGCTGCGGTGGATCTGGGGGTGCGTCTGGGTGCGGAGGTTTGTCAGGGTCAGGAGGCTGCGGTGGATCTGGGGGTTTATCTGGGTGTGGAGGCTCGTCTGGGTCAGGAGGCTGCAGCGGATCTGGGGAATTATTTCGCTGAAAATCAAAGAGTTAGCACTCCATCCGAGTCAAAGATACTAATAGATATACAGATACCTCTTGAACATCTTGATGCCCAACTCGTGCGCGTTTGTCACGCTGAGCAGTGCGTCTAGAATCTTCCTTGTCCCTAGCTTGTTTGACAAGATCTCGAAGTGCGGCCACACGACGAGCACTTGGAGGCAAGGACATTCTATCTGAGTTGCCGGCAGGTGCAGTGTTGCCTGCAGCCCCGACATTTGTTTCCAGTGGAATACTATGTCCCTGTAGTGCTCTACCAGATCATATCCTCTCTCGTTCCTGTTCCGTAGTAGCAGCTTCTAAATGTCTGTGCCAGGTGGATTTCGAAACTTGGTGAGGTTGCCCGAGATTGTGCTTGCTGCAAACACAGACATAGAGCTGCCTGTCTGAACTCGAGTTGGGAAACATTCTAGAGTAGTTGATCAGTTTGGTAAAAGTGGATGCGTGAATAGTACATACTTGTCATAGGAGTTGTATTTGCATGAGTCGGATGCAATGTAGTGCATTCTTCGCGCGATGTAATGCGATGTCGGTGTGATATGACACGATGTCGGTGTGATGCTATACAATGTTCTACAAAAACATACGAAGTTGGTGTGATACGACGTCGACGCCGACGATGCTAGTGCAATGCACAACGACGATTTGCAAAATGACACGAAGTTTACATTATTCAGCATATTCCAACATAGTACTAAACGGGCTCAGGTATTTTGCCACATCACTGCCGCAACTTGCCGCAACACTAATGCACCACACCGAAACCAACATTCAATGCTCATTTCCGACAACTACTCTAATCATACACAAGCTAATTGACCTAGCAGCATTACTCGTCGAACTCATCAACTATGCGCCTCTCGGATATGCCTTTGAGAGGTTGAATTTAGAGGACGTGTTGGGCGTGTTGCGGCACGGATGCGGTAGTGGGCGCGGCAGCAGTGAGTCCTAGTAATATAGTACGAGACGATGACATTCAGAGTCCAGACTATAGATTCTAGAGCACCCACTTTACAATGACCTGTCACTCTCGACAGGCACCTGCTAGTTACAATCTGTTATATACGACTCAGTGGCACGCACCAAGACCGATGGAATCCATATGAGGGTCTCCCCAAGCACTGGAATCATGGTGACCGAGATCCGTATGCACCAGAATTTGAAGGAGAACTGGATGTGCGTCATTTTCATATTCACAGTGGGAGGTTGCATTAAAACAGTGCCAACCAACAGTGTGGGCCGAACTTTAGTGAAGGAAGTGAGCCCAAAGTTGTTGAGAAAGAGAAACATACCAAAAAGCCCAAACCACGGCCCCAGCCACGGCCAAGGAAGGTGAATGGAAGTACTTGATGTGCGGAGGATGAGCATGCTGTTGTGCTCGCCTGTGACTGGGTGCATTGATTCATATGTGAGATGCATGGTTGTTAGTCCGTATATTGTATGATGAGGGTGCACATGTACGTATTTGTCCTTGGTCAGACCACTGAGAGCCCACTCGTCGAACTTGGGAGGAGCGTCTATGGCAGTCGCAGTATACTTGGTAAGAAGGATGCGTTGGTGCGGTGCGGTAGTGCATAGCCACAAAATCTCAGAATTGCCGCATCCCACAGCCACAAAATCTCAGTATTGCCGCACCACACAGCCACAAAATCTCAGAATTGCTGCACCCTACCGCATCACTACCGCACCCATGAAGTACTATATTCACTATGATACCACGATAATTCTTACACAAAAACATGTACTATGGTATCTCTTAATCATAAATCATATTTAAGACCTTTGTGGACGACGTAGACATATTATATACACATATAAGACACTTGTTGTGTAGGGTGCGGCATGGATGTGGCAGTGATGCGGCAAAATCCTAAGGCCCTATGTAAACTACAAATTTCTCATCGACCAACAACGTACACGTGCATCTCCTTCCTCTTTCCATTCAATCTCATTGACACACGACCCCTGCGACCATTGTCAAACAGGCTTGTACTGTTACTCAGGTCACACACATCAAATGGAACCACCTGCCAAACTTAGCATCCCCGTCTGTAAGTCTGCATCTGGCTTTATCTTCATTCCTGCTGGTAACCTTGAAACTTTTGAACCTCTCTCACAAGTCAGCTCTGTTGGATAGCACTGCAACTGGAAACCATCAAGTTCGCTTTTCTTTTTCTGTCCTAATGAGCCCAATTTATAATAGCGTGCTCTCCGGTCTTGACCTTGAGCGCCCTATTGCCCATCCAGAAAAATAAAATTGTGCCTCATTCGACCTTGCCTCAACCTCGCTGTCGTGTGATATCTATCCAGATTCCAAACTCGTGTTTGCCAGTGCAGAGAATAAAGCAAACTACCATATGTCTCGTCCCTCCTTGGCTTTACCAGTGATCATTTTTTCGTGTCCGGTGTTTCAACGGGACATTAGAGTAACTAGGCATGTTTTTTTTTCATCGCCCTCCTTCATCAATATGATTCAACATCAGCATTCTTCGTCAGTGTGTACCCCACACAGTGGCATGGCACCTGGTTTGCGGATGACAATGCCCATGAGGATGAGTTCTGGTTCTGGGTATATCTCATTAATTCACCCATCCCGAATGCCAGACTCGGACTCATCTCACGCTCTTCACTACTGTTTCAAGAACTGACAGTTGATTCATCTTTGGAAAGAGTTCTTGTTCAAAAATGAGCTATATTTCTGTTCTTTGTATGTGGTACAATTAGCGCGTGGTGTCTCGTAATAATATTTATGATGAGCTTCTCCCCCAAACCTAGGTTTCCATAGCAAATAGCCTGCGTTTTTTTTGAAATCGTTGCTCGTTGCTGCTTCTGTCTACCACAAGACCAAACAGTACACAGATACCTCATACACCCATATCATGTCCTCCTTCCACCTAACATCGCCTTTATTAATTTTTCAATCAACAGTGTTCTATCCATCGCTCGATCAACAACACCGATAGGAAAGCAGAAACACTCACTAGGGTGTTACTCCGTGAAAATTGGCTCGTTCTCATTGTGGAACACTATTGTCGGGAGCTACGCACACACTACCATGAAGTGCTCGAATGATTTTTTTGAGTTAGGTGGGCGCTGCCGCGCTGATGACGGTAGGACTTGCTTTTATGCTAGCCTCACTCATTTCCATTTTATTTTTCTCGTTTTTAGCAAACAAGTGTATGTTGCCGTGGAGAACAAGCAAATGAGAGAAGATTAAATGATATTGGACTGCAGGTATGTCGTTCGACGCAGAGTTTCAACAATGCGAATGTGGGGATGCTACTTATTTCCAGTGCTTACATTCATCAATGCATCGTACATCATGAAATAGCAGGGCTTCTGGTGAGTATCAGAATACTGAAAGAAGATTCCGTCGTACTGATTTATGCAAGAGGTGCGCAGTGCATCATAATCCATATTTGGAAGGCCGTGCATGTTCATCAAGCATAGGCACTTACTCGAACATGTCCGGTACTCTTGGGTATGTGTTTTCGGTGAGGAATATCCATGGGAATACATTATCCATGATTTCGCACGTTGGACTTCGAGACGTCGAGCCGCGTCGTTCAATGTGCTGCCTCAGTATATCCTAATATCAGCGCATGCTGTTGTGCTTCAAAAATGGTCGACCTCAATTACAACACATTTCAGTTCTCACTGTCTGTCACTCGTCTATTACAGTGAGTTTCATAACAACCTGCAGTATGAGTTTTTCAAAACTTGGCATCGCTATGTTGCTCACCTAGGTCTCTCCGACATGTCCCATGGTGTACCTCCAGCATCCAAATAATGATAGTTTATTTTCTCGTGCATCAGTCATAAGCATTCTTTGTCAGGGCATATGGTGGTATCGCAGCTGGATCGTGATGACAATGCCAATGCGGATGACATTCTAGGCCTGAGTATATACCTCATTTATCTATCCAACCATCCCGGAAGCCAGACTCGGGCTCATCTCGCACTCTTTGCTATCGCTTCAAGGACCAATTGTTGGTTCATCTTTGGAATAAGTTCTCATTCAAAACGAGCTAGATTTATGTTCTCGATATACAATGCGGTACAATTAGTGCGTGTTATCCTGTACTCATAACGAGAATGTCTCCCCAAACTCAGGTTCCCATGACAAACAGTTTGCGCTCCTGTTAAAATTGATGCTTAGAGTTTGTTCTGTTCACTATGTGACCAAACAGTACGCAGGTATGTCATACACTCATATGATGTCCTTCCTTTCACCAAATATCATCTCTATTCATTTCTTGATCTGCATATTGCTCGATCAACAACAGCACCAATCGGAAAGCAGAAACTCACTAGGATGTTGCTATGTGTAAATTGGCTTATAACACTGCAGGAATCTCTGTTGTTGCAACAGTCGCTAGGTGTTTGACACACCTCTTGAACTCTATTACAGGTTGGTTGCCTTGCTGTGACATACATTATAGATGCTATCAATGCAGCAATGAAGACAAGGAGGAAGAAACACGTTGATTGTTTGAGCTGTTATGATTTGCTGAGGTGCTCGAATGATTTTTTTGAGTTGGGTGACGGCAGGAAGATAACTTGCTTTTATATTATCACGAAAAGGTTTCACAAAATGGTGATGTCTGGCGGATGATAGTAGGAAGGCCTTGTCTGTAAGTCTGCATCTGGTGTTATCTTCATTCCTGCTGGTAACATTCAAGCTTTAGGATCGCTGTCACAGATCCCCCCCACTGGATAGCACGCCAATCTGAAACCCGCTGAGTTTTATCTTCTTTTTGTGTTCTTCTGAAGACAATTTATATCATAGCGTGTCTCCGGTCTTGAGCTTACCCACCCAGAAAAATAAAATTGTTCCTCACTCGACCTCGCTTGGGGCTTCGCTGTCGTACCATATTTTCGTATAGTTATTTTTGCCAGTGTAGAAAATAAAGAGAACTATTGTATGTCCCATTTCTCCTTGGCTTTATCAGTGATCATTACAATGCTGTGATGAGATATGGTGCCAGCGAGATATATCGTTGTTAGACAGAATATCCCTTTCTCATCATATGCATGTCCTCAAGATTAAGTCGAGAAATGTGAACGACTTGCCAGATCAATTTTTATGGTCTCACATCTACGTTCCCAGTGGTTGGTACCAGGGCATGTGGACAATATGTCGTTGATAGTCCCCTGACAAATGAATGGGAAAACAGCTCTTCCCGAAAGCCAAGATCGTTCTGGTGTGATGCACGGATTTGATTGAAGCCCGTTGAGAATCCTAAAAACAAATATTCAAATTGTTGCAACTATAGGCCCAAGTTGGATGCCTAAACATCAAAGTACATCAATGTCACGTATAAGCACATGTACAAGTGGTATTTCTAAACACATGCGCTGGGGAGAAGAATGCATCCACAGTGGTGACAGGTACAGAGAGGAATGTAGTATCAGGCGCTGGTGGCGAAAGAAAATAGAAGTATGCGAACAAAAGGATTCCTGCGAATACACCTGTGCAAGGAATCCGGAGTGCGGTTATTTGGGGAGCTTTGAGCTGTAGTGCATAGACATATGGCTGTCAGAGACATGACGAACTGGAAGCAAAGGTTGTCAAAACGCACCATACCGAGACCTTCCTGAGCCTCCGCCTTCATACTCAAAAGCTGGGGTTTGACTTCTTCATACCCCGAAAGCGGTGGGTCAAATGACACCCGGCTGGTATTCGATTGTCCGGACTTGAGTTTATACACAGGCGTCATACCCTGGTCAATTTGTCAATGCTAGACATCTCAGCACTCAGCAGTGAGCACGTTGCCCTCAACTTTCCCGAAATATTTGACATATGCAACCAATGTATCAGGATGGTTCTTCATACATGCATAGGAAGCCAGACTTGGAAGCGACCGGGTCCGACATCTTGTTGAACAATGAACACTAGAGTTATAAAGCAAATTCACGCAGGCGCCAATTCGAATCGTTTAACGTAGCAATCGGCTGCAATTAAGTGACATATGTTTATGTAATTCTAGTCATTCAACTTGTATTGAACAATCGTCATGTACAGGCCATGACCTCACACCGGACCTCCTGGATATTATCTTCATGCTGCCTAGTTTTACATCCACTAAGAATCATTCAAACCCTCAGGCTGTTTTTCCGTACATGTTAACAAGCAACTTCCTTTGAAGGAAGAGTCGCTTTCGCTTGGGCACTAGGAAAATGCTGCGCCACTGCTGCGACTGCTGCGCGGCATCTGCCGCGACGTTCGCTAAGCAGTAAATTGACTCACGACACTTGCTTGTTGCTTGCCATATCATACCCTGAACTCTGCATCGCTGCCTTGAAGGATTTTGCATGATTAATATAAAGTCACTTGGTTATTACTGACTCTCTTGCCGCTTTATCAACTTCTTCGTTATCCCTTCGAAATCTTATGTCCCGGCACATGTCTTGAACTGTGTTAATCTATATAGTGTGTTCCAACTTCCAACTTCCAAGTCCCATATTTCAGACTTGTGCATTCTGGTTTCTGAAATGATACGCAAATCCACCACTGAAGTATGTATTCTAATGCGCGAGTCTGGAATACTATGATGCACAACATAACTGCTGAAGGACCATGTATTACACAACTCGAGTTCATTTTCAGTAGTGTCGCAGCACCATGTCGCGGGCGTCGCAGTCGTTGCGGGCACCATATCGCAGCACCCCCCCAAATAAGGAAATAAGGTGCCCATGACGCCCGCAACGACCGCAACGCCCGTGACAAGGTGCTGCGACACTTGTCAGTACCTCACATTCAATTCCAACTCAAGCTGACTTTCTGCTATTGGTGGCTTGAGCAACTTGTGTCAACAGGAATCGAGGAGGCGATAAGGGACGGAGTGATGATGCTGCCAGTGAGAACTGGCAAGATGGTTTTCGAACATGGTGTACTAGTAAGTGTCTTGGACTCGGAATCATTGTTTCTGATGAGCCAACTTGCCAAACCATCACACGTCCTGCCACATGCAAATTCACACTCATCAGTCAACTGCACGCTGAAGAAAACTTGTTCATCAGGAATGCCCGGAAAAGTCATATACATCCTATACTAATGTCATGGTGGCATATGTTACAAACACAATGACAATCGTGACCATGCCCGCCCTACTCGTATACTACACCTAACGAAAAGTTAGCATGCTCAGCTGCTAATCCTCATGTACATACCCAAGCTGTGGGGCTGTACACATGTGTCACTGGACTGACTGGACCTCAGCGCTCAGCGCTCAGGAGCAACAGGTAACAAAATGCCATGGAGGACCGAGAACGCGAAGAAAGGTGCCAATGACTGTGTCAGGCTTGAGACAAATGCCCGCAACTACACAGTCGTTCATTAAAAAGAAATAAAAATAACATTGTATGTGGAGGAATCAGACTACAATGCAATATGAAAGATAGTTGTTAGAGAGACATGACTCGGACTTGCAGACCGGGAGTACTGCGAATCTCGATGATATCGCCTGACCGTGGCTCTGGGAGCGTGGATATAAGGAATCGGAGCACCCTCGAGTCCATAGCTCGTTCGGAGGACAAGTACTGGGAGGTTCCAGTGATTAGCAGTAAGTAAGTGTAGTTAATGCGCACTCACCATTTGGGAACATCGCAGCAGTGGTGGCGGCAGTTGCCGCGCAGCAGTCGCAGCAGTGGCGCAGCATTTTCACAATGCCCCTTTCGCTTGGTATGAACAATGCTTGTAACCTATCACACCATCATTCAGTAAGGCCCGCAGTCTGAACAGTACAATTACTACAGTATCATCATGTTCAAATTGGACCTCAGATGCTGATATTAACTGTGAGCTGTCCTATGTTAGCGCATATGGCCAGGTTAGCACATCTCTGATGTTGAAATTGCCAGCACGAGGACTGTCACTATATCGATCCCGACTCTCTGGACGTTGAGCGAACGAGTAAATGAGGGTGAAAAAGTGAGCTTTTGATCTGGTCAACTATAGCTAATTCACATTTGATCTATCTCCGGCAGGTCCAACCCATGGCGCTCTGTTTACCCCAAACCCAACAGTGCGCAGATACCTCGTACACTCATATCACATCTCCCGTGGATTATCGGCATGGTAGACCGCATCTGTATGGATCATAAACTTAGAGTGGGCATTAATGATGGGTGAACCGCTGAGCTACAGTGAGTCGTGTTTCCGTTCTCACCTTGGTGCAGTATGGTTGACGATATGATTTAAACATGTAAGCAGTTCGTTGATAAGAGGCTCAGTGCTCGGCTGTCCCCGTGAACAAATTTCACTCTGCTCAAGCATTGAAGGCATAAAATATAACCGAAGTACTTATGACGCATTGTTTTTCATCTCGTTGCAAGTGAATCTCTTGAGTCTGTATAACTTGAATCAATGTGATCCTGGGCCTTGGCCTCTCAGACTCAGTGCCAGCTCGCGAATATCAATGCTTTTCCAAACTCGATCCTTTACTCATGTGCATTCACCAGGCCAACTGCACATGTCCTATCATTTTCTCAGATGACTTTTTTCGTTGCTCTATAATATTCTATGCGCTCGAAAATCTGACATCCAATCATCTTTCTAACACACCATTCGCTCAAACCACCCGGAACTCAAATCCAACGCTAGAGACTCACTCCTTGTAGCAGTCCGGCCAGTGTGTCCCATGTGCCATGCGACTTAAATCAAGCTCAATGCCTCTGGGTATCACAAATGCAGTCCGAGGATTACATCTGAATGCCTTTTGAGAAGCAGGTTGTACCCAGAATAAGAGCCGACGATTAGGTCCTACCATCCATCCATCTGCCTCCAGAAAATTGAATATCAACCTGGGGTCATTATGGGGGGGGGGGGGGGGGGCACCTGCGAGTAGCTCAGCAGTGTTGTGCAGTGCATGAGTCGAGTTTGATTAGAAGGAAATGAAGGCATCGTTCGCAGTGTTGAACGTGGGGATGGCTGGTGTTGGATGTGGGATGCAATTGTCATGCGGGGAGGATGGTAAACAGTCTCCTTCGGTATGGTCCTGCAGTTACTTCCCAATCGCTGCATACCACACTCGGACAGTTCCATCTGATGAAGAGGAAATGATGCAAGTCCCATCCCGCAAGAATGAGACCGAGATAACCCCTGCAGTGTGCCCACACAAGGGCTGACCAACTGGCTGCCCTGACCAAACCAAACCAATGTGCCCCTCCAAGGGCTCACCAACAGGCTTCCCTGTTCCTGCATCTCACAACCAGACTGTCTTATCGTGCGAACCAGAAACGGTGCAATTCCCGTCCGGAGAGAACGAGACTGAGTTAACCTCACCAGTGTGCCAGAGGAAAGGTTCACCCACTCTTTTCCCCATCCCACAGCTGGACAGTCTTATCTGCAGAACCAGCTGCGATGCAAGTCCCATCCGGAGAGAACGAGACTGACCAGATATACCCAGTGTGCCCCAATAAGGGCTCACCAACTGCACGACCTGTCGCTGCATCTAACAGCTGGACAGTGCCATCTGTCGAACCAGTGGTGAAGCGGGTCCCATCTGGCGATAGCGAGACTGAGATAATGGAATTGGTGTATTTGTAGGCTCACTAACTGGCTCCCCCGTAGATGCATCCCACAGTCAGACAGTGTTATCCCTAGAACCAGTCGCGATACGGGTCCCTATCAATAGGTTAGGTGTGCGGAAGTGACTCCTGCGCAAACTTCAAAGGTCTAATTGATAGGGCTTCGAAGTGTCACATGACCTTCGAAACAGCAGAGATGGTCAGCACCAGAAAAAGACCACAAGTTTATTGATTTCCTTATACTCCTACATCTTTTCACATGAAATGCATCTTCTTGGCCAAATTTGCGTGTTTGTCCTTACTCTTTTAATGGTAGTTTAATTTTAATTTGATTTGATTATATAAATATGTATTTGTACTGTTCTAATTGTCCTTGCTCAGTCTCGTTGTGATGCAGACGACAAGGATTTAGCCAGCAAAAACAGGGCCTCGCCACAAGGGCAGTAAGGCCCCATGGATTCGGAGAACAAACAGCTCCAAACAAAACTTCGTATGTATCGTACAACGCGACACTGGGAGGGTGAAATAATAGGGCGGGTGCGCAAATAATAGAGTATTATCTAGCGAGACGAGAGAATCGAGTGAGAAGGACTAATTCACAAGGAAACTAACAAACCTACCTAGCGAGACGAGAGAATCGAGTGAGAAGAGGCACAGGGCCAAACTCATAGAGTCTCGCTAGGTATAGACTTTTTAGCTCCACTAAAGGAAGTGGCGTGCAATAGTGCCAAGGGCACATGCCACAGGTGGCCGAGGGACAGGCCCCCAAATGAACGGGCACGGGAAGACCTGTAAGATGAGTCTGCTGAGGAGCTCGCTCGTCCAATTACCCTGGTATAAACATAATTAAACTCGAATTATAAGTTATTTTATGTGATGTTTACTACGAATATCTAAAATACCCTTACAATTCTCAGCGGGATTTGCCACCGCACAGCTGGTCGTTTCACTGCTCTTCTTTGACGGTCTCGCACAATGGCAAGAACCAAACAAACCGCTCCCAAATCGACTGGTGGGCTTGCCCCTCGAAAGAATGGTCCAAAGTTCCAAGCTCCAGTGTTCGTAGGGAAAAGGCACACAACTCCGCCACACATCCTTCAAGAAATGGTTCAATCTTGCCTGGAAATTCACTCTGGACCACCAAACAATGATGTGAGTGGCACTTCACTTAATTGACGATCCTCTACTCATATCTACAGTTTTGCTTGATCTGCCAAGATGGCACTCCTAGCAATGGCAAGGACTCCCTCTACGCATGTGAGGAGTCTGGCTGTCCACGTGTTATGTGTACCAGATGCATGTTACTTCCGGCCAGTCACCTACACCTCATTGAGCAACCAGGTGTCAAGTTCCGTTGCTTACACTGTCATACACTCTCGGACAAGAGGTCTGGTGATCTTGCGCCGTTTTATGTGAGTCTACTTATATATGTCTTGTCATTCACTTCATAACAACCGTTTAGGGATTTTTCAAGGATGGAAACCCCGTTTTACCGTCATTCCTACCCATCATTGGAACGTTGCAACTCTCTAAATGTTCTCAGATATCCACAAGGCCCGTACTTGTGATTCACTTCAAACTTGTGGGGTTTGAGGCCACTGCAAGCCCGATCGACACGGTTAACTTGTATCTTTCTTCTTTCTTTCTGAGTGGGGGCCTCCGATTTATTGAAGTGATTTTTGACCTTGGCACCGATGCCAAGATCATGGCCTATTCCCAACAGTATGAGAAGCTCGCAAACGACGTGATGGACGACTGCGACTACCAAACTGTGTGTATAGCGATCACCGATCACACAGACAACACCACTGGCGACCCGTTTCTTGGATACTCCCACGGATCTTCCTATGTTGCGGCCACCGTTCCTGATGTAAGTCTACTGTTAGTTGCTTGCATTCTCGCCCTCAGATGCTCAATATTTCAGTTCATAAATTCGTTACTTGGCCCATGGGGGCAAGTGATACAATGCGCGGAGAGTACCACCCTCTTTTTTCTTGGCTGTGGCACCATTGTCACCCAACCAGAAGGTTTTCGGGGCTTGCGTTCGTCTGTCGTTGATCATGCCTTTTCACATGCAGTCGCGTTTACTGCCAAGCACTTTCATCCTTGCTTAACCTCCCATTTTCTCATATCATTCGCACAAGCCGTCATCGTCGAAGGTTTTGCACTGCGTGAAGCATTTCCCAATATGCTTGACCAGTCGGGGTTAGGTATGCACACAGACGTTCTCCTGATGACCACAACACCTGAAGACACGGTGCCGCTTCAAATTACCCATTACAAATGGGCCCACACCTCTATTTGTCCATGGGGAAATGTACTTCCTCTACAGTGTCCGCAATGCGGGACCCCAGTTATGTGGGAGCGGATCCAGGCCGATTTCTCTCAGAAGTATATGGTCTTTCGATGTCCGTTCGTAGGCTGCGGCCATACCAATACTGGGAGAGGCAGATTATCCCGCAAGAAGTACACCTGTAAGGCCCCAGAAGGCTCGACGTTACTCCCGGGGCGAAAACGCAACGCCTCCTGGTTGGAGATCGATGTCGCCTTCTCTAGAAATGATGCCAAGACGACCTGACGTGACTACTGCTGGTATATGATATCCATGGTTGTTATATCTGTCGTGCTGTATGCCCATGTTACTACATTCTTCTTGATGTTGCAGATTGTCCGCCTCGCGATATTGATCACCTTACCCAATCATACCTTCTGTTTTATGACCCATTGTATTCTGTGCACACCTGTATTCGTCGCTTACCCTGTCAACACCACTCAATTGTAGAACACCATGACACGCTCACATCGAAAATCATGCAAATATTGCTACACAAAATCTGAGTAAGGTAGAGATACAATCATTGTTGACACTCGCACTAGAAAAGCGGACGAGAACAGAAGTCACCAATCATGATGATTGGCATGTGAAAGAGTCATATTTAGCATAAGCGGAATTATATCCAATTATAGTTCCCATGGCTACCATATCAAGGACTCCTCAATTCACTGATGTAGGTGGTTTAATCCGATATTGAGATGATTGCTCGATGAGTTCGACGTCATACTGGAGCACCAGACGTGTGCCCTTGGTCACGGGCATGACTTTGTGCTCTGTGTCTGTGTAAAATGCAACCACAACTGGCTGGAGCTCTTCGCCAGACTTTCTTGGATGCTTTCTTGGATGCATGTTGACAATTGTCTCGACGCCTTGATGCCTCAGCATAAGCTCTCCCCCCTCCCATTCTGTGTTGAGCGCGACGAGCACCGTTCCATGGTGAGCATCGCTATGCGTCGAGTCACGATGCCAGTCGAAATGACCTCCTTCGCCGTATATGGCGAGCTTGTATAATGTTTCTCCCGACGAACATGCTCGTCTGGAGTTCATCCTCAACTTTGCTCACAAATAGTTCATATTGTGTTCCCTTATCCCCCTGCAAACTGAAAGCAAGCTCATCCGCTTTGAGCTCTGTTCCGTTCCTATAAGTTGGGTCCAAGACAGTCTCTGCTCCCCTGCCGAATGGCGAAGGAGTGACGTGCTTTTGTAATACGCCGATGTCAGGGCTCATCCACGTCCCCGCATCTTCTCCCTTGATGAGCAGCTTGGAAGTGGCTGTCCCTACCGGGCTCTTGAAGGACACGAGCAGACTGCAGGCAAGATTATCAAGCGCATGGCATTGGAGACCGACCATCATCGATAACAACGACGCGCCCTTCTCGGTAACCCGTATTACGACCGCATCGAATGCCTTCTTCATACCTGAGCCTGCGACCCTCCTCCCTTGCGAGCTCGATCAAGTGTTCTTCATTCAGTTTTCGA
This sequence comes from Suillus plorans, assembly GCF_016647745.1. Taxonomy (NCBI): domain Eukaryota; kingdom Fungi; phylum Basidiomycota; class Agaricomycetes; order Boletales; family Suillaceae; genus Suillus; species Suillus plorans. Next base: position 1,032,736 of record NW_024537388.1, read on the forward strand.
GCCTTTGAGCATGTGTCAGTGGCAGCAGCCTCCGCATCGTCCCTCTGGGCTTCAATGACTCCAAGTATATCTTGAGCTCTGAGAATTTCTTTTTGCGTGTTATCGAGTTGCAGCTTGTAGAGCCTCAGTTCCTCCTGCCTCCAAGCTGCCTCTTGCTGGGCAGCAACACAAGCCTCATGGCATATTTGTACTATCTCAGAAATAGAATTTTGAGCTGTAGCACTAGAGCAGGACTCAAGGCGCAACTTACAGATACTTGAATACATATGATATTTTCATGGGGCCTCATGGAGCACCTTTCTGAGTGTGCCCATCATCTTGAGATATGTAGACGCCGATGCTGGAGCACCTTTTCCAATAGCCCCGACAAAGTTCGCCAACTTCCCTTTCTCAAATCCTAGCTGATAGTCTGATAAATATTTGGCAACACTTGTGTCCTTGATTCCCGTCAGCTTACTTGATTCGTTGCAGAACTTGAAAGAGCGAGGCTTATACTTCTTTCCTTTGACAAGGGCCATGTATAGTCCTACGAACGTTTGAGGGCACCCGTTAGCAACGAGGAACTCTGGATAAGTGAAGTACCGATACAGTTTGCCGACGAAGACAACTTGTGGATGTGTGGGGATCGCTTTGGTTTCCGGGTTAAAAAGATCGAGTCCAATGCGTGGAGAACGGAACACAGGCGAGGCCGCAAGGCTCGATGCAGGTCGCTTGTGCAAGTACATATAAATGTTCCTCGTTTGGCTCGGAGCTGAAAGGGCAGCGATGTCCCCTTGCCATTTAACAGACACTAGCTCATTGATGTTCGAAGCATTGCATACACGCAGAATATCGTAGACGAGGAGTGAGGGCCCTGAGATGACCTTTTGGTCGTGAAATCAACGTATGGGACGCAGAAGAGCACCACCTCGCAATATTCCTGATGTGGTGCGAGGCTCCGCACTAGAAGACGTTTGCGTGCACGCCGGGCCACCAAATGTCAAATCAAGGCCTTTACATGTACCACCCCGATAACCTCCTGCTACACTTGCAGCAAGATTGACTTGCGACGAGTTTGAGCGTTTCGGTGCACGATGAAAATACCTGTGAGAGCCAATTTGAATAGTATTTCTTATACGAAAACTCAAGAGTCAATTCTCACCACTGCCCGCTGCGCTCTTGCTCTGCACTTCCATGAGTGAATGGGTCCTCATGACAGCCTGACTTTTGGAGGTAAAATTCTAGTTCAAGGATTTCATAGTCTGTCTGCCAGTGAAAGCTGCCATGAATGACTGAAATATAATATTGGGATAATAAAGTGCTTGAAATCGAGTCAAACCGAGCCAATATGTCATCCTGATAGCATAACAAAGTTAGGTCAAGCAAAGAGTTGATAGTATCTCCGTGGGCGTTGGGCAGTGCTGGACATGAAGCATTTGAACGAGGATCTGCAAGTTCACTTTGGGTACCATTTTCAACAGTGCTGCTAATTCCAACAGAAGATGTCGATGAAGGCCAATCAATTTGCTTGGGAATTTTTGTCCGGTGAGTTGGTATCTGCTCTAAAAATGATGTGAGAACTATGACCATACAAGGCATATGTTGGAATTTCGTGCTGACCATCATCAGGATCTTGGTCTTCCCTTGTTCGCTTCAAGTCACCATTCACCATCAATACTTCCTCTGGCAGAAAACCAGTAATGAGGCGTCCCACAGGTCAGTGAAAGTTGTGGTGTCTCTCTCCCGTGCCGCTGGTCACGCGTCACATGTCACATTTGTCGTCCTAATTATTTGCAATTTGGCTCACGAACACACCTACGACGTACTATATGCCAAAATCCTAACCAATATTCTGACTCATTATCAATATGCACCCTTTACGCCGGAAGCGGAGGCCCATGAAAGATGAAACGAAGCCCGTTCCTAAAAACTGTGCCTCCGGGTCGGACCACACAGTACTGTGCAATGGATGCACTCTAAAGCAAGCCAACCAATAGTCTGTGCTTACCCTATGGGGTCGCATGGGATGCTTGGCACGATCATGATGCCCCTATTCTATTGTATTACCTCAACGAAAGACCCCCTTCACATCACTCACCCCGCCATAATGGCTACGAAATCCGAAGTCATTGATGATAGCAAGTGCTACCTCCATCGTATGACACAATTTCTAACATCTGAGTCAAATGCAGACAACCATCCATATTCTCCTTTCTATCAGTGCGCAATGCCCAATCGAGAATGTTTGTATTGATGTATAATGTACTCATCAGCCAAGGACGAGTCTTTAAGACGATTTCTAGGTTGTCCACCAGATGAGATCGAAGTACATCATGGGAGAGAACTGGACGACCACCAGTTCGTTGCTTCCTTCCGTATCAGGATGTTCCAGAAACGTCTACGCGCTACACGAGAATTAAATCATGATTTTGTTGCGCGAGGTATAGATTCACATTTTTTGGTTTGTTCCTTATGCTCAGCCATCTTCTGCAGGACGTATATGGTGGTTCAGCTTTTATATGGGGAGTAAGGGGAGATGGGTCGCTGGCTATGGTCTCTCTTCCCCTAGTCTTCCAGCTTCTCCATGTGCTTCACTTCTGTTAGAAACAGGAAACGGGGAACCTGGTCGTGAAACAAGGGTGTTCAAGGGGTAGGAACAAAATTCACGGAAACACTCGTGTGGGAGGGGCAAGTTTAAATCTGCCTTGACACATTCGAATCTGAGATACTGATACATTTATAATTCTCATGCGACTATTTGTTGGTCCCCCGTTGGCTATGCAGATACATCAGCAATGTAGTACATGGCAAGCATTTTGTCAACACAAGTTGGCAGTTGGATGATCGGTGGGTGATGTACGATTAAGTCTTTTGTTTCCTCAACTCGGTCTTTGTCTTGCAACAGTGATGCAGCAAGCAACATATCTTGCCACTCTTCTCCTTTGACAAATTCAACTGACTGTTTCATCGTAGCAATTCCACAGATGTAGACTGCGATAACACACTACATGCAAAGCTGGATATCACACTCAAAGAGTAGCTTGTTATAACATTTATCGGCTCATAAAATGGTAAATAATACATTGTTCATGATGCATTTAGGACTGCAGAGCAAATCTTGACACTATTTGCACAGTCCGTTGCTTTTGTGAGCGCATAAATTGGAAAGTATTGGAGATGACGGTCTTCTAATACTCCGAATGAACCTCAGTGTCTTCAATCTTGACACTTAAAGTAGTATTTTGAGGCCTTCAAGACTGTCTCTGACCAACGCAGGGAGATTCCAAGAATTGATTCATTGTTCTGGATGGCCGCTAGCTAATCAGTGGAAGTAAGAGTTCAGCGATTTACACTGAGTCAATTTATCAGAGCACTCTAGACGTCAATATCATTCATCTCAACCATTTTATGCCATCAAATCCAAAATGCTCGAAAGTTACGGCGCCGTCTTACTTCAGTTTTACCAATTTTCTGGTGATCTTGAAACTTGTACATCACCGCATGCCAACACCTGAACTTCTTCATGTTTCTGTATCTTGATTGTCAAAGTCGGAGAGATGACAGCTAACGACCATGTAGCAGATTCGATCCCGATAAGCCAGTATATCTCGCCACTATGCATACTATCTACGTTGTTGAAGGCTGGCAGAGCCATCAAAATGATTATGAAACATGCCCTTCTTCAATGTCCGGATTTTCCTCAACGCCTTTAACGCATCCGTATTCCCGCTACCTTTAGGGAGTGGGTCTTATAGCTCGCTATTTTTCACGTTTTGGCGGTAGATTTCACGATCTTGCTGCCCCTCTCTTTCTCGCCTTAGATGGTAATGAGGCTGTGTTGATCGATCGTTCTACACCGCCTTTAGCTCTCGCCTGTTCAATCACCGCATCGCTGTCGATACGCCCCTCTTGCGCTCTCACCATCATGACCTCGTTCATCGGCCGTCTCCCTGTCTCTGTCGTCTTCGATACTGATTCGAAAGCCAGCCACAACTTCCCAATGATTTCCTTGCAAGGCAGACTACTCAGGCTCAAATTGAGTGACCTTAGAAGTTATCATTAGTGTTTGCTTGGTCCAGTCAACGCCAACTTGAGTGCTTTTGTTGAGTGTATTCTAAGAACTCGCAAGACTGAGAGTCAAGTGGTCCGAGGTGACGAGGAAGTTATGCATGTTTATAAGGATGTCAAGTTGCGAAGGTCTTGGCACGCCTATATCAATCATTACAAACACATTCAATATGAAGGGATGATCCGCCGCAAACGATGAGCAGTAATTTCTCACCAGTCGAAGGCAAATGATTTCGCGGGCGGAAAGAAAGGACAGGACACGGTACAAAACATCGTGTGGAAGCCTGAAACTGGTCAGCAACATGGTTGGTGCTCAAAGATACGTTATAAGTGCACCAACTTCTACGGAGTATCATAGGCTTTCGTCAATGCACATCAAATTCGAAATTCAAACTCAATCGGCAAGCTGCGATCGCGACTCGATCAATCTGAAATATTCTGCCGCGCAGCTTTTGACTGATGACAAAGCAAATCTGATCAGTCCAATGTCCGAGTGCCAAAACCCTTGACAAATTTATCATGTCCCTAAAAACAAGGCCGCTCATTCACCAGCCGTTGGCTGGCTACATTCTTTCGTCCATTCATGTCAGAGCCTCCTCCTGATCTCATTTGCCTATGGTTCCAATGCCCGCACAGTATCATTATGCCTACTATGTCAGTGAGAGAGTGGTCCTCGTGGATGGCGAAATCAGTTGAAGATCTTGAAAATCGTTACCACTCATGTCCCCTTGATCGAATCGAATATTGTAAATGTGCAGAAGGTGTCGAACATGAATCTCTTGTGTTTTATTTCCGACACTGGAGCAGCTCTTCAGCTGAGGTAGCATGCGCGGATCGCACTGTCCACCCACGATAAAATTGTGGCTCCGCACAGTCAGAGCTATTCTCTCCATCTTCATTTGGAACCAATGCACTTGACCATGTGTACCTTCTTGGTCCACCTCATAATGCAGCGGCATTCCTTAATGACAGATTCCTGCGATACAACACACTTTGTACTCTACAGTTCCTGGACCCTGCACCTTCAGTGCTCCAAATATCTGTTGTACTGTCTCTAGTACATTGACAAGCCCCCTCATATCACTTGTATGGAGAGCAGTGCTACTGGTTCTCGCACACCTCCTGGATGAGCTTGGCAAAAAAATTCCCCAATAATCAAGAATTGTGCAACAACCATAATGCACGCTGTCGCTACCGTGGGATTGCATTAGGATTGTCAGGGGAGGGTTTCAAGGCTGTAGTTGCAGCTTATGAGTGGCAGAACACGTTGGACATACTCCAGCGTGAAATAGCTTACCTGTATCATTATCCTCGTGCTCTCGTTGTCATCCCCGTTTCATCAATGTTCAGGCCTCAAGGCCCAATTGCAAAGGCTATCGTTTGTCTTGAGTTCACGCAAACAAACGTGGCTAATGTGTACAAATATTGGCTGGCACTTTGCGGATTATCAAATAGTTTGTTCGAGGATTTGTCGAGTGGTTTCAATATTGAAGAGATGGGCCAAATTTATGTTATCATTAACTCCTGCTTTCAAGTGAACAGCCCGAAGACGGACCAGCTGACCACTATCTTGCAGCTTTATGCTTAGATCCACATATATTTACTTATTCTTCACCTTTGATGACTCTGCTTATTCTTATCGCACATAGGACCAGTTATGTTCGCAGTACAATCCTGCATGACCCGCTCTCTCTCAAAATCAAGATTCCTCGCATTCCTTCAACAGCTGTGCCCAATATCCTCACATTGCCAACTATTCCATATATCTTGCCTGTCTACGGGCCTACAAACAACTGAAAAATAGACGTCTTCGCGACCCCGCCCTTTCCACTGGGTACGAAATTGTCTCTCTGCCAGTGGCAGACAAAGCAGTGAAGATATCGAGCTGCACGAGCATCCCTCAGCAATAGTTGATGTCTTTCATTGCCAGGCCAACGCGTATGTCACACTCCCCTTCTCAGATATTCAAACCCCATCTCATCTCATATCACACAGAGGTGCGCATCAGCACATGAAAGGCGGAGGCCAATAATTCCCTTGAAATCGAAGAAGCCTGCTGCAAGCATCCCACGTCCTCCCAATAGCAATGCCACACAACAGTCTAGTGGCACAACTCAGGCTCAGTCATCTTCCCAATCGCATACTGCCGTACCCACCTCCACCACACCTTCAAGCGCTAATCCTCAATAAGACATGGTGGACGCTGGACTCGCTTCTGGCTCTTTATTTGTTGCACCTCTACTGAGTATACCCATGATCATCAGTAGTGTATCCCATCCGTTTGCTTGTTCTTTGCGAAGATCTCTCCCATCTCATCCTTTCAGTACATAAAATAGAGACATGAATTTGAGGAACACTTTACATACCACGATCGATTCTATGTTTTTGTTATTGCCCACAAGCCTTAGCTGATCAGGAAAGCCACTCTTCTTAATAAACATGTTTACTACTGAAATGAAAAACACTTGCATTTGCATGCTCCAGAAATGATACATATGTAGATTGGCTCTGGTCACATCAAGTAGGTAGCTAATCAGTCTACTCAGCCAACAGAAACACTTGAGTACAAGCCACCAATGCTTCTCAATATGTCTCAAAAGTACGACCTTCCCTCCAACTTCAGTACATGCGGGTGAAGTCAGTTGAACCTTCGCGAGAGCCCCTCTCATGCCTATTACCTGCCCACCAGCCAATGTCAAATCAATGTTAATCACCATGAGCTCGTTCTTGGCAAATTTTGAGACCTGTGTTTGTTTCTTCTCTGTATGAACATCCAGGGAAGGAACAAACTGTTTCAAGCTCCAGATTCTCTTGAAAATGCAATGGCATATCTAAAACGAGGATGCTCGCCGGTATAGACCTTCGGAAGCTTCCCAACCACACCCAACACCTGACCAACGAAACGATCCACTCTGCATAGCGTTGGATCAATCTTGGTGCGAATACCAATCAGTTTTCCCGAAACTGCAAACTGCAAGCGATTGTTCTCAGCATGCAGAGACGATCCTGCTGGAAACGGGCTTGCACGGTTCCGGCCCTGAGCGTTTTTCGTTGCGATAACTGGACAAATCTTGACTTGTTGCCCTGGCCCGTAAGGATAAAAACACTAGCAACACCACCTTCGAGTTCATGAACTTCAGCACCAGGCTTGTTGACATCGAAGGAACGGATGAGACCAGGATCGAAAGCAAAGTCGCGGACTGGGATAGGTAGACGCTTTGCAATGATTTCATTGACAGTGCAGATGTTGTATTTCGGTTGTGTACGATGGATGACGACTTGGCCACTGTGCCTGTTATGAGAATTAGTAAAGCATTGGATGATCCATGCCACTGAGGACCCACCTTTGATGAATGCAGCGATTGATGTTTAGCAAGAGCTTGATCAAGTTGACCTTGTTCTGGAAAATATTGATGCTTTCCAGCTTCATTTAACCCTGGCCAAGTGCTCCGATATCTGCGGCCGAGGGCAAGTTTCGTTTACTGCGATTAAAAGAGTAGCATCCATGACGAGATCGAAAACAATATGTCAGGACAAGATCATCTGCAAGACATAGCAAAGGTAGTGAGGCGCAATTTGTTGTATGGACCGATAATGAACATGGGAGTTAGGACCATGAGGTTGATCAGAAACGAGGGGTTGGGTGCTTCAGTTGCACAGCCTTCTAGAAGCTGTGAAGCGAATACAAGGACATCCCAGTTTAAACTTCCAGTGCACTTTTGACCTAACGCTGGTTGTGTCTTGGTATCAACACATCGTGACCTGCTGAGGAACATATCGTCATAAGTGATGGTTTTGGACTTTGTTGGATGAAAGCTGAAACGGAGCTCTGTCCAGATGTCTTCACCCATTGTTGAAAGACAGGAGACCTCGAGGATAATGCCTCGCCAGAAATTGGAGGGACAGACCAATTGGGTCCGCGACGCCATATATCTACCAGGCGGACAACAGATAATGACTTGTTCATTGGACGGCTCGCTGCAGGTATGGAACTTGAAGAGTGGGAAACAGATAGGAGACGACTGGCGGGACGATGACAGTCCAGTGTGCACCATGGTGTTGTCTCTGGACGGGAAGAAAGTGGTCAGCAGGAGTAGGATGGCAGAGTGAAGTTATGGGACATAGACACATGCAAAGTCATCATGAGATGGATGGGGCATATAGAAGTAGTGAATTCTATCTGTTGGAGTGGAGATGGTCAGCGAGTCTTGAACGGATCTGACAATGGGACTGCAAAACAATGGGATGTAGAGAGCAGAGAGGCAAACCTCACACCAATCAGGACAGGGCACGAAGACGTGTATGCAGTCGTCTACTCGCCAGACATGACCATGTTTGCAACTGGCGGATCCGCAGATTCCAAAGATTCCAAAAAGAATGTCAAAATTTGGGATACCAAGACAGGCAAGCTAGTCGCTACTCTTGATAGACTCGTAACCAAGTCTATGCATCAATTTGAGATGGGTGAGAATTTATTGACGTAGTCAGACTGGTTGAACTCGGACTGATTTGGCAGGCGAAGCGAGGAGTTTGAAATTTGGCAGATGCCGGTATGCCGCTTTGGGTAACACTAATGAAAAGTACATCAAATACAACAGCACATCGCGCCGGAGCACTAATAATTGATTAGGACAATCAAAATGATTCCATTTCCTGCGGTATACTCACCCATGATGATGTATCAGCAACCTATGGCTCTTTCCTCTTCGGGCGCGCCCCTGCAAGTGTCACTCCATCACCCAGGTTAGGTGCGTGGAAGTGACTTCTGTGTGAAGGTGTCTGATTGATCGTAGGGGACCATAGCTAATAGATAGGCTCACAACAACTTTTTCCTCTATGTATTTGGTGCGTCGGGCACGCCTCTGCAAGCATTACCCCATCACCCTTTATAATTAGGTTAGGTGCGCGGAAGTCACTTCCCCGTGAAGATCTGACTGATAGGAAAGAGTTTGCGATGCATGTTTGATTCGCCCATGTAACTTCCAAGTTCTCGACCCCAGCGCATGTTCTCACCTCAGTCGCTGCCTCAGGCTGATTTCCCATGAAGATCCATTTTCCTTACGTATACGGTGCAAGGAATCTCTTGGGATGAAGATCAAAGACATTCCAGATGACATTTTCCTCGTATCTAGTGCAAGCGAGGGACAAGGTAAGATGATAATAATTGCACTCTCACCTCCTCCCCACTCTCTCAACCTCAGCATCCATAGAATACATCAAGTTGCATGAAAAAAATCAGGATCGTCATTGCCCTTTCCCAGAATACCTCACCTGAAGTAATATTGTGAACGTGGTTATATTTTCCGTTGAAGTTCTTCATATACCAGCTCCGTTGTAGTTTTATGCCTTTGCCTCGGTTATTGTTCGCCAACGATGCCAAAGGTACGCCAATGTGTCACTGACCTCCGCATGCAACCACGCTTCATCGATGTATCATTTCCTATAGGACCCATATTCCCCAGCAATTATGACTTATTTTGGTTTTCTCAAAATATTCACCATTGTGCAGTCAGCTGTACTGGGACCACAGCTGATCCTCGGTGTTCGAGAATATTACGCTAGGCTCATGATCGACTTCGATGCAGGACCTAACCTGAGTTCAATTGCTTTCCAAGAATCTGTGCATGTATCAACTGGCAATAGTGTGTAACACAGGAGATGTGTAATATGAAATACACTACGAGCGTACTACGGGCCTCTGCAGGGAACAAGAGAATTTGATTACATTTATGCGTTCTTGTTGCATGACTTACTGCCCACTGCCCACCGCGAGCGTACCAAGGGAGCAAAGAAGCTGCATCGATGTATGCTCACCAGATCCGGCGACCCATCTCGAGACATTCAGTATCAAGGAAGTGAGAGCTTTCCATATGTTCAGAAATGAAGCTACCCCTGACAAACTAGGTCGTCAGCAACCATCGGTCGTTCAACATGGTACATTTACAAACCTTGAGGCCTTGAGGGATGAAGTAACCCTTGTAAATGTCATTGGTCGTTGTTGCGCCCGGGACGCCTAGGCACATGGATGATCAGAAATATGCGACGATGGAACAGACCGGACAGACACAACGTAACGCGCTTTGCAAACACGTGACCAGATACAATTAAAACTCAGCCCGGGTTAGCCGCGACCTGCCTTGCAAAGGCCCCAGACTCGGAACTCCGCCTCAGACTTTGGCCCCAGACTGGCCAAATCTCTGACATTCACATATTTTTAAAATCATAGGTTGTTCATGATATTGCAGGAAATCTGCAGCTCTGCAGCCATGCTCCGGAATATTGCTGGTGAAGGCCAATACCGGTTGCACGGCCCGGGGGGTCTATCATTCCATCCAAGTTGAAGTCTGAGATCTGAGAGGTAGCGGGGGCGGCGCTTGAACTGAAACCTTTCCAATTGTGCGTCATAGTTGAACTTTGTGCGCCAGAAATCTCCCCAGACATGCGTATGGCCTAGGCTAGACCTATGTGTAGCTCTGACTTTCACTTACTGCAGGACGATGCGACAATGAATAGGTTTAAAATTATGGGCAACCTATGGCCAAAGCCCAGGGCGGTCTTCTTAGTGCAAGTTGTCAAAGCGCATAGTTTGCATTGACGCAAGAGCTGCCCAAGCATGCATCCAAGCGTTTACCCTTGATGTCGTGAGGGACCAAAGCATTGGTCTATTTGCAATATTTAAGGCGTCCAGACTGCGCGATCTTGGTTTCAGTACCACAGAAACCACCAAATCACCCATTGCTCGCCATACCCAATCTGATCCTGAAGATGACGCCCTTCTTATCTACAGATACTTCTTCCCCCAGCTTGTCGTCGCTATCCCCTGAGATGGATGGAGTGCTTACCGGTGTCCGGGATATCATGGAGATCTCTGTAGCACAGGACGCAAAGCTCCTAGACATCCTTCTTATGATGTCCGCTCAAGGCGAGAAAACCGAGGAAAGGGATCAATCGATCACCATGATGCAGTCGAAACTAGTGTGAGTTATCTTCATGATGTTGTTGTACTTGCTCAAAGTACTTAATCAATACTTAGCACACAGCAGGCCATCATAGAGGAGATTCGTTCGGAACAGCGACAACTAGTATCATCTCTTGCACCCTTGTTGGAAAGCCACGCGCAAGATGCGGAAGATACCTCAGCAGTACTTTCTTCGCCTATCATTTTGGAAACACCAGAGCCCGTGACACCCGCTGCGAACCCAGAAAGATCGCCAAGCGTTTTCTCAGTGCCAGGGTTGCCTTCCTATCAGACAACTCCCACACGCGCATTTCACCCTTCATCATACAGGAGCAGCACTCCTATTGCGCACACCAACTTGAAAACTTCCACTGATGATGACCAATGGAAGGCTCCGATCAGAACACAACGGGGTAGCCGACTCCGGCGCCACGGTGCTTTCTATGGTACTCCCAACCCATCTCCTCCAGCGAGTCCTCAGATCCAAGAAGAGGACATATCTACAGCGAGGAATTCTCCCGCAGATGTGCACACACCGATGGAAGTTACGCAGGAGACAGACACTGCTGCCGGCGCCGTAAAGGCTGCAGCAAGCAACGAAGGCGATAGGGCCTTTTCCCGTAAGTTCTGCAAGCGTTGCCGAGATTCCGACGAGCAAGAGGCATGCGGGACTGCAAATCGTATGGACATATCTAGTATCGTTCATACTGCGTCCGATGGGTCTTCTCCCTCCGTTTCGTTCTCTTTCTGTTCCGCTGGACATAGTCCTGCTCGGGGCGGTGGCTCTACCCGTGATGGACCCTCGAAACGCAGACGCGTATCTCAGGATATTGTTGATTCTGATGCAGTTTCCGACACGAGACGCCCAATCCGCAGAAGCCTGCGCCATGCGATGCCCCGTTAATACCGTTTTTTTTTCTATCTAAATATTACCTCTTGTGTACCATATATACCTTACTAGTTCCGTCAAAGACTCAGGGATGAGCGCTTGAGCGGTCTGGTTGCATTATTTATAAGTACGTAGCGCCATCTAAAGTGGCAAAGCCCGCTTTTGAATCACATCGACGTTAACGAACGCTTTTCTAAAATGATGGTGCACTGGGTTTTTGAGCCGAAATTTAAGAAATCGTATTAAGAATGGCGATATTCACGTACATGGTGCAAATTGCTTCACCGCGGTACCGACATCTTGTTCGTTTTGACCAAAATCGCGGCGCTGTTCGTCCCAGTGTGAATCAAGGCCTGGACCTTATAATCACGTCATCTTCATTCCCACTACATGATATTCTTTGCTCAATGAGCCATGCATCCTCGCACGTTAGCAAGACTCGCCTCCCTTTCTACCCATCTCCGTCGAGCACCTCTCCCCGCTCATACGAAGCCAATGTCATGTACTGCAGTTCCGCCAGATAATTCAACCTTTCAATTACCACCGTTGAACTTTGCGATTTCTCCTGTACCAAAGAAGAATCCATCTGACAATGGACGGTATATAAAGACTGCTGCAGCGCTCATCATTGGGTGTGTATATTATGTTCTGTGTTGACGAACAAAAAAACTGAAAGCAACTGTCAAGGGACGAAATTCTGAATGGAAAGACTCTCGACCGGAACTCTAATTACTTTGCACGATTCTGTTTTGAGCATGGTATTCATTTGTGAGTGTTCTCCCTGCCTAGTCCGCGCACTGGTCACCAATTCGACTTGCAGGAAACGCGTAGAAGTGATAGCAGATGATGAAGCTGAAATGTACGTGCGTCACTTGTAACATTCATATTGCAGGGGCGCAGCTGCTCAGCGAGCCCCAGCATTGAGGCCAGCCGGAGAATGGTGCAAACGTACGACTTTGTAGTGACGTCGGGCGGTATCGGGCCCACCCATGATGGTACGTTTATTGTGAACATCATTTCAGGCACACGACCATGACGCCATTCGTGTCTTTTCGCCTACAGACATAACATATGCATCTTTGGCGAAGTCTTTTGATCAGGGCCTTGTATATCACGATGAAACTCTCGCTCGTATGGAGGAGTCTGGCAAATATCGAACTTGGGTATCAAAACAGAGCGAGGAACAGCGAACGGCACGGAAACGTATGGCACTGTTCCCTGATGCTGCGGAGGTGATTTTCGTTGCAAGCGACATATGGGTGGTGAGCATGCTTGAATACGGCTCTAAGACTGGTTACTAATTTCGACAAGCCCGTTGTTCGCCTGCAAGGAAATCTTTGCATATTTCCAGGGATACCCACCCTCTTCCAGAAGATGCTAGATAACCTGAAACCCTTCCTTCCTCTCCCACCTGAAGAGGAGCGACCTTTCCGGCTCCAAGTGTTCACGGGGTAAGCATCTTATCTTATCTCCCTACTCGTAATGATTTACTGATCGTGGTTCTAGATTACCCGAGTCGTCTATTGCCCCGTTCCTCACCGACCTTCAAAAGCGAGTACAGCCTGAGGGTATTCGGATAGGCTCTTATCCAGTCCTACAGAAAGGTGTATATGTGTCGCTCATAGGCGCGGACCGTGGCCGTGTACATCAGCTTGGCGTGGAGGTTGAGAAAGAAGTGGAGGGACGTGTTGTTACCGAGGCAGAAGCGGAAGCCAAGCGGCAATTAGGCTGCCAGTGATTGAATGTTCAGTCTACTGTATCATATACTTTCCGGATGGGCGTGCTGCATTTTGTTGCGTCTTCATTTCCACATACTTACAATCTACACTTTGCTTCTCACTTGCCCACTGGTTTTCTTAGGTCGCTGATACTTGTCTCATTCTTTCGTTTCTCCTGCTTAGTAAACGATTCAGAATGCAGGGCGTACGATCCGTTACACGCCACCATATACTATCTGAAGTGCAGGTCCTTCGTCGCCGTAAACAGGGTCTCTGTCAAACCATGCTATGTCTTTGATGGCTTCAATATTTGCCTTCTCATCCTCCCTACCATAACACAGATCCCAGTCATTTCCCTTGGGGTAACTTCCGACCATCTCAAATCCACCGTCCAAGTCTTGCAAGAGCCTGTGCCCCACACCTGCGGGAATAATAATGACATCCCCGATCTTGACTTCCGTTTCTACCTTTCCAGGATTGTCTTCTCCACCGAAACATAGCCTCGCGCGACCAGATGCGATGCATAGTACTTCGTGAGTGGTGCTATGAAAGTGTGTCGTGTTGTACATAGTGTACCTCCACTGGGGCTCGACGACGCCGATGGACCTCAGATGGGCCTCGATAATAGCAGCTGATATCGACGGTGGGAAACATTCGTGATATATGAGGAGAGGGTAATTTTTCAGGGATGTGTTTGGGATGAGATTGAGGCTAGGAATGAAATGAGAAGACACTCGAAGACTTGGAAGAGGTGCTACTGGCGTTGTCATCAGTACTGATGGTGGACACTATTTATTATTACCTAATTATTAATCAAAATCAGTTGATTCTTGCTGGCGATTATGTGGATTTATATGATCATATATTATTCCAATCCTTTCCTATATCTTCTTCTCATAAAAACTTGGCCTGGGGTTTCCAGTTCTCTCGAAGTACCGAGTCATTCAGTCAAGCCCCTGTAAGGCGCGTGACGTCACATCGAGGAGTGCCACGTTTGGCTGTGGCTATGTCATTAGTACAACTTCTAGTCGCATGATGTTTGAGGTTGCCAGGCAGATATAGGCTACTAGATGCTGACCCTTGTAGTTATCCGTTTCGGTGATTAAATGACGCAGATAATAGGGCGCCAATTCCTCCCGACATGACCCGATTGAAAAATATGGCTCCAGTTTAATGACGCCACTACTCAGGCTGCCATTATCTAATCCACCACCGATAACTATTTAAAAGCTACTAGTCGCTCAAGAACAAAAAATTTCAGTCTTCGTTTCCTCCAGACCATGTTCAAGGCGCGCTTGAGTGTTGTATGTGGTCGTGTACAACCTCGCCCGGCAAAATCGTCGGTCTCCGCAGCACGGACTTTTACTTCGTCTGCGCCACGGAGCAAACAACGTCTGGTCATATTGGGTTCAGGCTGGGGAGGCTATGAGATTCTAAGAGCTATTGATAAGAAGCGTTGGAGTTAGTCTCTGACTGCGTTCGCGGGAACGTGGTGTTGATGGCCCCCGTTTGCAGATGTCACGATGGTTTCGCCAACCAATGCTTTCAATTTTACGCCTTTGCTCGCCAGCTGTGCTGTCGGTACCCTCGAATTCCGCTGTGCAGTCGAACCGGTATGTCATATCATACTTCTGTGACATGTTCTCCCATTAATATGAATGTCAGGTACGGAGGTTTTCCCCACAAGTAGTAAGTCGGATCTAGAGATGTATTGGTTCGCATGCCACCGAGAACTAATTCATGTTTGACTTTTAGGTTTGTTACCAGGCCTGGTGTGATACAATCGGTCTGTCTACGCTTTCTTTGACCGTCGTGGGGATCTGATTTTTGTTTGTTCAGACTTCAAGCAAAAGACCCTGAAATGCGTAGGTACTCATTCCAAAGCCTATGGTCATGGTGCACTAAACAGCAGATTTCAGACGCCTGCCACGGCTCCTTTGGAATATGAAGGATCCGCCTCTGCCCCTCTTGCGGGAACAACCACAAAAGACACTTCGGACCCGGGTACGGGCAATGCGTTCAAGTTACGTTACGACAAGTTAGTGATAGCTGTCGGAGCTTACTCGCAGAGTACGTGAACCGTGTCGTGATACGCATCATTCTGATAAAATTAATGATAGCATTCAACGTACCTGGCGTCAAGGAGCACGCACATTTCCTGAAAGACGTGCGAGACGCTCGAGCAATTAGGACTCGCATAATAGATTGTAAGTGTACTTACTAGTCGTCATAGACATTGCTTACCCTACATAGGTTTCGAGCAGGCCAATCAGCCTGTCCTCTCTGATGTCCAACGCCGAAACTTGCTCAATTTCTGCATTGTCGGTAAGCATCCGGTTTCTGATGACGTTTGATCCTTTATAGTGATACAACACTTCATAGGTGGTGGACCCACGGGTGTCGAATTCTCAGCAGAGTTGCACGATTTGCTGCATGCTGAGATTCAGAGATACTATCCGACACTCGCACGTATGGCCAAAATCACACTTTACGACGTAGCGCCAAACATCCTAGGTAATTTTGACAAGTCCCTGGGAATGTAGGTAGCCTTTGTTTTTCTCCGCTATCACTGACAAGCTTTGAACCGATAGATATGCAGAGAACAAGTTCCGGAGAGACGGTATTAGCATTAAAACAAGACATCACGTGGAGCGTGTTGAGAAGGTCCGAATAACGCGGTGCAGTTATCCCAAGTCTCGACGCTGATTATCATACAGGACCGCATGTTCGTTAAAGAACAAGGAGAAGGTCCGTAGTCAACGCTACTAATTGTTTAGTTCAAACTTTTGCTCACTATGGCTACTATAGTTCCATTTGGTCTCCTTGTTTGGAGTACTGGATTGGCTCCTAATCCGCTTATCCAGTCGATTGATTCTCTTGAGAAACATGATAAGACACAAGGGTCCGCAGCCATGCTTGATTAGCCGCGAAGCGAAGCTGACACATGTGATTGTCTCTAGCCTTTTCACTGACCAAAACCTTAATGTCATAACAAAAGAAGGCCACGCAGATCCAGATGTCTGGGCTATCGGTGACGCTGCGAATATCAAAGGACAGCTCCATCCCGCCACAGCACAAGGTCTGTTTGCCCATAACCCTATTTGGCGCTCATGGGCTGCGGGCTTCTCATCCTGATAACGCCTATTTACAGTCGCGAATCAGAAAGGAAAATACCTGGCGCAGAAGCTTAACAAAATCGTCAAAGATCAGGAGCACACAAAGCCCTTTGAATTCCAAAACCAGGGGAGCTTAGCTTACCTGGGAGACTGGTGGGTGGCGGTCCATCAGAAGGCGAACATTTCTGATTCGGCTCTACAGGAAAGCAATCTATGACCGATCAAGCGCTGAAACTGTCAAGACTAAGGAGACCGGACGTGTAGCGTGGCTCCTATGGCGTTCCGCGTATTTCACTATGACTCTTAGTATCAGGAACAAGTACGTGGTTCCATTTTCGCAGTTGATTATGGGGCGTCTGATGTATACTGCTTAGAATTCTAGTGCCTACATATTGGTGAGTCCTGCGTCACTCCGATTGACATTCCGCGATCTCATCTCATTCCTGTACAGGTTCCTAAATTGTATGTTCTTGTCCGTGTACTCCGGTGATATTATGGTGCTAATACATAATGTAGGGATTTTCGGCCGCGATCTGACGCGCTTCTGATTTTCATGGCTGCGCCACCTACACCACGCTCATTTCACCCATAGGTGAGTCATTATCTGTCGCGGCGGCCATCTCGCCTGACTTGATAACAGACTGTATAGACTTAGAGATATTACCATACATAAGAATTCGTGTTGTTATGTTTACTGCTACAGTGCCAATAATACGTGGTCGATGACATACAAGAAATAACGCATAGACAACATTCAAGGATCACAAGCAAAAGTATTAGTGAGTCAAAAGTACCATAGGAAAGATCAAGGACTGCCAAGAGATAAGTGTGACAACAGAACGGAAGGACGCATTACAAAATGGTAACAGCTTTTCTTCGGATTTTGCGCTTTTCGGGAGGCACTGGGGAAGTTGGAGCTGTTACACAGGTCCGACATCAGCAAGATAACTTCCAGAGACGGGAGCACTAGGACTAACGATGGGGCTGCACAGCCGTTGGTTTATCCGACATTGCCTTAGCACCCGCCATAAACCCTTCCACAAAATCCTTGTCGTCTTTGACGATCTCAGGCGCCACCCCACAACCCTGAAGGTCTGCCATCAGTGTTGACCAGGCGGGTTTGATATTCTTGGAAGATTCGATGATGCCCCTAGTGGTGATTCCGACATGGGCCACATGGACAAAGGAGTGGGGCGCGGGGCTGGAGATTAGCCGAGTGCTCACTGAAGAAGATTTGGGTGCCTTCTTTTTTTCTTTCTTGTCCTTGCTGGATTTGAAGAGGAAGGGTTGGAAGACTAAAACACGTGTTATGGCATGACAACACGAGCGAGCATTGAAGCTCACAATGGTGCCGCGTCCGATCCGAGACTTTTTTGTAGAAGACGCTTGCTTCTTCGTCTTCGTCGAAGCAAAGTCCGAACATGCGACTCTGACGCAGAATTCAGTTTATTTTCAATGAGGTAAAAGGTAACAGACGTACCGTTCCGGAGAAATAGTGAAAGAAAGGCTTGTCTTTCGTGTACTCGAAGACCTCGGGGATGGAAAATGTCCAAACCACACGGTCTGTCTTCATGTCAACGAGACGAAACCAGTATTTCTCCTTGAGACGCACACCATGACCGCCTCGCTTCGGAGGAGACGTGCCATGGTGTGTGTCTCGGTCACGTCCGAAGACCAAGATTCCTTTGAGCTTAGAGTAGCTCCAGTTCAAATGAGGATTGTTGAAAGGCGCATAGTAGATTCGGACACCAGCAGTGGCGACCACTTTCTGCGTGCTGGGTTCGAGAACGGATGAGATGTACGGGTGGCGTTGTTGGTCTTCAGCGGTGAACGCTGACGATGGGTCATGCATCTATGCAAAATGTGATAATCTGGACAAAGAAAAGGTGGTTTTGAAGTCGGTGATCGATCGCAGAGAAACAACAGACACGGAACGTGTGTTTATGTACCATTCGATAACACAGGAGAGCGCCTGTGGGGAAGAGAAGGCTGCAGCGTGGCCCCCTCGTGTCATCATAATCTCTCACCGGTAACGCAGGACCGTTTACGGTATGATCCTTGTTGTCAAGCCTGTGAGGGCATACGTAGTGGCTGTTCCCGGTGATTTCCCGAGAAGAGGAGCTTCCTCCTGATCAGTGTCTAAGTCCATTTTAGCAGTCAAGGGCTCAAGTGCAGCCAGCGCCTAAAAAGCCGCATTTTACGGCTGTAAATGGTTTCAGACATGTAATACTGCTCATGATGTAAATTGAAATTCCAGTGATTACTTACCTTGCCATCGGCTTGTTAGTTTGTACGGTCGGAGATGAGGCTTACACGGGGTGTGTCAGGTTGCTAGGTCCCCAAAACCAAGACCTCATGCTGAGGATTCTCGTACGTACACATTAGGATGAGAATGTGATCTTTGTTGAAGAGCATCGCATCCCTACCACAAGATTCGTGGCTGAGTCCCGCGGTGGTACTACTGTACTATGACGTCTGAGAACATGGACGATTGTGACAACTCGAGATTACGATAACGTTACGTGTTACACATTACAAATTAATATCTATCTACTGAAGAAACAATTACATAAGAAAATAGCGCAGACAAATTAGTGAAGTGCTAAATATTGACTCATACTACCAAGTCAACGATCAAGAATATAGACCGCAAACCAACGTACCATTGGTACATATGCGGAGAAATTTTTCACAAGTTGTACGACTATCACTCTTCACGAGTCTAAATGTACAGCTGTTGCATATGGAGATAACACTGACATAGGTTTGCATCTGTTACATTTCTGATGCTTCTCCAGCGCAGCCGTCACAGAGGCCTGAGCTTCTACATTCGGAATAACCATCAATCATGCATGAGAAATCATCGCAGCGTGGACAACAGCAAACCATATCAGCGGTCCTTGGTGTACAGCAGTCACATATCCAGACTTGGCACATGCAGGTTGCGCCGCATCATTGACAAATTCAGCAGACATGACTCCAATCGAAAGGGTAGGTTGAGTTCCAGTAACCACGGAACAACTCCGTCAGGAATGCAGAGAATGCGCATCGCATTTGGGACACTTGGCTATTCAGCGACATTCCCAATGAAAGAACCACCAGTTACAGAAATCATAATCCAAAACTTTGGGTGAGTAGATGCGGGTGGTCGATAAGCCCTAGGTTCAAAATATGCTCATGATATTTCTGCCGCCAATCATTCACATCAAGACAATAAATCGATACGAGTCCGCTCTTACCTGTGCCTGAACTCGTTTCCGCACCTGACGTGCAATGCGATATTATTGTTTGTTCTCGGATGTCTGTAATATCGCAAGAGCAAAATCAGTGTCCACCACAGTCGACGCGGGCTCGAGAGGGAGGATGATACGAAGGTCTTGCACTTTGTATTCGATTTGCATGTATCGCAGTATGCGGACAAAGGCGTAGAAATCTCAGTGAAAAGACGAAAAAAACGTCTGAATCTGCACATGACGGTTGGTCGTGATACTATGGTTTCTGTATTGAGTTATTGACCGCATGTGGTTCGTTTTCAGGATCCAAAATTCCGCAGGTGGTTTTCATGATACGAAAAACCTTCATAATTATCTGATACTGCTAGTCGGTGATGATCGATGATCGTCGACGTCCAGGGCCCACTGCCCCCAGACATGCATGTGCATAGAAAGATGTGAAGCTCGTGAAGCCTGAGAACTTTGTTTGGTCACGTGATACTATATACCTCCACCTTCGCAACCTAAGGTTAGTAGCGCAGCTTGCATGGTGCATGATTGCTAGAAGGAGCAATTGCACATCCATCTTCTGCGATCGTCTCCATGACATGTCTTGGTTGTTCGAGTTCACCCATAGTAAAAGTTTCGAGAATTTTCAATGCTACTGAAGCTCCCTCCAAGATTTCTGCTCCTCGGCTGTGGCTCAGCATCCAACATCCATCCACCGCATCCCTAGGCTCAACTCAGTATTTGTCTCAGGGTTCACTTGTTTTCTCTGAATATTCTGTGCACACACCTTACAGGCTTGGGCCCATGGTGAACTCCAGGTGTTCCGCGAAGTTCAAAGCTCGAAAGTCGCCAGATCAATTGAGGACCAATTTCCTTCCATACTCCCCACTCTACATCAACTCTACATGGATCATCGATTATAAACGATCCCGCGTACTGCCAAGAAGTGGTGGGCACTGGGAATGTATGAAAATACGCCAACTGTTCGAGTACGTCAAGCTGGCGATGAAGGTGAGCGGCGTAGCAGCAACTTGAAGGAGTAGGTAGTGGCGACTGCCAGTTGCTGCGGGCTGTGTGGTTAGTAATGACACTAGACAGTTATGAGGCGATGTGCGTGAGAGGGAAGGTGCTGCGGTGATGGAGGTCAAAGCTGGGCATGATAAGCTGTGGGACGATATCACCTGTCCTGCAGGCAGACTATGGATGGCCTAGTGACCGTTCGCAGTGGTAAGGTGACTGGCACATAATCTAAGAGCATAAATGGCATCTCGGTAATGGCTTACTATTGATGCAGACACCAGAGGGATGCATTACCCGTACTTGCAGCGATAATGCACCATAGGTGCGCCACAGTTGTCCCATTTGATATATTGATATCTGTATGACACGGATCAGTGCATTCCAGTCAATCAATGCAGAAACGGATATTCATAGTACGTTCCTATCATACCCACTGCCTTAGCGATGAAGGCGCTGGACCTAATGATGGTATATATAATATGAACATCATCAGTTTACATCCGCTACTGATACCCATCCCTCGAATATGACCTTAGTCTTAGATGATGATGGTTTAAATTGGCGGTCGCTCACCAAGTCAAATTTTATCTTGAGCTATTGGATAGGTTCGTGGAGCGCCATTTTGATGATGCCGGCGATTAAATATTCGCTGTGATCCTGCAGTTGCCTTCTCTGCTGTTGCGATATATGACTGGGGTGAGCAAGATAGTGTCGAATACGCCTGAAGGACCACTTATATCCTTATGATCTTTCCAGCCCTTACATTTGGGCAAGAGGTGGGTTTATTCCATCACCGGAGCAGCCATCTTGCTTAGAATGGCGTTATAGGTTGAACTGGTCTGGGTAAGCAGAAACCCATATCAGAAGGTCGCAATCATTAATTTGGCGCAGAAGCAACGCTGGTCCCTTATGACTATTCTATATCTCATTGTCTGTAGCTTATGTTATAAGTGCAATTGACGCGTTAAACTGACTTATGTAAATGTTCTAGGTGCGCTATATTGAAATACCATATATCGTGTACGTGAAATTCAACGAGTTGGTGTTGGGCTGACGAGCCATATCTTCTCACAATTAGCATAAACCTGCTGCGTATGTCTCCCCGCATGCACTGTCCTTGTTTCTTCTGACTGGTGGCATATAGAAAATATTCCATCAATCTCGGTGACAAATACAGTAAGTAATCTGCTTTAACACCTGCATCCCCATCCAACTTATTGGACGTCTATGTAGGGGTGAGTAAGATTCTTGACCGGAGTATTGATTGAATGCAATAATTCCAATAGCTGTGAGTTTTGTTGGATCATTTTACCCTTCAAGGCGCACACTAACTAGGGTTTTCAGGCAAAATTTTCTTCCTCACACAGTTTCTGATGATTATGGTCACAAATACCGCGGTAAGCGGTGAGCTACTTTGGCATTATAATGTCTCAGTGCCTTAAACATTGTGCAAGTCATCACGATCACTCGGTTGCATGCAATGTATCAGCGATCGAACAAGATGCTCTCCTTTCTTGTTGTCATATTTGTGGCTATCACCATGGCCTGCGTAGTGATCGCCATAGTGGCAGTAAACCATATTTCAGAGGGTAATCATGGACAAATGACTTCGATGCACCAGGCTCATTGGACACATTCCAGGGGAAACCATTCTCTTCGGCACTTATCAGTGCATTATTGTTTTGGATGACGACGTCGCGCTTCTGATAGCAATGATTTGGACACTCACCGCTGCATGGGAGATTCTCGCACTGTGTCTTGCAGTCTGGATTGTGGCAAAGCACTTCTGTGAACTGCGACAAATGCCGACAGGAAGAGGGATCATTGGGGATAGCTTTACGGTGTTGATACAAACTCACCTAATTTACTTTGCAAGGTGAGCTCGTAATTTCATTGCGGTCACCTTTCTCGCTGAAGTTCTGCACGTGCTAGTTTTTTTACTGTTTCTTGTCTCAGCTTCATGGTACGCCGATCTGTCACTGGCAACTAGTATTGTTTATCATTTATGTAGGCCTCATTGATGGAAACCGAGACGTATTATGGTCTTCGTCAAATTTTCTTGATCGTGCAGATGTTTGTGCTGGCACCACGCCTTATCTTTAACGTTAGAAAATTTCACGCCAAGCTTATGGCCAGCTCCGACGAAGGAACCTCCATGGCTTCAATTGCTTTCCAGGAGCGCATACGGGTATCAACCAGCGGCAATGTGTAGAGCGGGAGATGTTCCATGCGATTGACATTACTAGAGGGACACTTACGGGGAGCAGGAAAATTACTGGGATACTTATAAAACTGTATTCGGAAGTTGAAAGAGAAAGAGAAAAAGATTTGGGCAGGCAGACTGGTTGCCTCACTACTGGGATCATACTAGGAAACCAATGGCAAAATTGGTTTTGGTTGACTATTTCAGTTTCAGCAAATGTATCAGCAGGGTCAAGACCCTGTCCGTTGATCGTAAGATCCAGGTGTTCTGAGTTACATAACAAGCAAGGAGGAGCAGTTATGTATAACGCCATAGAACGTAGACTACAGGATGGTGTTGACCGATGCGTATTTTTTTACCCCTCAATCCCATCAAATATCCACGTCCTTTGTACCATCCATCGTGGTATTGATGGGACGATGTATGTGAGTGAGACAGAGTAAAAAAAAGCCAGCTGATAATGATGTTTGGGGTCCAAAAGTAACGGCAAGAAGCCATTAACATTTGGATTCAAGCAGACCTATTCACCCGATCCATCGAGTATTCGCCACAGATCCGAGGGTACAGGGTCTCAAATCAGGATGTGGAGGACTGACACCGCATGAGAAAAACGTTGATGACAGGTGTCATTTGATAACACGATGAACGATGAGAACTGTGAGAGACTTCGGTTGCATAGAAGATCAACCCCTTGACCATTTTTCATAGCCCTGGCCCAACATGTCATGCCGATTGAAGGTTGTTGTCCGGCAGACCTCTGCAGAGTGGCACGTAACCGTATGCAATACAGACCTGTAGCAAGAATATCAGCACCTCGTGATCAACACTGGACACGGAAAACGTACTGTAAGGATCCGAGTATGAATGTCAGTAGATGTGAATCGGTTGCGTCATCATCACTTGACTATGATACGGCAAACAACATATTTGCATGGGATTGGATGGCAAGGAGTGACAATGACCTCTTCAGCACAGCGTATCAGGACAATAAGACAGCTCTGGATTGGTCGTCGACAATGACGAGTCGTGCTAACTTCAGTACTCTGATCTTCGTCATCAATCCCGCTACTTGGTTTCTTCTCTCCGAGTCTGATACGGTTTCTTCAGGGATGTACCTGTAGGCGTCCAAAATATTTCGGAGGTAAAACGAGTACTTGGTATCATGATACACCTTGATGAAGTCCATTGCTTCCAGTTGACGGACCTTATCCGAAAAGCTACCGGAAAGATCAGCGGATCTCCTCGCTTGTGCAGGTTGAACAGGCCGATTGCCATTTCCTGACGTTAAGCCGAGTGCACTGTCAAGTGTAGATGCGGTATCCGACAGTGCGCTATGGAAGACAATCGAGATGGACCCAAGATTTTCAGCTTGCTGAATGGATATCAGGAAATGCCAGAAGTGCACGATCGAATGATGAGTCCAAGTAATTCCTGATATTCCGTCGCATAGCGGTGCAGGTCCAGAGGGGAGCGAAGAAGTATCATCTCCCTGTGGAGGTTCCAGGATGGTGGCACAGGTAGCACCGTCCCATGGTAGGATGCCACGTAGAGGAATAAGCCATGCTGCCCTCTTGTAAATACTATTCAAGAAAAGCTTAGCCGAGGCAAGATCAAACGGTGCGATTAGTGATGGCCGAGTTTTTCTGTAAGGCCTGAGGTGCTCGTTGTCCAACGGCCGAAAACCAATATGCGGACCTGGGACATAATGAGGCTGCAAATCGTAAGCCGGAGTGAAGGTAAACTGAACAAATTCTCAAGACCTGGGGTATCAAGTTTGAAATAGAGGCAGTATAATATCTGGGTTGCTTTGTGGGTGGTTCTAGAGACACTTCATATGTCGAAGAGCGCGTGGTCTGTCGCGATTGCGAATCGTGGATGTCTGAGCACGAATCCTGCAGTGCAGGGCGCTTTCGGGCAATGCGAGCATAGGGGATTTCCCACTTGAGATGTATAAACTCCTCAAGGGCTTCAATTGCCAATGCTTCTTCGTCAGTCGGGGGAACCCCCCAGTCCTTAAGAACATGTGTTTGAGGCGCCGATATACCAACCTGCGGTGGGCTGATGCTGAATTGGTATAGTCGGTCGTGTTTCAGTGCTGCTGACAGTTAATAAGAGAGCAGGCCACTGGTTTGTAAACGGCCTACCGAACAGTCGTTTGTTAAAGGAGACAGACGGTTTTCTCCATCTGAGACTAGACGAGGCTGCATGAACTAGGTCGCGTCCGAGTTCCAGTGTCGCAGCAGAGTGCGACAACATTGGCCCTTCATCATAAACGTAGCTGTGAACTGTCAGTTTCATGAGAGAGTCGATGATAATTCCCGCTACCTTGAGTGGTGGGAGTTGGTTTTTCCACGAGAGTACAACCCCGGTATATTATTATGTAACCGCTAGGAACTTTGTCTCGTAGACTGTAGTCACTGTCAATTTAACATCGTTCATCGTCGTGTTCACTCGGATCAGTCTCGTTACCGGTATTACACTCCTTCGAGTCTTGCACCCCACACTCATAGGAGCGCCTTTATCTTACGGTTCGCACCTGTATTACTTTGCAACAATTATCAGGTCTGTGGACGAAATTTAGAGTGGCAGTCCCCAGCTTAAGTTGTTCAGCTCTTTGCGCAATGCGGTGAGTGCGTACCTGGCTTGACATGTTTACTTTATTTATTAGTATTAAATGTGGACTCAACGTTCCACGTTCCTCACCCACGGGTTAATAAAGAAAGCAATCTCAAATCAAACGAGCTATGTTTTTGAGGCCCTTCCGGACGTCTCATTTATCTCTTTTGTGCTCTTGTTACTAATCAGCTCTGGTTGTGACTGAAGTTTTATTACGAGCCATGTTCTCTTCATGTGAGCATCTCGATGGTCTGAGCTTTGACCATCTGTCAATACATTGAATCTCTGCTTAGACGTCCATAAACCTCTTTGGCTGGCAATGCCGAGGAGTCGAGGACAATCAACAGGCGCTGGCGCTGAGAGGCAAAGTGCTCAACATATGGCTGCTATCGGCGCTCTCATACTGAAGTTACTTTACATACTTGGTAAGGCTTGCACGTTTTGACGTGGATGACCATTGCGTTTATTTTGCTCCGGTTATTCTGCAGGGAACACCGTGTTGTAAGCACTCTGCATCTAGCCAAGAGATGCTGTTTTAGCGACAGTGGTGGGACACAGCTGTAGTGTCAGCGGAACAATGTCCTATGTCTCATATTGTTCACAAGGGAGCTGTCGATCGAGTCAATGGCGCCATGACCTCCATAAGTGGACACACTCACCCGAAACAAAAAACCGGAAGACCTGTGCATCCGCAGATTTATGTGGGATTGGCTATATAAGAGGTATTGTGCTTGAGCACTAACAACTACTTTCAATCATGCATCGTATTTTTGAATTCGACGATATCATTTATGCCGTGTTACAGCACGTCAAGTCCTCTGGGACGGACTTGGTGAACGTGGCAATGACATGCTCCAGGCTGGCGGATTCCGCCCTCAATATCCTTTGGTCTAAACAGTCAAGTCTGGCACCCCTCATCATGTGTCTACCGCAAGACACCTGGGAGGTTACGGAGACCGAGCAGGGCCATATTGTTGTAAGTGAAGTACAATATTCGAGTCTTGACAGGACAATGCTCACCGTGCTTCGATTTGTAGCGTTCTTCCAGAGATCCAACTCCCACTGAGTGGGAGCGCCTCAGAATGAACGCATCAAGAGTGCGCCGGCTTGTTGGCAGTCATGGTTTCACTGACACGCTCAGGCTACCTCGCGGTGAATCGTTTATCCCGGACCCAGATGTCAGTGGTCATGTCCTGCAGAGGCTTTTTGCTTGGTCCCGTCCCGCCACACTCTTCCCAAACCTTTGCGAATTGCATTTCGATGCCGTGTTCAGTCTTCTGGAATGTAGCTCGAGATCCTGGCTGCTTCGGCAGTTCATTTCGCCTGGATTGCAAGCGCTCCGGTTTGATGTAATTGGCATCCCAACGCATAAATCAGAGCAATGGCTTGCTACTATTCACGCAGAAACGCACGGTCTGCGCCAACTGACAGTATCGGCAGACGATGGTGATACGGCTTTGACAGTCCCGAGTCTTGGAAAGCTGCCAAAGTTAATTAGACTGGCCATCTTCGGAATCGATGTGTGCTTGACGAGGCAGACGATAGCCAATATCCAGCAAGCACGGTGTCTTCAAAGTCTCAAGCTTAAGTTGTTCGGAACCTCCTGCGATGCGGGCGGTATACCCCTTGAATTGCCTAGTCTCAAAACCCTCCATCTCTCTGGTGGTTCCTTGCCACAGTGCACGCACTTCCTTCGTCAAGTCACCACCCCACGACTATCACACATCGATATCAGGTACCGCGGATCTGCTAGCCCGGCCGAAATGACCGCGTTCATAGAATCCTTGTCCACTTCGTGCCAAACTGTTGGATATTTGGAACAGGTCCATGTGATCGACGAATCGAACATTCCTGATCTTCTGCTCATCATCCCACTCTCCTCCGAAATATTCCGGCCCTTGCTCAAGTTCAACAGGCTGTCGTCTGTTAAATTTGTCGGCGTTGGAAACTTCAACCTTGATGATGGGTTCCTCTATGATGTCCCAGATGCCTGGCCGAGTATTCGGGAATTGAAGCTCACCTCCTGGAAGAGACGTGCCATATATAGCGTCACCTTCACCGCCATGATGTCACTGGCGTCAAGGTGCAGATCGCTGCAGACCCTACATCTGACGGTCGATGCTACGCAATCGACGATAATTCCTCGAGCACCAGACGGGACAGAGAAGCTTTGGTCTACGCAAACGGCCCTTCGCAACCTCCATCTCGGGTACTCCCAGGTGTCGGAGGTTGCACGCATACCGTATTTCCTAGCTGAGGTATTTCCAACTCTATTCGACTTCAAATGGTATGACTATTACTGTGGGCATTACGACGATCCCGATATTGCTATGCAATCAGCGCTATCAGCACTGAATGACGCGTTGCAACAACTATGGGCGCTTCGGAAGTCAACTGGCGACGACGATTCGGATGAGCGATGGGAGGAGGATTCAGACGACAGTTGGACGTGAGGAATGGAGGTCCCATCGTAACACAGTCGATGTTATATCTATACTAGAGCGATATAGCTGCTATATACGTCTGTCATGCCTGTATTCCCGGTGATGGTGTATGCCTGAAAGTAACAACGCCTCGAAAAATGTAAATCGCGCTGTGGTTCGCGGTTTATCGCATCTCATAACCACCGCTCATTCATTATAAGTCGTATCGTTTCACTGGGCATATGCTGAGAGTTGCGGTTGTGATATACCATGTACTCAAGATCTTTCGTTCGCGCTAGACGTATGAGAAGTCCTGTCTGTAAAGCTCTTCGCCATCCAACAAGGCAACGTCGTCATGGAGAGGGCGATGCGAGCTTAGTGTACGATGCACAATAAATATGCTTTCAAGCAAGACAGCAGGATCAAGCGGAAACGTGGCTCCCTGATTCTAAATCAAACGGCTAGGAGAAATGCTTAGGGATGACTTGGAGTTTGTTTCGGTCATTATGACCAAACCACGTCTCCGAACGTTTCATCGGTGAGAATGAGAACCACCGTCCCATAAAGCTATATCCACCACGACGATCTGCAGAGAGGATAGGATTCAGAAATCACGAAAGTGGAGCATGTGAGAGGACATATATTGTTGCAGGTCTACATCAATCAAATGATAATAAGTAAATGATATCGATGAAGGACGAGAGAGATTTGGTATGTTGAGTCTGCTGAACTCTGACTGATAACACTCAAGGTTATTAACTGAGGGGGTGATGAAGCTGATGGCGCGATGGAAGGAGTCTCCCAGCGCTCACTCTCTGAACGAAGGATTTTGCCTTTGCCGCTGAGCCTGTAAAAGCGCACCGGCAGTGGTGCACGATGTGGAGCCACTGGAGCGGTCGGGTACTATTTCAAAGACGAGTGGCCGAATCCATATTAGAGCCTGTTGAAAGCGGATCAGATATGGAAGAAGCGACTTCAACATTTGGTGCCCTAGTCGTTGAGGCAAACTGGAAGAAGAAATTAGTCGAGACGGTGGTATTTCAAATGAGAAAATGCTATTAGGCCGTCCTATCGTTCAGAGTCCAGACCAAGATCCGGGGAAGCTTGGCCGAATGGACCAGCCTGAGGATGTGTCTTGAGTATGTCACGTTGACGGGAGTCGTGTGGGCCAGCCCTGATGCATTTCTTGTCCAAGGCTACCTCCGAATCATTATTAGTTACTCGGGTGAAGACAGAGTACAACAGTACTACATAAATGGGACTCAGAGTAAGGCTCGCCTAGTCTCGTGCAAGAACAAGACATGCGGCAAGCTCGGCATCGTTTCGGACTTCGAAAATCATGCGTTCTGCACGCCTCAAGCATCTACAGGGGCCCAACGCTATGGAATACAACAGTCATGAGGGAGATATCGATGCGTGGGAACAAATTGGAACCATATCCGACAAACCCGACCATTCGTGTTAACTAGTAAGTAAGCACTATTAGAAATTATGTCTTTACTGGCAGGTTGGAACCGCATCAATGTTCACTCCAAGTCCACACCATAGATCTAGGCCGACCTGAACTTACCTCATTTCTCATCACTATCAGAAGGACGCCAATGGATAAGGTAGAACAACGTAACATTGTTATTATCGGCGGTGGAATCATTGGTGCGTAGCCTAGTAGTACTACTAGTTCCACAGCCCGCTTATTCAAATCCATCTAATCGGCTTCGACAGGATGCAGCGTTGCTTACTACCTGTCCAGGCACCCATCATATTCTACCTCGACAACAAATATCATAGTTCTCGAAGCCTCGGCAAACGGGGTAGCGCAAGGAGCTTCTGGAAAGGCTGGTGGATTGGTTGCCAAATGGGCATATCCACGTGAAATCGTAGATATCTCATTTCCAGAGCACGTTAAGCTCGCTGAAGAGCACAACGGTGCTGAAAGGTGGGGCTGGAGATTCGTTGGTTGCGGCAGTTGGGAGGGGGAGGGGGAGGCGTTTGGCGAGAGTGGATCTGGTGTTGGCAAGGGAGGTAAACGCAAAAGTTTGGAGAAGACACTCGGTTTCGACACTAGTACTGTGGCAACGGAAAGCAGAGCGGCCAAAGGGCTGCCTGACGACTTAACTTGGGTCAAGGAGGAATTAACCACGTCATACAGCCCAATGTCTGGTCCAGATGGAACAGCACAGGTTCACCCGTATTTATTCACCACAAGTATGCTCGACCTCGCGAAGGAGACAGGAGCTCAATTGGTAGAGGGAACTGCTATCTCTGTTGAGCAGGTTAACCGTCGTGTCACGGGCATCACTTATCGTGATCGGTCTGACTCCGATTGTATTAAAACTCTCCCTGCAACGCATGTAGTGTTATCGGCTGGAGCATGGTCGCCATCCATCATACCTTCCCTTCCAATTGCAGCCACCCGCGCTCACAGCGTTACCATCCACCCCAAGGCCGGTGTTACGATATCACCCTACGTATTATTTACAGAAATCTTACTTCCGCATTCTCTCAGCGCCTCTCCCGAGATATATGCGCGCCCGGATAACGAAGTGTATGTTTGTGGTCCAGGAGATGACTCGACATTGCCTAGCAATGTAGATGACGTTGAAATCGATCTAGCGGCTTGTCAAAGCATAACGAACCAAGTTGCCAGCATCTCCCAGGAGCTGAGGGAGGGAGTAGTCGATAAGCGTCAAGCATGCTTTTTGCCAGTGGTACGTACTGGTGGGGGCCCCATCATCGGGGAAGCAGAGAAGATTGCAAAAGGTCTATATATTGCAACCGGTCATACCTGCTGGGTAAGTGATACACCCCGCAATAATTTTTTTCACGAGTGTGTTTACCGGTGGGCTTCGAAGGGGATTTGCAATGCGCCTGGAACAGCCAAAGTAATCGCAGAACTTATCATGGAAAGAAAGGCTCGCTCGCGTAATTTGACGAAATTGGCACCATCGAGGTTCTTGTAGGAAAATTCCAGGATGCGTTCCAGGCGGCCAAGGTGGTATCTACTATTCGGAACCGTGGGGCGTAGTTTCTGTGGTGCACTTGCGCAATTTGACGAAATAGGTACCCTTGATTTTACGACGCGCTACAAGCAGTAAAAGTGTTCAGAATAGTTATCCGCTGAGCTACCTCAACTTGATCGTGGGTCGACCGTTGCATTGAATGTGTCACTTCGATATTAAGTGTGACTCGAACGTAAATATAGCTGGATCATCGATGAATAAATGGAGCAAGGACAAGCGCCCTATGAGTCAAGTCAGCTGTGCGAGTCGGAATAAACCCCTATGATTTACATACTACAAAATGCGTGACACCGGAACAGAAGCCCGGCACCGCGGCTGTGTTTTCCATGAGAAATTGACACGTCACAGGCTTCAGCAAAGCCAGCTTACAATGTTCCTCAACTTATGTAATGTCAATATTTTATATTATGACAAAAAAAACTTAGCAAAAATACTATAGAAATTATTGCTTTATTTGGATAGTACCTTCGTACTTCATCGAAGCTTTCATCCATTGGTCCATTAGAAGACGTTTCAGAGTTGACCGGTCGATTCTCGGTCAGTTTCCATTGTCCGAGTCATATCATCCCTGATGGTTTTAAATTATCAACGTTGCTACACAGCACCCAGCCTAATTCGGTTGACCCGAATTTACGTCCAGCTGCAAAGCACACAACATATCAGCCTCGTGGCTTGTCAGTGATTATATCGGTCACACTAAAACGGGACGAGCGTCAAGTGAGCAACTTAATTTCGCATTTTCTTCCCGCTCTCATCTCAGATTCTCACAAGTCTTGCTCCTTCTTTGGCTAGTGGCCATGATCTTTTCCCTTTAACTACTCCTTTGACGATCTTTGATTCCACGTCACGTATCATATCGCACTGCGACTAAATCATAGTGCTTTAAACCCTCAAAAACACGTACGGTATGTCTAAGCCTTCGGGTTTCTCACTATGTCCGCCTAGGCTGCGGAATATGTCATGTACTTGAAATTTTTGGCCATATTCACTAACCCTATTCAAATACTAGAGTCTGGAATCTGACGAACATACCACGCTTCAACAAATCATCCAAAAACCTCTTTGACATTCTTTCATTACGCACGCACCCTCGACATTGGGTATCACCCTCCCTCGCAAGTTTCAGACATGAGTTGTAGCCGGCCCCATTTACTACCTTCAAAACAATATATCTCCGCCGAAGACTGTGATCTCCTCGAGTATGTCCACCGTTACAGGCATCAGTTGGCACTCGCTGACGCATTTGCAACAGCCTTCTTTGTTCTCGTTTCAACGTCGCAAAGACGACGTTAGAGCCGGCATCCGAGATTCCGACAACCTTAGACATGCGCGTCAAACAGGATGCTCACATTCCTTCTCATGTCATCGCCGTCTTTGACATCCCAGAGAGCGAATGGGACTCATCTTATCAGCCTCTCTTGGTACCCATTCGTGTCGACCTCTTCACCCGTGGTTTTCGCTCCAAAATAATTCCACTCAGCCCACCTGGTTCTACTTTTCCGGTACCCTATTGCGCTGAAAATGCCGACGGGCAATATGTGACACTCCCCGTAGTCCCACTACTTGTCCCGCACGCTCCTTCCATCCCTCTACTCTTCCTCTTCGGACTTGGGCTTGAAACACGATCACATCTGCTATGTTGCCGCCTCCTCCCCGCTGAGGTGATAGGAGAATTTCCTGCTCCTCCCACCATGGCTAACATCATGGCAACGCTGTGCAACGACGAACAACTCCGAGAGCGTAGCAAATTCAATCAAGGACTATGGAAGAACATACTGTCTTTAGGACCACGAGACTCGCATTTCATCGAGCTTGCCCAGACAGCGTGGAATGTCACAGTGGAAGCACGGCGAATCCGACAGCGGAACACGGCGTCTCACATCATATCGGTCCCGAATTGAGAGAACTCATGTCCGTTTTAACGTTTTCCCTTTTCATTCCGCTTTGCTCATCTCGCTAAAATGGCCTTTATACGACACTTTGCTGAACGAGGATCATGATTAGCTTCTGCTTACATCTCACTTACTTTACGCATCGCAATAGATTTGCTAATTCTTTACTCCGACGTTCTTTCATCCCCCTCCGATCGCTAATATCCTACGTGTAGATAATCATTAATTTCCTCGCGATGACAGCCGAAAAGAGTAGAAAAGTAATCTTGAGGTGCGTAGTGTTGCAAATCATTAAGTGAGGTCACCGCCCGGTGCCGTAGTGGACGCCTGTCATCCGTTGTTGGATCCTCCCTTTTCCGTCATCGAAGAGGCCGAGGTTGGAAAATAAACACACCTAACTTTTTGCGGTGCTGGCACAATGCTGGCATACCTATTTACGGTTGCTTGTGCAAGGATAGCTAGTATTCGAAACCCACATCGATATTCTAGCCAATGTCATGCTCCTGCATGATTAAACTAGTACACACACAAGATGAGGTACTGTATAACTCGAAAGATAGTCCACAAATGCATAGAAAAAAAAAACAAAGAAACACCTAGCAGTTCACCCCCTCACAAGTCCATCTTCTCCCCATCCACACGACTCCGCCTCCTCGCATACTCGCTCCTCCTCGTGCGCTTCTTTGCGCTCATAAGCACATCCCCACCCACTTTCGCCACACCATGCGACTGCCCGACGTTCATGCCCATGCTAGACCGTATCCTTGGCATGCCGGCACTCGCATGGGAGCTGGATGCACCCACACGTGGCCTCGGAATAGCACTCGCGCCAGCCTGCTGGGCCTCTCGTTGCGAAGCCAACTTTGCAATCACCTTTCCCCTAGATATACGTGGCCGCCGTCCGAGCATAACCTTCGGCTTCGGCGGAATTGGAGGCTTTGCGGTGGCGAGCGTAACAGCTGCTGCTGCAAGGGACATCCGAGGCGGTGCCCCCGAAGGCTTCGACGAAGGGCTGATCGGCGCCAAGGGCTGGCTGAATATTCGGCCCTGACTTCGGGGGACCATCGGGGAATTCACCACATGTGCCATTGCATCTGCTTCTTTTTCCTGTTCTTTTCCTTTCTCGTTGATCCTATCTTTCACCTGGAGTGGGGAAAACGACGGCACTGGCAGCCTGCTGGTCTTGGCCAATGATGATGCAGTTGGCGCCGTGAGGGTAGAGACGCGAGCTCGAACCGTGCCAATGGTTGCACCTCTTAATGTACCAGTGAGAGAAGTCTTTGAGCCCATGGAGGATACGTGTGCATTATTTGTTCGCGAAGCAACACCGAGGGACGAAGCAGAGTTAGTCCTACTATGGCTCATCCTACTTGACGTCCCTGGAGCAGGGAACTGAATTGGAGACTTCGACATCTGGGATGACGTTGAATCAGCTACTGGTGCAAGCGAACTCCCGGAGGGCATCCGTTTGACATTACTGACCGATGGCACACACTCTTTAGGGACGGGTGGCACTCCCGAAGAGCCAGGGATGATCAAAGGTTTTTTGGACATCGACTGTGCTTTTGGCGGCTCTTTGGTTACTTTGGAGGACATAGATGGGGCTGGAGTCTTCGTCTGAGGTGCGGGTGCGGGCTTTGCGACGAGGGTGTTTGGCTTCGACCCAGTTGTTCCGCGATTCCAAACATTCGAGACGATATTCTTTGCGGAAGAGAGGAAACCGAACCGTGATGTTTGCTTGGGTGTCTCTGTAGGTTAAAGTCAGCAGAGTTGATTCGAACCATAATTTGTTCGGACAGTATCAGAATCTAACTTACGGACACCCTTGCCTATACTTGGCCTACCCATGCTGCTCCGCCTCTTGGCTTTGTTGGCATCTAGCTTCCGACGAATGGCCTCACGTTCCTTAAGCTTCTTTGTCTCTTCCCTCTCCAACTCTGTATCCTCAATAGGGTCGATGCAAAAACGTTTAGACTTCCGCCTATCATTCTCTTGCTCATCTTCCTCTTCGCCGTCATCATCGTCATCATTGTCGCCAAATCCTCCTGGTACGACCTTCTTCGAAACTGGGCGTAACCTCACACTTGAGGTAGAAGGAACGCGATCCTTCTTCACCACAACGCTCGACTTACGTGTCTTCCCAGTGATGGAGGCGGGCCCAGCGGTGGTCTTTCGCTTGCCCAAAACAGGTGCAGCGTCTGCGCTAGATAGCAGTCCGCGTCGCGCAGCATAGTGGCTCGTGATGCTGTCCATCTTATCGAATTGTGCTTGGTGCGCTTTATCGAATAGCTGACTAGAACTAGCTTTCTTCTCCTGCTGCAGGTCCTCTGTAATAGAGTGTCTTGACGTGGACTGTTGCTGGCGTCTCAAAACATCAAAGTCTACGTTTGCGACGCCCTCCGATCTAAGGCGCGCGTTCATGTCGTCCAACACGCTTTGTGCCGCACTTCGAAATTGCGCGTTTGAAAGACGGTGCTGAGGATTAGGAGATCCAAAGATGAAAGGCTCAGAGCGGGGTATTCCCAGTTCACCGCTGGTCTTTTCTGGGGAGCGCTGTGGGTGAAATGAGTTCGCATCCTCCCGAGCGCGAGTAAGCCTTGGCGCTGGGGAAAATAAATCTTTTGGGACGTCAGATGGCTTTTCGTCAGACTTCGGGGTAGCACCTGTATTGAATTTCGAACGCGCTGGCGTGGATGACTGGAGCGTGCCGGAGAAATCGACATCGATGTCCATGTCGGAAGTATTTGCAGGTTCAAAGGCAGAAAATGTTGGAACATCTGGGTATATGCGCTCGCGTTTGGCTCCTCCAGGCGAGAGGGGCCATACACCGCCACCTTCTGCTCCCCCAGGCGTTTGGGGCACAAGATCAAAGGATGTCTTGAATGGATGTAACTTTGGCGGGGAGAACAACGAGTTATTAGGTATGTTTGAGGCGACTAGACGGATTGTAGTCGTTGCAGGCCCCTGAGATATACTGAGACGGGCATTGTCTGGTGCTGGGAGACCTGCACGAGCGTTCTGTCCTGGCACGGGCTGAACTTCGGGCTCCGGCTCAGTCGGAGCCGTGCTCTGCGATTTGCCACTTTGCGTGGAAGTGAGAGAAGACTTCGATGAAGCGGTTGTGGTTGTTTCAGAAGACACATTCCCGCGTTTCAGTCCAAGAGAAGTGGCTATGGCTTTGAGAGAGGAACCAACACTTGAAGCTGAATAGCAAGTTAGATGTTTTCATTTTAATAGCACCCGAAAAGAGTCGGCTAGATACCTTTGCCCCCGTTTGTTCCAAACTCTCCTGCTTGTGTGGCATTACGCGCCTGGTTGTTTTTGAGTGTACTCGCAGCATCTTCATCAACTTCTGCAATGCTGTCCATGACAATCTCCCATTGTTCACTCGGGCGCGTCAGTGCAGATGAACTGCTCCCTTCCTCTCTCGCAGCATCTTGTTCATCTTCACTTTTGTCGCTCCTAGCTGCATAGCTCAACGGATCATCAGGCGGAAGTGTCTGTGCGTGTAGCTGGAGACGCTCGACGAGATCCTTGTTCTTTCCATTAGCTTTGATACGATGAATCTTGCATAATTTGACTAATTGGTCACGTTTGAGGGAATTCAGAGCCGGGCTATTGAAGAGAATTTGGGTGGTTGTTGCCATCGTCAAAGCATTTGATAAAACCAAGTTGAGCCTATAATCCAGTTCAAAATAGGTCACCTGATCGCGTTGCATCACGTGACTAACATTGTCTACGATATCGATAATCAAGTGCCGGGGTGCCCGACCGGTACCTGCACGAATTTGTGTATTCATGCCTATCCAGATATTCCTGAGCCCCTCTATCCAACCAAAATGTGTTGGAACCAGTTCCCCTTCAGAGTATACGAGACTACAAGCTGCGGCCTCGGTGCCTTGGGTGCCCCCTCGACTTAGACTTCTGAATGTCGACTTTTCCGAGTCGACTCTTTCAAGTCGGAGAAGGGCACTATGGTGTGTCTGATGCAAATTGAAAAAATGCTTGTAGCAATCTCCCTATTTGAAGTGAGCCATCAATGCTTGGATATAACAGGATGCAATATTATGACTCGGGAAGAAACTGTATGAGTCCCCTCAATGGACCACAATATTCATCGTTGCGATTTCCTTGACGCTGGTGATCTGGAAGGCACTCTAAGTATATAGCCTAGTAAAGTGGGTGAGTAATTAAATGTTAAATATAAAGGTTTCAACTTGTCTCGACCCTTTAAATTTCCCTTCGTTTGTTAAATCGTTAATTTTTTGTTTCCCGCCGAAAAAAAATCCAGAAGGAGGCATAGGTCTAACAAGTTACAATATTATGAAGTTCAGTTCTTAACTCTTCGTACGCGTATACACCCACCAAGTATACGCCGACGATTTGTTCTAGGCGTATCACTGCGTTGCGGTTTCGTTGCCATCGGCCCCGGGCCACCCAGCTTGTTGTTGGTGATGTCTCAGTCCATATATTAGACCATTGTAATAGTTATTTTTACGAACCGTTCAACTATGGATTTATTTTGTTTCACTCTTTCTACCTCTCTTTACTTGTTCTGTGTTTTCACTTGCATCTCCACTCCCTACTCAAACGCATACCATTATTCAGAACAGTGCACAGGAACGGCTGTCCTCTGTACTCGAGGGTAGCCATCTTTTGCAGCGATATCATCAACGGGCAATTTTTGCGCCACCTGTTGCCCACCAAACTCGCGGTCGTGGTGTTTTTTAGACAACATTCACGAGTAGTGAACACGGCACCTCCAGAAACCAAGGTCAGAATGGCCAAACATCACCATTGCCACCGTCGACGGCGACCCCCTTCCTGCCTCAATTAATGGAAGGTACCAGGAGTTGACTTGGCTTGTTGATGCACGAATGGTAGTAGGGCATGCCCTTACTAATCGTGCCAGGTGAGCTGCCTGTCGTTGGCTACCTGCCACCTGCTCTCCCGGTGGCGGTACATAAACACGTTCTCACATTCAGGCAACTATTACTCTTTCTTCTTCGTACAGCCTGATTTTTCCGCGGCCTGGAGACTAATATTGATAGTAGCAGACAGATTTTGAGCGGATCACGGTCGCATTTTGTGATCCACGATCCGGCCAAAACCCGCGTGCTTCCCTTCCACTGGCATTGCATTGGAAACAACTACGATCCTTTTACCATATGAAACCCTCTACTACGATATTAGTGGCAAGGTCGCCAACTTCGTAGCAGTACCTTTTTGTCATTTTAACAACGCTGACTGTGACATTGTCGACGGTGAGTCTTTGTATGGACTAACGCTAGGACTAACGCGTTCCGACAGAATTCAGTCTCGACTTTGTTATTTGATTGCGCTTAAGGTCCAGCAGCCTCTCATCACATACTCTCAGGCTCAAGCCGCTGCAACTCTCGGCGACAATGCAGGCTTATCTAATCTAATTGTCACGTGGACCGGTGACAATACTGTTTCGATCGCACATGAAGGCCTAGTTGATCAAAGGGTTCTTGGAGGTTCTCGGCTACAGTTTTTCAGGGACAATGGAGCATCAAACTGCGGTGGATTTCAATCGCGAAGATGTGGATACACCTATGGCGATGTGGCAACAACAGCTAATTGAAGCCTTTCAACTGGAAACAATTGGGAATATGCCGGTTACGGACAATGAGTGTATGCAATCGGTGGATTGCTTTCTCGATGCTTCTTTGGTAGGTCCATGTTTGCGCATATGGGTCCCAAAAAACTTCCAAAAGCAGCTAAAATTTTGCTAGCAATCTGCTTAAGAGGAAATTTCGAGCGTGACTTGATGGATTGCTTTTGAAACGTCACGTCACAATCCACTCGTCCCTTCTTGTTCCCTTGCAGGTTTATAAAGGTGCCCCTCCTGTCATGGAACCCTCAGTCAAGTTCCCCTCGAAAAACGCGTCCGTCATCTACTTGCATTCAACCCCTCGAAGCCCTTCAAGCTTCCTTGCCATTTAAGCCGCTATTTTCAGTTCTTCCGCCTTTATCACATCACAATGGTCTCGCAAACGGCTAACTACGTTCGTCACATCGACTCGGAGAACACTCCTCCCGCTACACGCATTACTGCGAAACCATCCAAAGTTCGCACCGGTATCCAGGGTGCCTCTCGTCGTCGCCGAGCTCTCGTTTCAGGCGGAGCCCATTACCTTAGGCATGCAATTGAGCATGCCAAGAAGCGCAAGGAGCAAACTCCGTCCAAAAGCCCTCTTGCTCCAGTGCGGATGGATGTCCCCACTATTTCTCGCGATGTCGAGATGGGAGACTCAACAACAGTGTCTAAGATCATCTCCCTTCCCAGACTCCTCGCTCGACCCAAGCCCACTGAGATCCCGGTGTCCATACTTCAGGCTGTGGCACCTGAACTTGTTCACACCCATATTGATTACATTCGCGATGGACTAGAATGCCTCGGGCCCGAGTAAGTCAAGATTCATCTGGTAGTCGATCGATCATCTGACGAATCCTTTTTCAGCATGCTCCGTGTCCTTGCAGGGATCAAAGCTGAACCTGCTTCCAATGTCCTCCCGCGGGAACTTTCGATAATTGTCAACGATGTTTCGTCTGACGTGCCCACCCACATGTTCGCGGTCTTCTCATCCCGCCAGCCGGCCCCTGCTCGCCGTCGTCGCGTCACGTTGTTTCCTGCACACAATCTCGTTTTTGCTATCCACTGCGCGAACCTTCCGGTTCTACCTACTCCAGCACCAGCAATCGCAGAGTGCGCAGGCCAGGTGATCAAAGTGCCAGTGGTTCCTTTGTGCATCCCTGCCCCTGAGGTTTTCCCTCAGCTCTCCTCATTCCTATATACGAAGCGTATCGACCACCTTCTTGGGTCACTTATGCCACTACCCACCCCACCCCAACTCTACCTCGATGATCCTACCACTGTCATGCCTCTTCTCAGACAGTTCGCTCAGAAAATTGCCGATACATATACGGTGAGCGCTCTGCTGCGTCACATTACCAAAGTGCACAGCACGTGGCGCAATACGGTTGCACTGGGCATCGCCGACGAGCGGCTCTGGTGTGCCCTCGATACGGCATGGGAAGTGCTCCTCACGTCCCTCGCAATTTCCACGGGAAAACCTGACCTCATGACAGAGGGCGCGTAAATAGGTCATCTTTCATATCGTCTGCCATTGAATTGTTTAGGATTTATGATATTTCTCACCCTCTCGCGCATGAGATCGGTAATACTTCCATTGACGTTACGTGTATGATTACGCAGTTAACTATCGTCAGTACCATAGAGGCAACATTTTATTATTGATATATATGTGCAATCGTTGTGCCAATTTTCATTTGCTGCCCTTTCAAAGTAGTATCTATCATTGGGCCAAAGTTGCAATATATAGTAGAAATTTGGAAAACGCCTCATAGCTCATGCAACAACACATTTTAAGTTTTCTACTCCGGACCTTCGAAGCTCTATAGCACTG
Source organism: Suillus plorans (assembly GCF_016647745.1). Lineage (NCBI taxonomy): Eukaryota > Fungi > Basidiomycota > Agaricomycetes > Boletales > Suillaceae > Suillus > Suillus plorans. The sequence goes on from NW_024537388.1 coordinate 1,073,310, forward strand.
TTTTCCTTGTGAAAATAAGGACGGAGAACATATATATATAGCTTCTAATCTATCACTCGAAGTTGCCTTTTTCACGTAGAGTAAACAAAGGAAGGCGGAGTTTTCGAGCAAAATTCCTCAAAATTCTGGATCCACTCTGCACGAAGTTGCTGTGTCGTTTTCGGGAGTGTGGAAGATGACGGTTGCAAATGATCGCGGGAGGCGTCTGGGAGGCAGCGGTCAGCTCACTGAGCTCAGCCACCATATCAAATTAGTTCCGTCTACTAGTAGGGTATTGCACGAGTATATGAAGGTCACGGTGTCCGTCCTCTGGTCCAACAGTAAACACTTGGGAGAGTTGCGTGAGCGGTTTAAGCTCCTTGGCATCATCCGGGAGATCCAACTTCTCCTTTTTCTCTGGGTCAATATCCAATATCGACCTTATATGATAGACCACAGACAGGAGAGTCACGCGAATTGGTTCCGCGGGATCAAACGTTTCGTCCTTACATATTGTAGATATGCATCAGCACTAACTTGCCAGATCGTGGCATTGGGTCACTGACCTTCCATAGCTTAAGATGCTTAGCATCGACACCATCGAATTCATGCTTATTTTCTTCTTTGATAACCTTTTTCAGGTTACTGACAGTGTCTGTCTGTAAAATCTTGACTGGGAAGATGTGGCTGGGGTCGTCATCTAAGACTAAGCAGTTGAGGTGGATGGACGGGTAGTCGGCTGGTAGAGAACGTATTAATCGTACCACAATCAGTATGGATGAAAAAGTGGCGATAAATTACCAGCAGGTGGCGGTTGTACGACGATGTGTTGCACAAATAGATGAAGGTGTTCATCCTCCTGTCTGACGGTGAACACTTTGGAGAGTCGGGTAAGTGGCTTAAGGTTCTCGGCGTCATGCGGGAGATCTAACTTCTCCTTCTCCGGGTCGATATTAACCTTCAAGTTCCATATCGTCAGAGACTCAGCACCACCAACTTCCCAGACTGTGGCATCAGATTACTCACCTTCCATAGCTGGAGAGTGTCTGCATCCACGTCACGAAATGCATTCCTCACTGTTTGCTGACGGTATCCGTCTCTAAAATCTTGACTGAAAACGTGCGGCTGGGGTCATCGCCCAAGATGAAGCAGTTCAGTTCGAAGTTGAACTCCACTGGAACAAGAGTAGGCATGATGGGTATTGGTACTTAGCTATTACCGATCGGGCATCGTTTGTTGACTGGAATCACATTTTCCACGAGTAGTACGTGATGTCCGCAAGGCACTACTCGTCTCTCGCTGCAATACACATATCTCTCAACCCGTCATTCGCAAATTGCCACTCTCCCTCGACGACCTCACGCTTGTAGTGGATGCTTTCGCAAACTCTGATATCTATGACGACATCTCGTTTGTCGCTATGCTCGTCACTGGGTTCAAGACTCTTCAACGCTTGGTTTGGCCTGTCACGCTCAAAATTCAGTCTTGTCGCAAGTTAGTCATGTACTTTACTTTATCAATTGCTTTTGGCACAGCATGAGGGACGGAACGATCCTTTGGCACTTCTCAGCCGATATGCGTTTGTCCGTAACCAACGATTTCACCGTCATCCGTAGATCTGGCTCACTGCACTACGCCAGTTCTTTTCGCCTACTATTTCTGGACATTCGATGGGAGGCGCATATATCGCTATAGCTGCAACTGGTGCTGTAATACAAGGCTTGAATAGCAGCAGAACGCTGGTCCTCGGATGAGTTCCAAAGATACACTCGGAAGACATCTCATCCATGGGTTTAGGGCACCGTGGCTCCTCGAAAATTGACAACGCTGCATGCTCGTTTCGATTCTGTATTATCCATTGCCTCGACTGTGCGGTATTTCTCGAGAGTGTCGTCTGATATTGGCCCATCACTGGTGTGCTTGTCGTCTCGTCTATATATAAAAAGGAAGAGAGAAAAAATATGATAAATTTGGAATAGCCCTATTATAGTGTTTTTGTCGAGACTCGCGCGTAGATCTCTCCCTTAAGTATCTGCCTCGCACATTTTGTCCTCAGCGTTCTCGCTGACCGGTAGTGTACGATATGATCTGCGAGTGTACAGTTTCTCGTTGTCAAAACGGTCCTCCGAGTTCGAGCAAATATTGAGCTGGACTCGGCTTGCCCTAAACCCTGTCTACTACGAGTGCCACTTTCACTTGATTACAGTGACACTGACACTGACGCCAACTCGCTCATGGTAATTCTACTGTTTCTTATGTTTTGCATCGGCATATCTTTGGCAGCACCATTTGCACACCACCGTGACTGAGGCAAGAATACGTGTATCGAAACAGAAGGCTTCTAGCTGTACCAGTGGTAGCAGTTGCCAGCCACACTTCCCCGACTTCCCGGTCTCACAAGCAGTGGTCGACAGCACATAGGATCTTGTCCGTGTATAATTAGCATATACAAGAATGTAGACAAGGCAATGAGAAAATGATCGGAAGCGGAAGTCCGGGACTTGGTGCGCATGTACCGCCGTCGATCTAATAAAGTCTGTGGCGCTGATCTGGGGGGAACCTGCTATTGAACCTAGTAGTGATACAAACACTTTGTTTTTCGAAGCCAATAAGTTCGAGAGAACAACACAGAAGTGCGCGAAGGTGCTCAACTTGAGGCTTGAGGTGAGGCTAGGACCGCTAGGTGAAGGCTTGCTTAGTATTCACGCTACTGCCATTGATCAAAAATCTTATCATAGCAACAAAGTTTTGTCTGTCAAACTGTGGAATTCAATGGTTGGCTGTGAATATTGCTGTGCAATCCATTGACGACTACGGGCAACCGTGCATTCGAGGACTGGCCTCGGACCCACAAAGCCACAGAGGTCACCTGGTAGTTGTCCTCTTCCACAGTAGACTGCCTTGAATTTGACGCAAGTATTCGCAAGTGACTGGTGAGTCTTGTCCACTAGTGTAACCGGAGCCAACAACTTCAAGCCATACATCACCTTTTTGCAGGCTTTCAAAATGCCGCAAGCATCAAATGCCTACTTCATTTGAATTTATATATTCTGGTTCACCGGAAGAGCGGACAGTAAACCGTTATCAATCATTCAAATCTCGCAGTTTAGTTCATAATGTTTATCCCCTGTGGATCTCAGGTAGGTCTGTTCGGGCCGCATTGGCGGCACGGAGATTATGATGACCTTCGACGACCTTTGACGAAGATGCAATCTTAGCAACATCATTGACCCAGCATCTTCACGGTAACCTAGCGACTCCCTCTTCGTTTCCGACACTAATGTATATGGTCGCCCAGTACCTTTGTACTTGGCCTCCTTCACATCTGTCGCTCTGTTTCGTTGCAAGCACAACAACTGCATTGCGGTATGTATTTATCATCCCTGGCGACGTATGCTGCCGTAGTGTCCATTTTTTCTCCATCACAATCATATCTCCTCACTTCTCGGTCGCTGGGACCTTCTACTGACTTAACTATCTCAAATAAAGTTATTGCGCCAGATGGATTTTCACGCTCGTAAGTGCACCCACAATTATTTATGTTCGTTCGACGATGTTGTGATTTACCAGGACAACACTTGCCGGAGGAACATTTCCCGGTCCTCTGATCAAAGCTAACAAGGTATCAATTTCACCTGCATCCTTTATGTGTTTCTAAAGTTTCGCATATAGGGAGACCACTTCGCCATAAACGTAGTGAATAAGCTAGATGATAGCTTTATGCTCACAAGCACCAGTGTTGTGAGTGACCAAATCTACCTGTATTTTTTTGGTAGTTAAATGATATTGCAGCATTGGCATGGGCTATTCCAGAACGGAACGAACTATGCAGATGGTGTTTCATTCGTCACACAATGTCCCATTCCCCCAAACTACTCATTCCTTCACGCCTTTGATGCCCCGAATCAGGCTGGCACTTACTGGTACCATAGCCATTATTCCACACAGCAATGGTTTGTCGACTCAAACTTTTCTGACAAGATGTTTTGAGATCCTGATATCCAGTGATGGTCTCCGTGGCCCTTTGGTAATTTATGATCCCGATGATCCCCTGTCTTATTTGTATGACGTCGATGATGGTAAGTGAACGAACATATAATCATAGTATTTAGCTTAAATCATTGCTAGAGACCACAATTATTAGCATTGCCGATTGGTAAATCCTAAAATTCATTTCTAGTTGCCTTCTCGTCATCTTTCCACAGGTATCATATCGTGTCCACAATTCTACGTTACATAATTGGCGTCGGCCCGGATTCAACGTTGATTAATGGGCTTGGTAGATATGTTGGCGGGCCAGAATCCGAACTTGCCGTTGTCAACGTCGAGTATGGAAAGAGATACAGGCTGCGACTCATTGGGATGTCCTGCGAGCCTTCATTCAAATTCTCTATCGACGGACACAACCTCACTGTGATTGAAACAGATGGTATACTTACTGAGCCACTCTTAGTCGACTCGCTCCGGATTTTCGCTGGACAACGGTATTCTGTCATCCTCACAACTGATAAGCCAGTGAACAACTATTGGCTTCGCGCGCTTCCAAGTACCACTGGGTCCACGTTTGACGGTGGCCTTAACTGCGCCATCCTGCGATACAGAGGTGCACCAGCTGCAGATCCAGCCACGGACTACACAGACAGCACCATGCCGATGCTCGAGACGAACCTTCATCCCCTCATTAATCCTGGTGCAGCTGGAATTCCTGAGTATGGCAAGGCGGAAATCAACCTGAACTTGGTCGTCGATAACATCGGTGGACTGTTTTTTATCAACGGTGCTGTCTACGAACCTCCCATCGTGCCAGTACTCCTGCAAATTCTTAGTGGTGCACAAGATGCCACCGATTTGATGCCCATAGGAAGTGTTATTGTGCTGGAGGCTAATAAAGTTGTGGAACTGACCATGACTACAAACGGCTTCGGCGCACCAGTAAGCAATATTCATTCCGTAATTGCATAGCGTCTGATGGAATTTAGCACCCGATCCACTTGCACGGGGTTTGCATTCGGTCTTTTTGGTGCTGAAACATTCTGACAAACATCCAGCACGCATTTGATGTCGTACATTCAGGTGGTGCCAGTGAATTCAACTATTTAAATCCTGTGCGCAGGGATGTTGTCTCTAGCGGTGCTGCAGGTGAGAAAATGGTCATACGGTGGGTCACAGATAATTCCGGACCTTGGTTTTTGCACTGGTGAGCATCCCAGCCCATTTGCATAGTTTGTACTCATCCTCCGACAGTCACATAGACTGGCATCTCGATGCGTGAGTCTTTTGGCCAAACTTCGTTACTATGAGACTCAGTACCCTAGTGGCTTCGCGATTGTTATGGCTGAGAGTCCCACTGAAACCCAGACACACCTGAAGGGATTACCCAGTGGGTATTACGTGGGATTTGGTCGTACACGACTCATCGCGATTGTTTCCTAGCTGCCTGGGGAGACCTTTGCCCTGCATACGATTCGTTGACATCACAATTGGGGGTGGTCGACTCATATGCAGAAGCAGCTAATATAACGACCTTGCTTCTTCCCGATCACTAAAGACATTTTCACCAGCAGGGCTGGGGGAAAGCGCAAGAAAGGGTGGTTCTATATTGCTTAGAACAATTGATGACACCGAGGAACATTTGCGCCTCACATGAGACATTCATACAACCTACGCTCTGTACTTAGAATGCCTAGATAGAATGCCCAGCAATATCGAACAAAGTGTTTTAATTCAGTACATGGGTAGTGCCGCATCATAGATTGTCGACAGGAAGCTCCTATTGCATGGCGGGCATCGAACAAAATTAATGCACACTGCTGAAGTGACTGCAGCCATGTACAGAATCAGCTTATATGCAGCGCACAGTCCAAATAGTTCTACTCAGCCACCAATTACTGTACGAGCATTCTGCAATGTACAAGGTTCTCAAATATTAATAACTGTCACGTAGCATACATCTTCCGGCAAGACCCCACTCCCTCGAAGCCTAAGAGTATTTCCAGAAGGAATAGTGATTAATGTGTGCGGTGTCAGGTATCGATAACAAGTACATGATAGAGAGATCGACGAAAGAGCGTGCATCATCTTAACTCTACGTATATCAACATAGTAATTCCATCCTTGTAGTCAATATCAAGGCTAGCGTTCGTGGTCAAATGCTCTTGGGGTTGCCACCTGACTTCGCAGCCAGGCTCACAGCAGCGAGCTTCTCACTAACATCGATACCCTCCGCCGCTTTCCCATTTGGACCCTTTGCAATAGATATATCGTCCTGAGACTTGAGCGATCGTTCTTCGTCGGCGTTGTGATGGTGAACGACATTTATATCCTCGAGCATTTCCTTTTCAGACTCTTGCTTGAACTGGTACAAATCATCGTTCAACTTCTGCGCCTCTGGTGACAGGTGATGGACGAGCGATGTCATGCGCCTCATCGCCATCATACCCAGCACGGCTTTTCGGACTGCAAGTTACGTTGCTCAGTAATTTCACGAGTGAAAGGGGAAAATGAGACGCACATGTCTTCTTTGCATCGAACGCCTTCCTGACGTGTGGCAACAAGTCTCTTGGCTCACCCGTCTCGTTCTCGACGAAGTGAGGTACCTCAGATGTGAGCCACTCGTGCTCAAGCATCTGTGCTGCAGTCGGGCGTTCGTCGGGATCGACAGTCAAGCAAGTGGCAACAAACGTCCGCGCAGTGTCAGAGACAAGGGACCAATACTCATCTGTAGACGTATGAGGTGGCTCGGATGGCAAAAGATAGAAGGAACAGACCAGGCTCGAACTTATAATCTCCGGCGATGATGGCTTCCATCTCTTGTCGTTGGGTGTCACGATCGAAAGGGGTGTAACCTATACCAAGCTTTCAGCACTGAAATCATTACAAGCGTGTCATATATGCGTACCAGCAAGCAGGAAATACGTGATTACGCCCATGGCCCAGACGTCGACAGGTTTTCCATGACCCGCTAGAAACAGTGTTAGGATAATGGTGAATGTCGTAGAATCACATTGTCGCACTCTTTTTGAAGATCTCGGGCGCCATGTACTACCAAAGCGTTTTAATCCACGTGCGGGAGCCGAACAACTCGAACTCACCCCAGGCGTGCCGCAAACTTCCGTCAACATGCTCAACTTGTTCTCCGCCATGACTCGACTAAGACCGAAGTCTGCTATCATGATTTCCGAAGTCTTCTCAGGCTTCGACCGGAAGAGTAAGTTCTCCGGCTTGAGGTCACGATGCACGATCCCACAGTCATGGATATATTTAACTGCCTGAAATATGGTGCGGACGAGCCCAGCCGCGTCACTTGCGTGTGGAATTGGTGATGTGTGAAATGGGAAATAGGGGATACTCACGCCTCAGTGTATTGTCCCCTAGCACATATGCTATCGAAGAGTTCGCCACCAGTGCAAAGATCGAAGCAAAGGTAGAGGTTGTGTGATGTCTAAAAATAGAAATGGAGCATTTGGTCAACACGCTGTACAAGAGCGTGTTCGCTGTGCACGGACCTCGAAGTAGTCGTGCAGTGTCACAATATTTGGGTGACCACTCGATATCCTCTTCAATACAGCGATCTCGTTGCGGACCTGAAGTAAAACGTAATCAGCACTGTTGGTCCGATGTTATATCGCAAAAGAAGAGGGAAAGTGGTTGCGGGCCTGCAAAAGTTTGGATCTGGCGGCTGGTAGATCATTGGACAGAATGTGCCCTGATCAGCGATCGTTATCGAAATCATCGCAGCGCGCTTGTTTTTCCCATGACTGACGCGCTGTAACGTTACTTGACAGCATGATATAATCAGACAATACAGGTTCAAATGCAGGATGCGCCCGCAGCGGCAGCGCAGCTAAACGATACAAAGCGGGATAGCGTATCCATGCTCACCATGTGCTCCCTCCCTTCCATGAGTTTCTTGTTAATGACTTTGCAAGCATAGTATTTGCCTGTCTTGATGTGTATGGCCTCCTTCACGATAGCATATGTGCCGCTTCCAAGCGTGCGACCTGTGCGGTACTGCAGCAAGCAAGCAGATGATGTCAGAACGAGAAAAGCAAGAAGAGCGATAATGCATGCGATGAGGGACAAACTATCCCCTCCTTTCTGGATGATAACTGTGGGCGGCAGGATTCAATCACATACCTGACAAGGAACGGTAGCAGATTGAGACGGCATGATTGCTCCCTGAGCGTAAGAGTCCTGATTCTTGTGGTCCGATGAAACGAACAAGGGGTAGATGGAGGAATTGGAAGAAGATGAGATTTAGAAGCAGCTGTAGAGCAGACCAAATCAAATCGCACCTCAATGACAGACTCCGGTATGCTTTCCTTTTCTGGGGGTGGCGGCGGCGGCGTGGGCGGCTTGCTGACTTGCTCTGGTTCCTGTTGTGGCTCTGGCTCCGGCACAGCAACGATGGTCGGTGGGGGCGATGATGCGACCGAAGAAGTTTGCTGTTGCGGACGCTTGCTCAATCCCACTGACGCTGCCAACGTAGAAGTCGAAAACCGCTGCGAGGGCTTTTGAGGCGGAGTGAGGGTTTGCGCACGTCTCGATTTGCGCTTTTCTGCCTGCTGGCTCACGTTATTCCCCATGCTGTCGCGTCAGGACTCGAAAAATGTCAATAAGTCGGTGAGGGATGGTCACGGCGAGGGACGAAGCAGTAGGCTCACTGCCTGGAATTATCAAAGGTCGAAGGGTATCAGGTAAATATATACCGTTTAAAATACGAGTGGGCGCTTCGCTGACCTTCTATGTCGAATTCGAAGCACAGGTAATACTTTGCCAAGTTGCCGCAGAGCTGTGCACTTCGACTGCACTGCGTTCCTGACAAGGTCTCTCTTCGTCCCTGTAACCTGTTCTTTCGTCGAACACCTTACTCGACCCGAGTCAAGTTTTAAGCTTAAGGCTGGGTAAGAACCTGCTGGCACTGGCTATGCTAGGCAAGAACACGAGGTTTTCATCTCGGATCCCCGCCGCTTACAAGCGAGGTTCACCAATCACTGCAGGTAAGTAGCCCTAGCTGGATTCGACTCCGAAGAATTAGCATTTCACACTAGTACTCTGTCCTCCACAAGCCGTGCTCCATATTGATCAAGTTGTACGTCAATTCACCGGTCTGCATAGTGATTCCCATATTGATGCAATTTAGTTACCAGGTGTCTCGATACCTGTGTGCCGTTGGCTGGACAAGTCAGAGAGTCATTAACACTGGTCATTCATAAGTAATGTTCGAACAGTCAGAGGAACCCACAGCTTCAGACGTGTTTGACTTGCGCAAAATTTGGTAGACTATGTCCTATCATGTCTTGACCAATGACTCGGACTCTGAATCTACCGATTGGCACCATAGTGCACGGGATCATTACGAGGTTTTTGGGGCATTACTTAACTGATAGTACCGGACCAATCTAAGTAAAAGGTAAGGTTTAGGGAGAACAGTGTGGAAATAATCTTGACGCGAACAACGCACGTCGCAAGCCAAGATCAGCACACTTCCGAGTCGTGCCCATAGAATCTTCCAAACGTTGTACTGATCTGAAGTACAGGTCGAAACAAAAGGGGCTACAATAAAGGGGCGACTATGCAGGCTACCGTCCAAGTAATAATTAATAATACTTTCCATCATGATGCATCTTGTCTCGGAACCTTAAATGGCATGCTTGTGACTGTCACGCAATCCAAGGACATGAGTGCAGAGTCTGAAACCACGAATCTTCACTCCCATCAAGTTTGAACTTGCTACGTTTGGCCCACATAAGCTCTATTAACTATGCTCAGGCTCGCTCAGTGTGCTACATCTTGCATTCATGAACATCGGCTGGCTCAGAAGCGGTTACGGTCCCGAACTTCTTGTGCGTACCCGAGTTCGTGATATAGTAGCCTGCCACAAATTAGTTTTAACGTAAACTCACGTACAGCCCAGAAAACCAACGGATCGTCCCGTTCTTGCTTTCTTGCATACTTGGATGTGGACTACGACGAAGAACATACCAGTTTCACTAGATTTTACCATATCTCACCCAGTTAATTGTCACCATGCTCATCCGTCTCGTCCCCTCCGTATCACATGGCACTGTTCTCTACAACGTCTCTTTTCCGATCAACATTCCTAATTTGCCTACTCCCCCTGCGTGGTCAAACCAGTTACACCATCTGGCCTCGGTGTTATGCCTCGAACCTCCCCAGAACATTCATGTGTTCGACCGTTCAGTTGGTCTGGTCGCCCGGATAACTGAAGTCATGTTCGATCTACCAACCAAGGAGGTCGTCGTGAACTTCGTTGATGGGCGCATTGAAAAGCTGCCTATGAACTCGCACTGCATGCAGATGCTTCAAGGCGTTCTTGACGACGTTAAAACGTGCACTGAACAGGAATCTCGACGAGATAGCTTCGAATACGCCACCTCCACTAGCATCTGCAGCAATGCGGTCAGTTCTCAGGATATCCCTAGCGCCCCCCCGAAGTCTCCGAAATTGAGCAGGCATAAGAAGCAGCGCTCCCTGCTGTTTTCTTTGATCTCGTACGTATTGTCGTGTTCCTTGTGCTTTCTCTAGACTGACTTGTTTTGGGCTGCTCTTCAGCTCGTTGGTACCACGTTCCTTGTCTCCGCCCCCGGCCCCTCCTCCATCACCTACCACACCCTACCCCTCGTCTCCCTCTCCCCTTCCGCCAATCCCCCCTATTACACCCCGCAATACATCATTTTCTCCCATCCCGCAATCTCCAGTCTCCCCCTGTAACCCCGCTTTCCCACCATCAACAGATCCGCCAATTCTCCGTCGTCGTGCACGCGCTACACTTATAGATGCCTGGAGACGACATGTTGTTTGCGCGCTTTCGGCTCACAACCATTATGCAGGGTACACTGAATGGGTACTCCGTGGTATGGCTACCAGTGCTCGCACCGAACTGAGGGAAATCGAGAAATCCTGGCAGCCTGGGCGCGGTGCGACTCGCAGACATGGAAGGATACAAAGTGAAGGGAGACTCGCTCTTGACTTTGGTGAGCGCGGCTCTGAAGAGACGCAAGGACAATGGCGTGTACCTTCGCCATTTCTTGACGAAGTCGAGGGTGAAAATGATGATTGCGTCGTATATCCTCGTCACCAACAAGGTTTGGTTGATTCCATTCTAGAATGCTGTATTTCTGAAAAGCTCGTAGCACACGAATGCGGCGCAATTCGCCATGTCCGTAACCCAAGTGCATGCGATGAACTGGAAGCGTATGCTTTTGAGTTCAGCGTGGAGAATGGCAGCCTCTTACGCGAGAGCTTCGGCTTTGGAACTGATGTTTTTGGTGATGTGTGGGATGATGATGACCATGTCGCTTTCGATAATTTTGGCGCCCTGCGCCTAGGAGCGGAGTTCACCTTCGACAACGGACAGCTCAATTTCAACGAGGATTTTGGAAGTGATTACGAGGGTGGCGACTATTATGCTGACATGACATTTGCTGCTATGCCGTCCGATGCCACCGAGGAAGATGAGTCAGATGAAAGCCAAACATCTTTGCGTACCCCCGAGGACGGTGAAATGCTACCTCTGCCGCTCCCGGCTACATTACCAAGATTATCTGAGAACGGTTCATGCTTTCAGCAGCGCAGTCATTTTGACGCTGTTCCGACGGTTGTCTCAAAAACCACTTCTTCCCGTCCAAAAACTCGACCTCTTCGTCCAAGCCCCGGAGATCCTTCTGCTGCGCCGCACATATGTGCCAAGCCCACTACCGCGGCGCCATGGAACTGCCGATCGGCGATGCATCCACAGCAGTTATCCACGCATTTCCCTTCATCACCGTCTCGTCTGCCCAAGCGCATGTCCATTCCGAACGCGGAGGAACTTATTTCCACTCGTGTTGCCTTACTTTCACGAATTCGAAGTGCTCTAACTTATGTGCGTACTCGCGCACGCGAGGAGCATTGGGGCTTGTTATGGTCACAAAGCTCTTTTGGGGGTGGATTGATGGACCCTGAATCTGAGGGGCAGCTTGAAATTAGGGCACGCAGGCGTGCATGGAGTGCAGGCATCAAAGTCACTGCGGCTTCTGCGCCAACCTTATTTTCGGTCGCTGTCCAGGGTTCTAGCCCGGGTACGAGGGTATGGGATGGTTCGGTCCCATCTGCTGTGCATATCCCTTATCGACCTCCTGGACTCATACCACCTGTGAAAAAGGTGAATGGACCGATTATCCCGACTGGCCTTGTGTTAGGCAGACCTGTCAGGCGGTCACCATTAGCCATGTATGTGTGGAGCGCGGATGATGTGGCCAAGAAAGACACTGGTCGTCACAGCAAATACGGAGATATTGACCTGAAACGTGGTGGAGGAACAGCGGCTTTGAAGCGCCCCCTGCGTGTTTCATTCCTCGAAAGTCCCACTAAATTGCTTCCTGTTCGTGAGGAAGGCGACGACGAGGAAGGAAGAACCTCCAAGATCGACTTCCCGCAAAGCCCTACGTCGCCGACTTCACCTGAAGTTAACTCAGGCATCACTCCGGACGAGAGATATGGTATCAACCAGGGTGATGTCAGTGCGACTGATGATCCATTCTTTTGTTCTCCCTTTCATGCGCGTGCGCGGACTACGAGCATGTATCCTTGCTCTCAATCCTCGCAGGAACTCCCTATGTTTAGGCCAAGGACGCCTCCTCCATCGTATCAGGCTGCCATTGGTGAAGATAACACCGATGATGATGACGATAACGACGATGAATCCGACAATGGAACACTCGATGCCTGTGCACTTTTATTCCAACCTCTTTCAACGCTGTGCTTGACATCGCCCACAAAAACTACACCTACACGGCCTCCGCTAGTAACAGCTCCGCCATTTACCCCTCGAGTTCGTGCTGTGTCCTTACCCACGTGCCCACGTCGCCCACGTAGTCCATCTCTCTCTTCGAGGTCAACCGATGAGGGTTATCAGGATCTGTCGCAGGCTTACGTTGCGCCACCACCAACCACCCCCATTACGGCAGCGCCAACCATTGCAGTGACTGAGTCTTACCTCACTTATGCGCACCTTCATGCCCCAGTGCCTATCAGTGGGAAAGCTAGCGTGACAAAAGGCATGTGTGAGAAGGGAAAGGGAATAGCCAGCCAGGAGGTGGTCTTTGAGCGGAACGGGGAGGAATATACTCTGGGTCTGGAAGTGGCATTGGGTAGGGCAGAGGAGGGACGCTCAGTCTGGTGAAAACAGAAATGCAGTTCAATAGAACCAAAACTTGGGAACCGACTACTAACTGCTCTAATCCTTATTCATGTCTATCATGCTTTCTTTCGCACTAGCTTTCGCGTTTTCGCCACCATGTAAGTGCGTGTTATCTTCTGGTGTACCTGCGAGCTCATCTGTTTCTTTAGAGGATCTTAATTGACACATCTCCGGCTTCCGCCTAATAGTCAGCATTATAATAATGCTTTTACCTAGACCATCAGATATATTGATCGAATCTACTGGTCATGTGTCACTTAGTCTCAGCAGGCCTGGAACTTTCATTGCTTAATGGATCCTCGCACACGGTCATAAAATTCATTCATTTTGAGCTTGACGTGTTGCACCCGTTGTGCACCCGCCTTCCTTCGTCAATGTGCACGTGGCATATACATTTTAGCTAAGCATCAGTCGCGTTTACCAAACGCCGCTCCCTACAAGCAGACGATGACAAAGGCGGGTTGCCACCGTCCACACGTAAAGAAAGAGCATGGAAGCGAACCGATTTGGCACGGATCACAACCTTGATGTTGAACTAGAGTTGTGATAGAGTTGCCGTGAGTGCTCGGTAGCACTGGACGCAATTAATTCTTCAGTTTGCCGTTGATCGGTGTCCCACCCCACCCCCAAATCAATCAACTATGTAAGTATGTACGAAATCGTGATCTATACACGCTCAAATTAGATAACAATAAATCCCCGTTACATAATGAGCTTGCAGGTACGAACGGAGAACGTTGTGTTGCTGAATATGAATTTGTCTCACTGAGATAAAATTACACTGCGGTGGGAGTCGGTGATTAAATATGTTATTCCCCTCACCCCATCTTCGAGGAACGCCGCAGAAGAGCCGTCGAGCCTACTACCACCCGAACACCCTATTTTTGAAGATCATCAGATGATGATGCACCGAGATTAAGCGAACGCTTACTCCTCGTGCATCTCAATCCCACCAACGGCCCAGCGTCTTCCACCATCTACTTGAGAAATCGCGTGCGCGACATCATCACCCATACCCGTTGGGCCGCACACGCCAACCACGACACCTGTGATGTCCAAGCTGGCCTTGACATTAGAACCGTAAGATACCGCACGCGACATCACTGCGTCAAGGACTTTGGCGATCTTTGGACGTCCTGCGGTGAGTGTGAGCCCTGGTGGGAGGAAATCCTTTCCCGCGGGTTTCTCGGATGTGCGCGTGTAGTGGACAGATATTTTGAGTGGCGTGTAGATGCTTTGTTGGATAAGCGCCGTTAGTTGAGGGACAAGTGGAGTGAGGGAGGCTAATGGGTATGAGGAACGTTCAGTCAATACGGTAACAATACGGACCAGAATCTTTAACACTCCAAATGACTTCTATAATTTTTACTCGACTGGCACCTTCCGAATCTCTCTAGCAGCAGAGGTTGAGACAGGAAGTTAAAAATGCTCAATTTGACTTACTTGTAGGATGTCCTGCACAGCTGAGAGAGCAAAGGTAATCCCACTTCCGCCAACAACGAATATCGCGGCAGAGTAGCTCGCAAATACGCAATGACCTGGTCCACCTACACGACAATAAACAACCATTAAAAATGCCTGTTGCCACTTACCGTATGGTCCTTCAATCATAACTTGCACCGTCCTCCCATATGCACCTTCATCTGATCCGTACCCCGCAGCTTTTGCCATATCATACAATCTCCCTGTCCACCCACCGGTCTTCTTACACAATAACACCATGCCTTCAGGTGTCTTCGTAGCGGTAGCAATGGTAAATGGGTGACTCTCTGCCCAACCGAACCATCCCATGGCGGAGGAAAGCACACGGAGGCGTACGTGTTGTCCTGCCCTCCAGCCAGCATTGAGCTGGGGAACTTCGATACGTGTGAGCATGAGATCTGGAATAGGACGTATGCGTGCATTAAACACGCGTGTTTTCATAAATCGGATGAGGTAGTCGAGGCTGATGATACCGGCGGCTGCAATGACGTATGGCCAGACGCCAGGTTGATGAGCATGAAGCTGGATATGCATTGTTAGAAGCTGGCAATGGCATGGACGCAATTTGGGCTCACAGCTGGGAGAAAGAAGACGAATAATACGACATGCGAGCAGTAGAAGAAATTGTATGCCCGTCGTCTGAAGAATGGGATCGAAAATAGGTATATAAGATCTACAATGACGAGCGCAACAAAGGCCCATATGTGTGGTGACATGCGAATGTTTTGAGAAAATGTATGATCGATCGTCCATTGATAAACTAGAATGAGGGCGACCACCGGACATCAGCGCTGAGCAATCACGTCCTTCTCAAACTCACTGTAACCAATCGAATGTACGTTAGATGCAATCACGAGGAGCGTCCCCGCAAACCTATGGATGTAGTTGAGCTGTGGAGAGTCCGTAAGAGTTAACCCGAGAGATTACAATCACTGACCTTCTCATACCCGAGACCAAGAAATATACCCAATATATTATTTTTTGTCGCCAACAAATATACAACAGGAATCTGGGACATCGCTACGAATCCAGTACGCAACGGATCGGCAAAGGGGTTTGACTTTAGGAATCCAGCATAGACCAGAGCCGCAGAATAGATCACCAGGATCAGTGCCTGACCAACAGAGAAGCCAGCGTCCAGTCTGTACCTCAGGATATTAGCGAAAGTTGGGATGCGCGAGGACCATGCGCAGACATGGGGTGGGAGTGACCAGCCTTCTTTCTTTGCCGCTGGGTGTCGAATGAGATGTGCTTCGGAATGCAAGGTGTGTGATTCCTCCGATGTAAGGTTGTCAGCTGTGGAGGGGCCGGCTGAAGGAGATTGTACGGAGCGCATAGGGGGCCTTGGCGCTCGACGCTCGAGCGGGATGGCACGGAGGATATGTCCATGGCGCCATTCTGCGGCGCGGGAGAAGCGTGCAACAGCACGAGGGAGCGCGAACAGGGCAAACACACCGGCAAGTGCGAGAAGGAAGACATCGATGTGGAATACAAGTTGGAAGGCGTTCACGGCAGGAGAGGTACTTGATACTGATAGTGTTGTGGCTTCCATGTTTGGAATGGTTCAACCTGTTGGATCGGTTGGAAGGTGAGGCTAGCAAAATGAAGGTATTAGAATAAGTACGGGACCACACCGCGTCGTTGGCTAGTGTGAATGGGAATCTTGGATGATGAGAGGATGTTAAAGGCGACTTGCATTCAAGTCTATATGGAATGCAGATGGATAAGCATGCTACCTGCGCCGGTAAAGCATGGAAGCGATGATCGATATGGAATATTCATGAAACGTGTTTGCATCGTGTCAATCAGTCCGAGTCACAGTGAGGGAGTATTGATGCCATTAGTAGGCATACAGTGTGGTTGTACTGCGGCGGAAATGAACACCTGGCCTATGAATATTATCAACCGAAGTTAACCTGCCGAGGAGATGAGTTCGACGTGCTGCATGCACTTTGTTACTCTCACTGTACTTACATGTCCAATGATTCCGTCCTGAAAAGGTTCGTGTGAAATCTCGTGGATCATGTCGGGTCTTGTATCGAAGCTAGTCTGCCAGGATATAGGCCATAGCAATATTTGGAGAAGGTGAACTTCAGGTATGGTGCCTGGCACCTGCCCATTAACTCCGCCTAGGTTATCTCCCTTGCCAGCGGCTACCCTCATGTCCCAAAACTTTGCCGTTGTCTTGCATGCCAGTGCTTGCAGTCATTCAATTGTCAAATGCGAGTCCACCCGCTTGTTCTATGTAGTTGACTCGCCACACGACTCTTTCAAAATATTCGTGAAGCAATCAACTGAAGCCATCGATCCTTTTCACCTCTCTTAGGCTGCGAACTCAAACATGTGTGAGCTTCATCAACTGCGGACGAGGGATTATGCTGCCCGCTGGCAGCAGTGGTGGCCGACGATATGCTCACAAGCCATTAGGGAATTGTAAATCACAGATGCATGCCTCTCGTCTATAAGATTTCCCGCCGACTGACCCAACCGCACGAATAGAGACATCACCATAGTCAGTGCCAATCTGGCGTTGAATCAATATCGTCTTGGTCGGTGTTCCGCCGTCAATTTCAAGGCTCAAACACATCTGCTTATCCAATACATTGACATTACATTTCGTGGTGTCTATTGTCCAAAAGCAAATGGCTGCTTGTTAGATAGTAATAGCGAGCGAGCTGCTTGTCTTATCGGATATACTTTCTCTCACAGTGAGCCCACCAGTCACCTGTTGATGTATTCTAATATCGACTGTTAATGTAGGACACGTCTACCATAGTTAAGTCACAGTGTACTTACTCCGCTACGGGAGAGTGTTCAATGCCAAGGCAGAGGCGCATATTGTTGCCTCTCCCACCAACACCTTCCGGACCTGAGCATGACATAGACCTGAATCTGGAATTGAGCTCTCACCTTATCTCTACTTTCTCTCGTTCCATATAACGTTGGTTATCCGACTGTTAGTGTGTCTTACATTCACTATGGGCCAGCTAGAAAGTCCATCCTCTAGTGAGGGAAAGGTCATCACCAAGGAAGAGGCATGCAATGTTACCGTATCCGACCAACGCCTTCTGGACCTGGGGTATAGACCTGAATTCCGCCGCGAGATGTCTCTCTTCGGAGTGCTTGGGATATCATTCTGTTCCATCGGCATTCTAAACGGAATGAGCAGCGCTCTTCAGACGGGGTTGTTCTCTGGAGGTCCCCTGGGTCTGTTTTGGGGATGGAATGTGATTTTGACACTTAATCTCCATGAATATGACAATAACTCATGTTCCATCCAGATTTGCAGTTTATTCATGCTTCTGATCGCATTCAGCTTTGCAGAGATTTGCAGCGCATAGTAAGCAATCCATGTCCTGTCAGAGCCTACGTCTTAGGTTGTCGCATAGCCCAACAATGGGAGGACTCTACTTCTGGGTTTGCAAGATGAAACCAGACGTGCCTATCCTTGGCTGTAAGTCTCAATGTCCATCCTCCGAGCAGTGCCTGAATGAATGATCAGTCTTTACTGGTTGGCTTTATTCTATGGCGATGGTATTCACTGGTGTTTCCGCTAATTTGAGGTGAGTTGTCTCTATCATTGAATCAGAACCTACGATTTGTCATCTAGTGCCGCTCTGTACCTTTCGTCCATGGCAGAGGTTGGGCGAGGAAGAAGTCTAACGAGACTAGAAATCGCTGCGATCGCATGGGCCGTAAACATATTCTCTGGCATAATCAATACTATTGGAACGAAGGCCATAGGACACATGAGCACATTATTTGTTTGGTGGACGCTCGGGGGCACAGTTTGTTTAGTCACCACACTGCTTGTGAAAGCACCCAAGATGGTAAGGTTCTGTCAAAGCCCAAGGCACGCGGAATCTGATTATGTCTGACAGAACTCTGTTGACTTCGTGTTTACTAATGTTCAAAAGTAAGCTTTGCTCATTTTATGAATGAAAGAGTCGTTGACTGGTCGACTAGCTTCACCGGCTGGCAATCCCAAGGCTTTGTCGTGCTTCTTGGGTTTCTTCAGGTGAGGATCGGCTCTACACATGTTGTACTGACTCACGGCGCGACCTTACCCTAGGCTGTATACACGCTCGAGGGGTGCGAAACAGCAGCTCAAGTAGCGGAAGAAGCTGTACGGGCAGAGATCCTGGCTCCGCTCGCTGTAGTAGGCAGCATCGCAGGTTCTTGGTTGATCGGCCTCGCCTACTTGCTTGCACTTCTTTTCGCAGTCCAGGATATCTCTTCCGTTCAGGCCACCACGTTTGCCATCCCGATTGCTCAACTCTTCTACGATGCAGTCGGGCCCCGATTGTCACAAATGTGCCTGGTTGTGATAATGGTTTCTCAAGTGATGGCTGCAATCACAACGTTTACTGCAAGTTCGAGACTGTTCTATGCGCTCGCAAGAGATAATGCATTCCCATTGAAAAAACAATTCATGACCTTGAACCGATTCCAAGCACCATATTGGGGTGTCTGGAGTAGCGTCTTGATAGGATGCATCCTATCATGCGCTTACATCGGGTCCGCGATTGCAGTCAGTCGACCCAACACCTTACTGTGTTTCTTTGCTCTGATAGTATTCGCGCTTTCACAGTTCAACGCCATCTTATCCTCGGCAGCCATATCGGTGATGTTGAGCTACATGCAACCCATCATTATTCGCGTGTTCTGGCCTGACTCGTTCGTCATTGACAATGATGTATTTGAGCCACACTTGACTTGTTTTCTTGAATTTAGCATCGAGGACTTTGGACCTTTCCGCCTCGGAAAATGGTCGTGGCCAGTGAACTTGGCCAGTCTTCTGGTACGCAACTTCCTCATCTGTCATACATTCCCATTCATTATCCGTACAGTTCACCATTTTCGTCTGTGTTTTATTCATCCTGCCTACGGCATACCCAGTGAACGTCTTCAACATGAACTACGCAATTGTTGCTGTGGGCGGTCTTCTGGTCGTGATCACGATCAACTGGTTTTGGTGGGGAAGGCATAGCTTTAAAGGCCTTGTTAAAACGGCCATGCCTCGACATTGACATGAGAGTCAAAGGCCAAACAGATAAGAAGGCAAATTCTTGGCCTCGTATCACATGGGTAGTGGTACAATCATTATAAATTCTAAATGTTTAACCAATCACATCGCAAGAAAATTTATGTTCATCGCAGTACGTGCAAGAGAAACATGCGTCATACTTTTATTTGGATGCGCACAGAACGAGAGGGCTTATAGCCGATTGCATCCTGTTGTTTGGGCTCGAAGAATGAGTTATTCTCGATGATGGTGCTATAGGGAGGGGTGATGCCGCGGGGGGACAGAGCGTCTTCGGGCACCTTTGGAGGGAGCTGGAAGATTCATCTATGGAGGAGCGCCGCGAGCGCCTCATGAGATACGTCCAGGCTGGTGAAGAGACTATTTCCTCACTCGCAGCCACGAGAATCAAATGGTGCCATGGTGGGGCCCATATGTCATGGAAGACCGTTAACAGCTCGAGCTTTGAGGAGTACGCCAAGAGCAGCTCCCCACATGGTCACGTCCAAAGAAGGCACCAAGTGGTATCTGCAAATGAAGCCAGTGATACAGATACCACGACTCAATGAGAGGCCTTGGATACGACATGTGCAGTCCGGCTTCCCATCTAGAGGACGTCCTATACATCCACCAGCTCTTCACCACATTTAGGATGTCCCAAGCCTAGAAATTACTGCGGAAACGAGTAATGTCCCTAGTCTATTCCGGTGTAGCAAGTCGATGTGGTACAGCTTTGGAAAGACCCTGGGACAACCCTGGGAAGGCAATAAATTTAAACAAGCTATATTTGTTTGATATTTGTCTTATGTAGTCCAATTCAATAGTCCGACGCATTGCATGGTGTTGCAGACCACAAATTAGCAACTGACTATATTATTCTTGCAGATCGCCATGGGTGACTACAAGGCCTCGAAGGAGGCTTTTGTCTCTGGAATGACTGGCTCGACAGTATTTCATGTAAATATGATAAGCGGCGTTGCATTGGTGTGTATCCCTACGTGTCTTCCCACTTCAGCAAGCTGACCATCTTCAGTCCTCGATCGCTCTTCATTCAGCACTGCGTTCGCGTGTTCAAGCATTTGGTTCCGCATATTTCTTGGCAGAGTTTGTAATACTTGCCATGCCTCTGCTATTGTCTATGACTTTATTCGCGGAAGCTCCTGGCGCACTGTCTCTCCTACTACTCGTACCGATGCTTGTTTTGCTCCTTCTCCCCCCTCTTGAAAGAGGCACGCCTTTACCGGCTGAAAGTCGGGACGAACCAACTTCGCCAAATGGAAGAAGTCGAGCAGAGACTCCACCGATGCACTCATCTCAATCCCTCAATCCCTTACCTGCTCTGACCACCTACCGTGCTCATATGATGTTAATGACAATTTTGTGTATACTCGCTGTTGATTTTCCAGTGTTCCCCCGTATCCTAGCAAAGTGTGAGACATATGGTGTTTCTTTGGTGCGTCTAGAACATATCATGTTCTTCAACTTTCACACAATTTGATTCATAGATGGACATCGGCGTTGGCTCGTTTGTATTCTCTCAAGGGGTGGTGTCTGCAATTCCAATCATCAAAGACATATCTTACCTCCAGGCTCCGATCCTTCCTAAACTGAAGACTGTCTCCCGTAAGATGATACCCATCATTGTGTTAGGCATTGTTCGCGTCGTGCTCGTGAAAGGCACTGAATATCCTGTAGGGTCTTGCATAGGTTTCATGTTTCACCCATCGCTTAACAACTACAACTAGGAACATGTAACTGAATACGGCGTGCATTGGAATTTCTTCCTCACGCTTGCGCTTTTGCCTATCACCGAGGTCTTGTTGCATCCTATCATCTTGCGTATCCCCGTCGCTCTGCTGGGTCTTTGGATTGGAGTTTGTAAGTGATAGTCCGGTCGTCATAAGAAACTTGAATAAGATGCCTGTTTAATAGTACATCAATTCGCATTGTCGTCTGGAGGAATGAAGGACTTTCTGCTCAACGCTTCACGGAGCAACGTTATTTTTGCGAACAAAGAGGGCTTGATCTCATTGCTGGGTATAGCTCGTTACTCTTGTAGGATGTGCGTCTTCTAATTCCTCTCCACCAGGTTATGTTTCGATCCACATACTCGGCCTGTCCTTAGGAACTGTCATACTTCCGCCCTCCCCTTCTTTTTTCCGGAAGCAGCAGCACCAATTACTCGACGGGCCATCCTCGCACAAACCTAGCAAACTTGATCCTTCAGCACCCAGACAGAATGCAAAGATTGTCATTGAGCTGTTTTCGTATTCAGTTGTTTGGTGGATGCTTCTGGCTTTCGTGAGGCTTGGATTAGAAGTGTCTAGAAGAATGGTTCGTCCTGTTTGCGTACACGATTTCGTGTGAAAGTCCCATGTGCTGAGATGATTTTTAGGCAAATATTTCATATGTTCTCTGGGTTGCAGCTTACAACACCTCTTTCATCCTTGGCTACATTTTAATCGACATGGTGTTCTTTCCCACCAGAACGTTAAAGATACGAGATCCAACTGATCCCTCAGGCAAACGGCTTCTCATCGAGGAAAAGGGGCCAAAAAACAGCGCACCCGCGCTGTTGGAGTCTATTAACAAGAATGCATTTATCCTGTTCTTGCTGGTTCGTCTTGCTAATATCACCTGCATTTGGCGTCCTGACATCTATACTCAGTCAAATGTGGCCACCGGTTTGATCAATCTCAATATCCAGACTATGTTCGTGGGTGACATGAAAGCAATGTGTGTATTGTGTGCATACTCTATGGGCATGTGCGGTTTTGCATGGCTTTGTAGGAGGAAACGGTTATGGAAGATGTGAGGCTATTTCAAAATATATCAAATAACATACCTTCCCGAACCGCTCTTACAGTTGAACCTCTACCAGTTGATGCTATCGCGAGACGTTTGTTTGGATTTTGCTGCTTGTTTCAGTCTTCAGTTCATTACGTCTCAAACTGAAAGCTTACCGTGATCGTTCGGAGTGCGAACAAGGTGCAGTGGTATGTGAGGCATGTGTTTCTGGTAGTATGAATTCTATCACACGACATGCACGCACCACGGTATCTGCATGTGCATAAGACAGTTCGCTACAGGAGCGGCCCGTCATGACGGCATGGTGAAGAGGGACACGGATGGTGCTGAGTGCAGTGGTGAGACAGGAACGGCCATTGTGCGAGTCTCAGGGCGCCTTTTGATCCCGGCCCGGCCTTTGAAGCGCCCATTAAGCTTTCACTTAAGCTTAAGCGCTACTAGGCCCTGAATGGCACCCCCAAATGTCACAACATCGTAATAAAATATATTGCCTAATTAGGAATTAAAACTATCCGAACATCATCACCTTCGCATCGCCCTTAACGCAGCTGGAACACAGCTGTGGCATCGACTTTATATTGTAGTTATAAGCTGGAAATGATGTTATATTGCAACAAGTAGCTCGCTATAGCAAATATTGTACCGCGTAATATTTTTTTTGGGAGACTTGGCAAGCAAATACCAACAAACAAGATAAAGGCATGTCTCAGAAACTCGACTCATCCCGAAACCAGTACCCTTGATAGCAGAACAATGAGTCTGACAGAAAAAAATATATACTCCACAAAAGTGCTGGAGAGTCGGGGGGATGATCCCATCCCATCATGGCCTTTGACCCTCGGATTGTTATTGGACCGATGCAAGTTGGTTCGCTCTTGAGTGCAGTGTTCTACGGCTGCCTTATTTCGCAAATCTACGTGTATTTTAAACTGTTCCCAACAGATCCTCGAGGCTTTAAAATCGCCGTAAGTAAGTTATAACTGGAAAATCTCATCAATATTGACGTTTACCTACAGGTCACAGCTCTTGGGTACGGTGTGACTTCTCCACCAGCCTTCGCGACTGACATGTGTGTTCTAGAATTTGGCAACTAGGCCACTTCATCTGCTTAATTGTCACGCTTTGGACCATGACAGTGACTGCCTATGGTCAACCATCTATACTCGATACTCTTCCGGTCGGAACAAAAATTCTGCTCTTGCTTAGCAGCTTCACGTGCTCTACTGTGCAGGCAAGTGTTGACCATATTGTCCCCAACATAAGTCATGTATTGTTTTTAGTCGTTTTACACCCATAGACTCTGGAAGCTTTCTAAAATCATCATCCTACCACTTATCTCAGGAATACTTGGTGTAACTGCGCAGGTTGCAGCTTTCATTTTCGTCGTCCGCGCGTTTCATATGGCCAACCTCAAAACATTCGGAGAGGATCAGCACTTCATCATCGCATTCGCAGCCATCTCCCGTTCGGCATCTGACATTTTCACTACCATCAGTATTGCCGCCATCCTGAAGAAGCAAACATTGTACGTTCCGGGCGTTTCGGTGACGGCTAAGATAGCTGACAGGATAATTTCGTGGACACTTGGTAAGAACATTACATTATGGTTTTAATTAAATTGACCTGGCCATAGAAACCTGTTTGGTAGCTAGGTAAGTCTTTCGCACTAGGGCTTTTCGGTTTTGAACGTCTTCGAAGTTTAGCGACGTTTTCAATCGCCGTACTGGTAAGATATACTTACACCTGAGCTTGCTTATATCGCTGACTGAATACTTCAGCTCCTTACTTTACCAAATAGTTGGTTCCATTTTTTTGCGTTTTGTTGTTGTTGTATTCACACCCTTTAGATGCCTGGTTTGGTCTATATCTTATCAATTCCAACGGTATATCGTCACTCGAATCAACGAGGGAAGTAACGCTGATTCTTCAACAGTAATTGCGAATTCGCTACTGGCATGGTAAGACAAATCAAACCCCCATGCCTACAAAATATTGACTCGATCTCGAAGGCTCAATCGCCGGTTCACGTTCGTACGTGATGATTCAGATTTAACATTATGCTCGACTATCGCCTTTGCTGGGTGATCTGTGTCCATACAAGGCCACTAGTCACAAAATTTGTTCTCTGTAACTCCGTCTCGTCGCCCCTCCTTGAGAGGAGAGATGTCGACTCCTAAAATTCCTTGTATTTGCCTTGTATTTCTTTCCCACTTGTGTGTATCACTTGACTTGTATCGCTAGTCGTCCTTGTAGTCAAATTGTGTATCTCGTCGCCTGTACCTGTAGCACCAGTCCCCGTAGCGTTGATGGATCAAGTCTGCTAGATCATTACAAGTAATAAGTAAGTTTATCACCAACTCCCACCCATCGGCACAGGACTGTATGTGGTGGCTTGTTTATAGATAGGCCCATTGGCCCTTCATCCTGCGTATCCATTTTGTGGGGCACTGGGGGTGCGAGCGCCGAGCAGGAGGGTCCTTTGATGCTGTTGGACGGTGAAGAAAGGCCAATGGAGGATGGTTGAGATGAGTACGGCCAGATATGTGCCCTGGATTTAACCGTCAGGGGCTTAACAGAAGAACGGTAAACACTTCAGAGGGATGTAGCTTGAAGCTTGAAGGTTCGCAGTAGTATTCACATAGTGCAATGTAAGTAGTACCAGCAAAAACGGTGGGTAACTGCAACATTTGTATGGTGTGCAGTAGTCAAAGAGAGTTCTCCTGAGCCTCAGAATCACGTGGTGACATCCGGGATTCACATAGCCGGAGTTTCAGGCTCAATCGAACTCTCAAGTTCACAACAGATAAATCTCACCTCGAAGAGCACCAACTTTACAACGCTTTTGTCTCTACAATTATGAGCTACGACCTTGGAAAAGCTGTCGGCTTCAAGTCCAAAGATCAACCAGTGCGTTTCAGTGTTACAGTAGTACGAGTTCGAATTTGTACGGCTTACTCATATGTGCTAGGTTTCATGGACTCGTAAAGACATCATCACGTATGCTCTTGGGGTAGGCGCGAAACATGACGACTTGTCTTTGGTATATGGTAAGTAAATTTATATCCTTGTTCGCTTCATACATATTAACCCAACTTCGTAGAGCTTGGTAGTGTCACGGTTGTTCTGACATGCTTACGTTCGGTCATTGATGTGTTCTGCAGACAAGTCGTGGGGACCACTACCGACATACCCTGTAGTTCTTGGACTGAAAGGTGGGATCAATCAGACATCCAAGTAGTGGAATGAAGGCGTTAATGTCGATAGGCGATGACCAGGATGTCACCTTGTTCGCAGCCAAAACGGGCGGTGAACCTGTTCCGGGTCTTCCGAAGCTGAACTCCAAGAGGGTGGTAAGTGGCTTGCAAATTGTTTTATTCAATCCGTGTTCACAAATCTGCAGGTCCATGCAACCCAAAGTATTGAAATCCTGAAAGACCTTCCGGTGGCTAGCGGATCCGGCTGGAAGCTCTCTCGAAGAGTAGTTGGTGTACATGAGAATAGTGCGTTCATGAAATCCACAAGCACTTCTTCTAGCTAACAATATTCCAGAGTCTGGAATCATCATAGACAATGAAGCCATACTGCTCGACCCTCATAATGTTCCTTATGCGAAGCTTTACGTGAGGCGCTCAACCAAGTTGAATATCCACTATGCTTACCCCAGTTATAGAGCTCAGCCTTTTACCTTGGTTCAAAGGCCAACGGAGACAAGTTCTCTAAAGCTGTTGCAGCCCCACCTCAGGCGAAGCCTGTCCCTAAGGACCGAAAACCGGATTGGGTTGTTCGGGATAAGACAACACCAGAGCAAGCCCTGATTTACAGACTGAGCGGCGATTACAACCCTCTGCACATCGGTAGGCTCTTTGCATATGTAATGGTCTTTCTCGGACTGAGCTGCCTATCAGACCCGGAACTTGGCAAAGCGATGGGCTTTGGTGGTGTGATTTTGCACGGGCTGTCAAGTTATGGGTTCGCTGCAAGAGGTTTGATTCAAGTGATAGCTAATGGGAATTCTCGTGCCCTGACGGTCTTTGGCGCGAGGTTTACGTCCCCTGTAAAGCCTGGTGATGAGCTAGAGACGTCAGCATGGGAAGTTGGTCCTGGTCCGAACGGTACCTCGGAAATTACGTTCATAACCAAGAACCTGACATCTGGCAAAGTGAGATACTTATCGTTTTGTTTCTTGTCTTGTTCTGAACAGTTGGGGCAGGTCGCATTGGGCAATGGTGTCGCCTTCATCAAAAAGGCTGAGAAGAGCAAGTTGTAGTCAAGAGTTGCTTTTCGTTATGTTGGGGATATGCATTTGTATTCCCAACGAATCATACTCGTGTAAATTCTTATCAATTTGTATTTGTACATGTAAGCTTATATATCTTCACAACTCATCTGCAACATTGCCGTTGCTGTCGTGTCGTTGTTGTGCCCAATCCTACAACGACCTAACGACTCCTAGAGAGATTCCTTCTCAAGCTTCGTCTGCAACACTCTTCCCCGATCTAAAATGGCATCAGCTTCGAGATAACAGCCCTTCAGCCATCGAGTCGTCTCGTTATATGCATCCGCACCGGAGCCATCGTCAGTGAATGAAGTACGTGCGTGTAAAACCCGCCGATTGTCGAATAGGACAGCATCGCCTTCGCGCAGGGTATAATCTAGGATGTTCGCAGGATCATCAAGCAGAGCAGCATAGCGTCCCAGGGCGCCGTAAAATGCGGGAGGAGTCGAATCTAACAGCAGAGGAGCTTGGAAAGGCGGGGAATAATTGATGTGCTTTATTTTAGGCACGCTGGGTGTAGAAATACCGGTGGTGGACAAGCCAGAGCCTGTTGCTGGGGGCAAGGAAGCGAGTTCGATGGTGGGGTGCTCGTGATGAAGGTGATGTCCATCATTGACGTAATGGAATGGGACCGGTGTGGTAGCCAGGATATCAAAGTCTACTGGATGGGTCTTACGCAACGTCTCCGCAGCGTGGAGACCGTCAACAAAACGCGAAGTACCGCCTACCACCCGATTGCGAAGACAGTGGAGAATCTGATATCGAGGTGGGTGTTCGAAGTATCTGTCGGATCATCAGAGCCTCATCGAGACAGTATACCGAAACCACACACAGGAGATCCATATGCATACCTAAGTCAAGATTAGTATAGGCGATATTTTTGCTGTGACGGATGTTCTTGACATCCCACAGCTCCCCGTAGAAGGTTTCGCGCAGTTCGCCAAACATATTGGCAAGTTTGCGGAGCTCGCATGTCTTGTTTGTGTGCTCGGTGTTCGGGACACCTGTGAGGAAGAGTAGTCCATAGCGAGTAAGCTGTGTGATGGCAGAGAGAAGCTGGGAAGGCTTGTTTATAGCTTCGTAGGACATATAGAGGTCAGGTACTTGGGAGATGGTAGATACATCCCAAGATATGGGTTGTACATCTTTGTGAAAAGACGACAGTCGCGGAGATGATGAGTAGCGTTCCAAGAAAGAATGCTCGTAGAACGATTTGTGATTATCTACCCACTCGACGTGTATGCCACTGTCCTGGAAAGTTACGCCATGAGGAATGGGACGAATATCAGCGGGAATATCCGATGTCCTACGAAGCTTCTGAGATGTAGACGGATGCACGCAGGCTGCGCATTGGCAGGCGTCTCGCAGCCATCTATGAGGAAAAGAAGCGCCGAGAGGAGGAACAATCAGCTGGGAATCAGTTGTCTGAACTCTAGCTTCAGTATATGTACGACGGAAGGAAGGAATAATCTGTCTGGAGAAGCCTGGAGCCAAGAACTGATGCGCACGTAAACCGCACTGATATCCCAAGTTCATCTTGGTGTTATGGCCCTGCAATGGGACATGAAAATTCCCATCACCGTCTGCAAAGCTGTGCTTATTTTTTCCACGGCTCGAATCTCGAATCTCACCAGTACGCCGACTGCCGCACAGTGCACCGTCATGCTGGAAAGTTGAAGCACTGGACTCTTTGTCGGAGTGCGCATGTCGGCTTGCAGAGGAACGGGCCGAGCTGATTATTGCTCACCATCTGCTAACTGGGGATGTCAACTTGAACAACTTGCGTCACAGTCTAACCGGATGGCATTCAGAATTGTAATTAACTGACCCATCTCTTGAGCCATCATATGAGGCAAAGCAAAATCAATTCAAAGCAGTGTCACGGTTGGGGCGTAGCCGCGTAGGCGCCGCTACGATATGATAAACCGTTCAATAACGTGGGATTGTTTGGATCTAAAGCCTTTGCCAAACAACCACCTTCCTCTTTCGGACACATTATAAACTTTTGGTCCAACTAACTTAGCTCAGTCCACTTCAACATAGTAACCATTTCCTTTCCGCTGCGAAGATAGATCCCCTCGGATTTGCCTTATTTCTAGTTGTCTCATTAGGGCATTTTCTTTTATACCATTGCTTTTGAGGTGTCACCACACTGCAGCGGCAATATTCCATCCAATTGTTTCTAGTCTGACGTTGACCAGATACCCGCGTCACAGTCACCGATGTTTAGCCCATCTGGCTCCGAGAACTCCTTTGTCTTTCTTGAAGGAAGTCCGAAGCCAACCCCGTCTCCATCTTATGCACAGCCGGATCCACTTCTAGACAAGGTCTGAGACTTTGAGCCCAGTGTAAGATTAATGTCCAATGCTAACCGTGGTGTCAGATCCATCCCTCTTTATTGCCTTCATACATACCTGGCTCGACTCGTACATACGCACATGATTGGTCTCGGACTGGAACCGGAGGAGAAATAAAGCCCAACGGGCGGCACTTTGTTGATGCCTATGGGCGCATCTGCAGTTTACGTGGCGTCAACGTGTCTGGCTGCAGCAAAGCGTAGGCTTTGACCTCACCTACGTAAAACATAATGCTGAACGCTTTGCAGTCCAATGAACCATGACCATGGTACATTTCCTGGCGACCACGAAGTCGTTACGTTTGTTGGCCGTCCATTTCCACTGGAGGAAGCACCCGAGCACTTTTCCCGTCTTAGAAGATGGGGCTTGACCTTCAGTACGTCTTCACGTAGTCTAACATTCTTTCGGCTTGGTAACATTTTGCTAGTTCGCTTTCTCGTGACTTGGGAAGCTGTCGAACATGCAGGACTGTACGCATTAGAATCATCTCTCTATCATATCACTAATGCAATCCTTATAGTGGCATGTACGACAAGGAGTATCTGACATACGTTCGCAAGCTTCTCTTACTGTTACCCTCATTCGGACTTAGTGCATTCGTCGTCGTTCATCAAGATGTCTGGTCCAGGTACTCGGGTGGCTCTGGCGCACCAGCATGGACTCTTGATGCCGTTGGGTTTGACCTACATGCACTCGAAGAGTCTGGGGCTGCATGGCTGCTAGGAGTCAAAGGTGGCGGTCACGTTGAAGCGGAACGTGGTATTTGGCCCTGCGGATACCAAAAGTTGGCCGCCGCGACCATGGCGTACGTTCAGTTTAGTCTATTACCGCCATCATGTTGACATGGGATTTTATCCGTTCAGCACCTGCTTCTGGGCTGGTGATACCTTCGCACCCAAGTTGAAGATTGTCATGCCTGATGGCCAGACAAAGCCAGTTCAGCAATACCTCCAGGATGCATTCTTGGATATGTACGCTACAGTCGTACAGGCTCTGGATGGTTTGGATGGAGTCATTGGATTTGAGGCAAGCCTGTGTAATATTTGACTTTTATAGTGCTAATCTGAAACAGGTTATGAACGAGCCCCATAGAGGATACATAGAATTGCCTTCGTTACACAAGTTCGACTATAATACAGATCTGCATCTTTCGCATGTCCGTGCGTGCGCTTGACTTATATCCGGTGTTTGAGATACTAATGACAGGTCACGTCCAGCATCCGCTTTCGAATCTTTTATGCTTGGCTGCGGATACCCCACTCTCGTTTCCCACTGGACACGCTCATTCCCTTTGCCTACTCGTCTCACTTCTCGGAGTGTTCTGAATTCCGCCAGTCGGAAGGCTTGGCGCCCCGATGGTCCAACGCAAGGCATGTGTGTATGGGAGATGCACGGCGTCTGGGGGTGGGACAACAGCAAGAACGAGGGTGTCGTTCTGCGCGAAAATTATTTCGTCAAGGACCCTATGACTGGTCGTAAGGTATGTGTATGCGACGGATCATGAAGTGGATGCTCACACACTTCAAGGTTGATTGGTACACCGATTTCTATTACCCATTCCTTAAACGGTGGACAGATTGCGCCCGGAAGGCGATGTCGAACGATAAAATGTTTTTTGTAGAGCCAATCCCCAACGAGGCATGTTGTACGACAAATCTCTTATATTTCCTGACAACTTTTGCAGTTTTGTCCAACATCGTGGACAGCAGAACACCAACTTCCCAACATGGTGTTTACACCACATTGGTTTGTGAACTATGGTCCCAAAAGCATATTACTTATTTTTGCTATAGGTATGATCTTAATGCGCTATTCAATAAGGCTTTTGGAGATTTCACGGTGAACGTGCAAGGCTTATCCAGGGTATGATCATTCGTAATTAGGACATGGGTTCTGGACGCTTATATCGTTTTCCAGGGAATGTTCCTGCTGAAAGCTTTGTATTGGGGTCAACAAGGCGCAAGAGAAAACTACTCACTCCAAATCCAGAATATCGTGGATCATGGCTATAAAGTACTCGGTGGGAAGCCTATTCTGATCGGAGAGTGCGGTATACCCATGGACATGAAGTAAGTCTGACGATGCCATTAGAATCTATACCTAACGACGCACGGTCTCAGTCACAAGGAGGCATTTGAGAGTGACGATTGGAAATGGCAGGAAAGGATGATGGACGCCATGATGACAGGTCTTGAGAGATCTCTGGTTGGATTTACGTGTGTACTGTGCTTTCTGCATGACCAATTATTGATATTCCTTCAGGCTATGGAACTACAACCCCGACAATAATGACATTCAAGGCGATGACTGGAACGGGGAAAATTTCTCTTGGTTCAGTCGGAGGCGTGGATTACCCCGATCACTTCTCGATTTGGACCAATTCTCATTCACGCTAGATAACGGTGGCCGCATCTTGCCGTCTGTCGTCCGACCATACGCAGCAAAGACTGCTGGCATACCCACCCGGTTCGAGTACGAATTGAACACAGGGACGTTTGTCTTTGAGTGGAGGTCGCCCGAGTCCAAGGACAATCTCGTTCTTACTGCTAGAGAGACTGAAATTTTCGTACCGTCCCTCATCACCTATGGGAGGAAGCTAGTGGTCTCGGGCCTCAGCGTCGACGATAAGTATACTTATGATGAAACCCGACAGACTCTTTTCATCGTTCCTCGAGATGGTAGTTCGGGTAGGATGCACAAGATAACCGTTTCTGTGGACCCACCGCTTCGCCCTCAATTCAGTGTCAATACATTTTGGGGTGACTTTGGAGAAGCTATCTTATCTGGACTAGTGATATTTGTGATTCTGTTTGTGGTCATCAAGTACTACTTCTATATATGATGCTGGGGTCACTTGGAAAATTCCACATCCTGATTTGTCTTAATTTTATTGTCATATCCGTCAATTACGAACAGTTGTCGTCCGGTTCATTGGTATTTTTTAATAGGAAATCCTCTTTAATTGATTCAGACTACGGACATCATGAACAACTTTTCTCTGATGCGCGAGTCAAGGAAGAGCCCCCGTTGTCTTCGTTCGAGACGGATCTAGATGCACGTTTTGTTTGTGCTGAACACTGAGGCACGATAACGGGCATTAGACGTGGGCTATCTGCATTGTGCACCCACCTGTATTTCAATTATCAACCTAGTCAGTAGGTGCACGGTGGTCACTGGTGTAAAATCAACGCAGGCTATATTTGGCACCCGGTGTCGATTGGACCTTGGGAGATTGGGGTCAGGAATTGCGCGACCATGTGTGACAATCGTGATAAGTCTTGATCAGTTGCGCATTGACGTGGGTGGGAGGCAATGTTGTGATAGAGATATAAGGAGCATCCTTCAATCCCACTATCTCTATTCTGGTTAAGAACGAGCGAGGTACCCTGAGTCTTGCGGAGTACATCACGCGAGATGAAGAGATGGATGTTCTGGAGCACGCAAAGGAGGGGAAAATGATCACCTGGTATGTATGTCATTTTTCAAACAGAAGAGAGCTAATGAGCTGGGAAGGGTACTGGCACCACGGGAGAACCCCACGACACTTGATTTCATGTGTGCTTGTAGGACGTAAGTGACTCGAGTACCCACGACGCACGAGCAGATTTCTAACATGCTGTACGGGGCCAGATACAAGCGAGCAAGCCTGGTTGCTTATCCTCCTTCCTCTCCTTCTGGGCCCAACTCTGTGCACGAAACAACCTCATACGGCGTCGCCGCGGTCTTCACCCCACCCTCAAAACGCGGGCGCGGTTATGCAAGGCACATGATGTGTCTTCTGCATTGGGTGACTGCCTCGCGCGATAATCTTCCTGAATTCCCAGAGGCGTGGGGCACACCACCGGAAGAGGTAGCAGATGCTGGCGGGGGGCTATTCTCGGTGCTATGGAGTGATGTTGGCGAGGAATTTTACCGCTC
Source organism: Suillus plorans (assembly GCF_016647745.1). NCBI lineage: Eukaryota > Fungi > Basidiomycota > Agaricomycetes > Boletales > Suillaceae > Suillus > Suillus plorans. Next base: position 1,106,357 of record NW_024537388.1, read on the forward strand.
AGCGGGCCCTGAGGGGAAGGGAGGCGGATGGGAGAAACGGGGACCGGTATCGACTGTATGGGAAGTAGGTACGGAGGAGGGGGATGACGAGGGATGGAAGTGGCTGACGCAGGAACAGCTGAAGGGTCTTTGGGACCATGATGCTGGGTTGATTAGGAAGGAGCTAGAGAACATGCTGGTGAAGAACGAATCGTACGAAGTGGGGCGCCCAACAGCACTCGTGACATGCTTGCCAACAAATGGTGTCGCAGCATTCCAAATCCCTCGGGCGACGTACGGCTCGAACTTTTCTATGGCAGGTGGATTCTGGGGTGTACAGTCCTTGAGTAACCCAGACACATATGCAAGCTGGAGCGTTGAAATGCAGCCTCCCCCACCAACATTAATCGTCACGCGGCTCCGGGCCAGCAAAGACATGTTTCCTGGATTGATCGCAAAGATCAAGCAGGCAGCTAGACGAAGCGGAATTCGGAAAGTGGAGGTGTGGAATTTGCAAGCAGGATTGAGGGACATTGCGGAGAAGACAGGTGGACAGACCTTCATACGAAGCGAACATTTGCCACAGATTGTGTGGTATGGACCTGGGACGACAAAGAACGTGGAGTGGGTGCATAACGAAAAGTGAGTGCTCCTGCTACAAAAAATGGCGCGCATATGTGCTTAACAATTTTCAATAGGTTCTGCTGGTGTTGATGCGGTATAATTGCCATAGGTTCATGCGCTGTTGCTTAAGGTTCTCATAGACTGGTATTTTGAGTCCTGATATCGCCGCACCGCCCAGACCTCCGGTGAATAGCGTAGGTAACACGGTGGCATACCCAGTTCGATACTAGTCCGTGTTCTGCAGAACTAACCGGTGAAGCGTCTGATGAGCAGTGCTGCAATGCATTCGAAGTCCAATGTTGATCGTACCATACAGCTTTCAGTTTGTGTCACCGAATTTCAATGGTGTCCTACATAGGCCACATCGCGATGTATGCTCTATCGCCAAACTTGAATTGTCAGCCTGAGGTCGAACGTCGAGATGCACTTCAGTGCTTTAAATCGGATGGATCCGTATTACGTAAGAAGACATGTTGTCTTTTCACCGATACCCCTCCAGCTCAGATCCGGAGTTGTTACCAAACTTCAAGACAATGACACGGTTTCTCTTCGAAATCACCAGCACGAATTGGATGTGCAAATTATGCTAGACCGTTGCGCTGACGAGCTGGACTATCGAAACGCTCAGCTTCATACGAAACGAACATCTGAACAGATTGTATGATGGACCTGGGACGATGGAAGATCGTGGAATGGGTGTATAACGAAAAGTAAGTGATCATGCCAACATAAACATCGAAGGTACGACGATCTACAGCGTCATACATATTTTCACAATTTGAGCTTGGCAATCTGCTCTCGTTTCATGGAGAACAAAGATATCGAGGAGGCCATTCCTCTCTGCCAAGAACCATTGACGGCTTTGCCTCCGCTGTACCCGAATATATATCACAGTTATGTTCGGCTGGAGGATGCTCATCTTTCTCATTACCACATTCTACAATACCCTGTCAATTTGTCGCTTGCAATGGAAAACTTCAGACTGGCGTCAAGATACCCTACTCAAGATTTTCCGAGATGCATTGAAACAGCCTTGCACTGGGTTGCTGCAGCTGAGGGTTATCGACACGAATCTGCCCTGGAAGAATAAATGGGGAGAAAATCGAATCATTGGCTAATTATGAGTAACTCGACGGAAAGTTGGGAGCTACCGTTTCTAAAGATCTATCATATTTTTATGCAGGACTACAACAATCCGGAGCTTCAGAGGTAAGCTCGCTCCAAAGCCAAAGCCGGCTGCGCAGGCACATCAGCCTGAGGGGAGCTATAGACAGGCAACGTCTTTCTAAATTCCTCCCAGCACTTATCCGATATGATGGGTGACGATACGTATGGCTCAACCTCCATCACAGCAAGCAACTCGTCCAGGCGAGGTAAAGCTGCCGACAAAGCAGCATCCTCCATATGCACGATGGCCTTCCGCGTAAACATGCCGCGTTCTACATACCACGCGGCATCTGTCTTGATCGCGTTGATGAGATACAGATCGACGAGATATTGGGGAACCCCTTGGTCGACGGCGGCATCATAGGCCATGCGGTATCCCATAGACTCTACCATCAGCTGGCAGCGCGGCTGCACATATTGCATAAACGCTTGCATGAAATCGGATGAGGAAACCGTCTCGGTTGCCTCGTCGAATAACGAGATTTCGTGCAATGCAAGGGGCCCGTCTGGGTGCGTCGAGAGAGGCAACTTGTAGGTTTGCGCCAGTGTATCCGTCACGAGTCCTATAATTCATCTGTAAGTGTTTGGTTGCGCAGACGTTGATGTACTGTACTGACGCATAGAAAGTCCTGGAATCTTTGATCAGTATGACGTCACCGGAAAAGGCTAAAAGCCACCTACCTAAAATGTCACCTTCAGCGATACTAACTCCCCTTATCTCACTCTGTGAAACAGATTAATTCTTGCTCTCACATGACTGTCCGAGAGAAGGGCGTACGTAAAGGTTGGACAGCCGATTATATTCGAAGAGGCCTTGGGCTCCGAGTCTTTCAGACAGTGCGTAATTTGCAACTTGTCCATGTTGAATCATGACTGCTTTACAACAAGCCGCGATGCCATGCCGCACACGAACATCAAGATCCTTGTCCATGAACCGCTCGATGCCCCATTTGTAAAGCGCTCCTAGAACGGACGCCTGAGCGATGGCATGTAGTAAAGGGAGCTGTTGCGTCCGGTATGAAATTATGGGTGAAGGATTTCCATACACGCTGGTGACATGACGACGCTGAAAGTAACGTGCAGCGATGTACGATGCCACCTGGAGATTAGGTATTGCAATTGAGCCAATCGCTAGCGACCCAACCGCAACGCGCCATATAGACGACATGAAGTCACGATGGATTGTGTTGGACTTGGCGAGGTCCCCGAGCAGGGCCGAAGGCGGTAAGCGGACGTGATTGAAGCTTGTGAGTGCATGGTTGACGGGGGACGAGCCTCCTCTAGGTGGTAGCAACCTAGTAGTCATGGAAAAATCAGTTTGAAATCGATGGAACGAATTTAAAGAAGCACTCGCATTGAAGTCACCCCGTTGCACATATCATATCCGTCGTTCAGATTCACAAGAAACGGTCGAGGTCCACGGCGTTCGCCATCCACGTACAGTTGTGCGAAAACAATGGCGACACAAGGAAGACCTATCACTGGCACGGTTGGTGGCATGAACCTGCGCTACAATGATTAGCAGCTCTCGAGGATATAGTGATCTCGTACTTGGCATCCGAGGGCAACGGCGTATGAAGATCGAATTCACCTGTTGGGAGAAGTGTCGCTGATGTCTTCATTCGGAAGATATCTAGGCCTCTCCCCAGCTCGGTAAGGCAGAATTGGCCACTGCAAAAAGATCATGTAGTCTTTCCACAAAATATACATCAAGGTTGGCTCACCTGACATTCCATCGAAGAATGTCCTCGACGAGGGAGACCAAGTCAGGTCTAGTAGTCGCAGCATATTTGGCAAGCGTTCCTGCAACCAGATTGTACTGGATGGTCAGCAGCGTGGAGGCGGCCCCATCTAGGACCATGATTGGGTCGGTGTGCATGTCCCAAAATTTTTGCGTTAGATGCAAAATATCATGAAGAGTGATGCCTGATATAACGTCAAGACGTGTCCCGTGAACAGAAAAGGTTGATATGCACCGAGTGTTAAACCAATGGCTTTGGCCCTCTCGTATGAAAGATCCACTCGAGCCTCGCGGCTGAGGACCTCTGAGCGTTTTTTGAATAGATCTGATTGACAAAGCTGCGACGTGGGTGTCATGATGCAATGAGTATGTTAATTTAGTTTCTCTGACTCTCGTATGTTATATATGATACCCACGTACCTTTAGAAAAAATGCCTGAAGGACGTGGCAATGCTCGGGATATGCACGGGTACGGGTAACTCATCGAGTCATGCGGATTACGGGTACGGGTACTACTTGGGTACGGGCATGGATCGGAATTCTGAGACCCATTCCCGTGGCTTCCTAACTTGGTAAGTAAATGTATTTGGCGTCACGTAGTTGTGCGAAGTGCCACTGATACTTCATAGGCATCTCATCTAACTTAACTTTGTTGTGTGCCCGACCTAATGAATGGTACGGGTTGTCGCCGCGTGTGGGCATACCCTCCAATACCCGGTGGTATCTGTAAATTCTATCAGAAGACTAATGTATCGATGAGTGTATTACGGCCTTTATCTGAGTGCACGATGCTCTGTTACCACTCCGCCACCATTCGGATGCCCAGTCGTGGCGAAAACTAGGTACCAACAGTGTAACGTAAGAAAGAACCTTGTCGCAGGCCTTGTAGCACATCCAACTCAGATATATAAACGATTTTAATTGACTGAGACCTTGCAGGCAAACATAAGCATATTATAGCTACACTGTGGATAGTGATTCCAATCAAAATCATTGGAAAAAGTACTGATGCTGAAATTTTCATTGGAACTTCTACTGAAACGGCAGGTAGTTAATTTCATTGGAGTGCTGAATCCAATTCAGCACCAAATTTCAGCACCATTTTCCAATGAATCGAATTCAGCACCACTTTCAGCGCTATTTTCCAATGAATCCAATTCTCCAGCGTAGTCTGGCTTAGGAAGAGTCGGAGCTGGTCCGAGTGTTAGCTTGGGAGAGACACAAGCAGGTGGAGCCGCTGGGAGGGCGGGAAACTTGCTTGTGAATTTGGTCATGCGCTGACTCTTGTGCGGCACAAATCAAGATAAGCATCTTTATACATTCTAACAATTATGATAACACTGGAATATGCTCAGGCTGCAGTAACAGTCTGCCGAGATAAATAAGAGAGTGTGCTGGGTGGGGGCAAGGAAGAGGAAATAACGAACGACAAATTTGAAGAACGAATGTCGTAGGTAGTAAGTCGAAAAATGTAGGAGAAGGGTGGTATATATTAGGAGTTGTAGCTATACCTGCTAAAGATACCATGGCTTAGTGGTAGTGATGCTATGTACGATGGTTTAGGTCATCCGTTCAATCCCTGCCTTTGGTGAATTCTCAATGGGTAATAAGTGACACAGTATGTCATGTCACTAGTGACATAATGTCACCGTCGTCAGCACAATTTATTTTTGTCATTCTTGAGCAGAATTTCAGCACATTATTTCAGAGTAAAAATTCAGCGCAATATCGCTGAAATTTCAGAGTAAAAATCGGAACTTTCAGCACCTCGATTTCAGCACCTTGTACTGTGAATTTCATTACATTATCAACTGATTTTACCTAATGAATTTCATTGGATTTACTACCCACAGTGGCTATGTACATGTTGAACATACTAATAGCTATAATGCTCTGTGCCTCACAACTGATAGGCCGCCTGTACACATCATTTTAATTTTAAACGATGCGTACAGCCCGCCGGGAGTTAAAGCGAATCGAAGTGGAAATTTGAGACACTTCGGTAGACCTCGCAAGTTCATCTAAAAGAGACCTCCTGCTCGAAGCGAGTTGAAAAGTTGTCTGAGACAATGCAAATATGGTATAGTCAGGGCAGGTAGCTCGTAATCGTATTATACTGTTTTAAGTGCTTGAGTAATTGCTGCTGAAGTGTTTTAATGACATATTACGAGGCGGAATTAGTGTTGCCGAAGTCCGGTTCGGTCCGGTTCTTGGGGCAAATTTTCCGAACGCCGAACCGAACCATAGGTTCGGTTCAGCCATTTGGTCGAACCCTGGACCGAACGTCACTGAACGCGTTCGGGAGGTCCGGTTCGCGTTCGAACCAGGTTCGACTAAGCTTGGACCATCTGTTTGGTTGTATAGGCTTGAGACTATGAATTTTCATGTAATTTGAGTCGGACAGATAACGAAAAGACTCTATAACGCAAGGAGAACTCCTTTGTACAAAGATTGAATTCAAGTTTCTAAAATAAATACATTTTATTTGCCTGGTGCGCATAGTTCCCTCGTAAAACATATCTCAAACGGAATAGCATGTATGTTTGCAGTGTCTGAGAATGCAAGCATGTCAATCTTCGCTGCAGGATTCTCCGAAAGGTGGAAAGCACAGAATAAGAGTCATGTTAATGAAGACAGACCGATTCACGACATGTTGACCGGGAGTCCAAGCCCACAGAATAAGAGCCGTGTTGATGAAGACAGACTGATTCGTGACATGTTGACCGGGAGTTCAAGCCCACAGAATAAGAGCCGTGTTGATGAAGACAGACTGATTCGTGACATGTTGACCGGGAGTCCAAGCCCACAGAATAAGAGCCGTGTTGATGAAGAGTGCCCGACAAGGAACATATCAGTCCCCCATCCAGAGTCGAGTCTACATGCGCAACGTACCAAATATCCATTATAGAGTGCATGCTTACACTGACTTATACTTATACAGACATGGATTGAACACCTACGCGAATTAATCGGACCTGCCAGTGTGCGAGTCACGGGTTGCAGTCTTCGTCGCACTTGCAGGAATGAGGTAGTTGTTCCAGATGATGTCCTTCAATGTCCTTCGTCACGCGATGTGCAAAGCCTGTAGTGAAAGGTGGTCGTCCACTATCGCATCATCACAACTGAAATAAGACGTACCTCCAATAGTGACAGGTCTCTACCTGAGACTCTCGAGGATGAACATGGTAACTTGCGGCAGCATTTCCTGATCAGCAAATGTCGGCACTGATCAAGAGTTATTTGAGTCAGTTGATGCACAAAGAAAAGGCATAACCTACACCGCGTACGCCCCACGACATGATCGAGTTCCTCTTGTACGCGAGCCTGCGCATCTGTGTGAGATTGCGAACACAGTCTACAACAGTTGTCAACTTAAGACACGATGCAATGTAAGAGCTCACCGTTTCAGAACCGGCGCCAAACATTGTTCCTAACCATTTGTGTTCGCACCGTGTCCAACTGCCCGTTATAGAGAGCATGTTCTTCTTTGTGCCATGCCTTCAGCTGACTCAGGTAGCCGAGGACGAATAACTTTCTTGCATGGGAGGTGTGCTGAGGTGTGGTGCTTCGACACAGCGGAGATCTGACTCTGGCAAGCAAGAATGTGACGGTGCAGTCCTGTGTCACAGCGCGTCACCGTGACGACCACGGCAGGCGCAACAAGACCGCGTCAATTTCACCCGATGGCCCAAACCTGTGGTTCCAGACACATGCCTTTGCATATATGACACGTAGTAAATACTTACATATTCTTAAAAAAGTGTAAAGCCGACAAAAATTGAGAGGTTCGAACCCGTTCGAACCTATTCACTACCAGCCTGAACCCCGAACTTCTAGAAAGGTTCGGTTCTGAGTCTTGGCCGAACCTTGGACCGGACCATGCGTCCGGTTCGGAAAGGTTCAGGTTCGAACCGAGGTTCGGAACCGGACTGCGGCAGCACTAGGCGGAATGGTGAAAATGGTGGGAATTGAAACAAAAACTATGGATTGTGATACAAATATTATATTTCGGAGACCAAGTCAAAATCAGATAGTGTGACGACAGACCCCTGTTGCGACCTCCCACAAATAATTAAGTGATCCATCCAGCTATTCAAACTCATCTTCTCGTCCTCGCTGAGAGAATTCAAGTACAAACTAATGGCATCAAATTTACTCTCATTCCCGTCTGCAGAAAACTTGTGCTTCGTGAATGTCAGTTGGCCCTGTTCCAACAACGCGCACTCTGACATTGTGCATGCGAGGGAATATGCGTGACGTAGCGCCTCGCGGGGAGATTCGTGATTGTCGAGGAGTACGTCGAGTCCATGATTCATTAGCCAAATGAGTTTGAGGAGAAGGAAAAAAATAAACTTGTTTTGACATTTTTGATGAATGATGAGTGTCCCGTCCTGAGGAGTAGTTAGATTATGATTTTCGGAAAGAAAAAAAATGTACTTCGGAAAATGAATGATCATGCATGTAGGCGTATGGAGTGTCTCGAACGAGACGACGTACTCGATCAGTGCGAAATTGATCTGGTGGGATATCATAACCGTGAGGGGGGAGAAGGTCATATGCCATCACAACGTTCTGTCGTGCAAGTGTCATCATTGCCGAGCGCACAACTGTTACGCCTCGCCAAATTGCTGACACGTCCTTTGGGACAGATGGCCACCGAGTCCACCTGTACCTGTAGGTTTGATGTATCACTTCTTACAATTGTAGATGAAATGTGATACAATAATTACTGAAGTCCATAGATACCTATCATTGTAGGGCTGATATATCAATGGAGGATCCTGTCAGGACACTCCCATAATAATCTCACACCCCTAATTTTCGCATTTTTGACCACTTACTGTGGGAATTTCCCCACAACACTTAAAAATAGATTGCTTCTCCACATTTTCGCATTTTTAGCCACCCCACTACACAGGTTCGTGGCATGCTGATGCATCAAACAGGGTAACTGTAGCGCACCCGTGATGCATCATTGCTGCAATTATACTACCCTTTCTCCTCACTAATGCATCAGCTCCCTCCCGTGCTGATGCATCAGCCCTCCCGCCAAGCTCCCTCCCACTGTGATGCATCAGCTCTTTTCCGCTGTGATGCATCAGCTCCCTCCCGTGCTGATGCATCAGCTCCCTCCCGTGCCGATGCATCAGCCCTCCCGCCGATGCATCATGATGCATCAGCCCTCCCGCCGATGCATCATGATGCATCAGTCCTCCCGCTGATGCATCATGATGCATCAGCACGGGAGGGAGTTGATGCATCATGATGCATAGTAGTGCTCCGCTTGCCCATTTTGCTAATGCTTCTTGCCCGCCTGTTCGCTCGCTTGTTCTCGCCCCTCCGTTGGCCCGCTTGTTCTTGCCTCCCGTTGGCCCTCCCACATTCGCATACACCTACTACTCGTTCGAATGAGACAGCCAATGCTAGCACAAATTTATATTGGATCTTGCTACGTATGCATGTACTATGGGTACTAATCAATCAATGTCCATGTCTTGCTGAGTGACGAGTGAGTGGTTGAATATGTCCGCCAGTGCCAAGGTGTCAGTCCAACTAGTCCTGAAGGACTCAGCGAGCCTTCGACATAACGAAGCTTGACGTTTGGCATATGCTATCAGTCCCTCGCGCTCATCATCATCATCCACGTCGTGTAAGGCATCTTCTAGCCCTCGCTCGTCCCAGCATTGCGCATCCCATTCGAAAAATTGTAGGATCCTCCGCATCTCTTCCTTCAGCAGCTCCACCTCTTCAGCCCAGCGCATCGCCCGTGCCCTGGCTTTGCACCATTTGATTCGCATATCTAATTAACCGCGAACCTTAGGCTTGAAGCTTCCAAAACAAAAAAAAAGTACTCGCCTTCCAAAGCATTGTCCTTGTCCATCTCGTCAGGTGCAGCTCCTCGCATATTCCAGATCCAAGATAGTTTTCTTGTCCCCTCTGATTCCCCCCATAATAGATCTGTCATCGAGCGGATATCCGCTCGGTTTAGTGGCCGCAGTGAGGAGTGCCACCCAATCTGATTCAGCAGTGGTGCAAGAACCACGAGAGCCTTATGGGCACGCTCATACGTGCTGGCGGCAGCCTCAAGCCTTGCTTCAACAGCTTTGAGTGTATTCCGTGCCCTCGTATTCGCACCTTGTCCACGAAGGTTGCGATCTTTATACTTGAGGATTGCAGTCTGAGCACGCAAGTTTGAACGTAGGGAACGGAGTGCATCGTGAGCTTGCGCATACTGGAGCTTCCATTCGATGGTTTGGAGGCGGGTGTCACAAGGTGCTGTCTTGCCGATTTGGGATGGTAGCCAGAGTTTGACGGTTTCTGGTGTAGCTACTGCAGTGGCTATGCCACCAGATACTGAACTCTCGCTGACACGTAGTGCAGCGAGCGACGGCATGTATAGTTCCTGTAATTTAGTCCAGGTGTCGATCCTGCGTTGCAGAGTGTTATTCCGCTGAAGCATCTTCCCTTCTTGATTGTCTGTTGCGTGAACTCTGAGGCCGGCTCTGTCAGCTTTCATTCGCCGTCTAGAAAAAAGTAAGACCAAGATCTCATATGCAGCACTCAGGGGACTTACTGTTGTTCCTCGAGTTCTAAGCTGGTACTGATCAATACACTAGGAGTACAGTCCTCGTGTAGCACAAGGCAAGTCCCTGTTTGAATATCATTCTGGTCATCCCTAGCCAGTTCCAGTCGCACAGAAGCCATAGTGACAGCTATGATGCACGGAAAGATCAGCACACAGTGACTGATGATGATCCATACATACTTTCCGCCCTTCGTTCGAAAGGATTTGGCTTTGCAGGGTCACGCTCCCAAGCCTCCACCTGTTCTCTCCACTGGGCGAGAGCGGCACTATATTCACCTCTCAAACCTTCTTCAAGGTCATCAAGGGCTTCGTGATGATCCTGCCGCTCCGGTAATGCATCCTTCATCTTGTGAAGCATAGTATGACCTGATAATAAAGGAGGTCAGCCCAAATACGCTCTTCAAGACCGAAACTGCCTCGGCATAGTAAGGGGTTGATGTATTATCGAGGCGACTGGTGGATGGAGAGAAGGTGCATGGTGCGTCTGCACAATTGAGTGTCGGAGTAGTCGAGGTTAAGGTATCCAGTTGCAATAAAGGATGATTTCAATGAAAATGTACGAACCAAGTTTAACTACCTTTTTCCAATTTGAGTCTCCAAAGTAGTCGTCAAGGGTGTCTCGCCGTGCACCAGGACCCATCTCTTTAGTACTTGAAGCGACGGGGTTGATATTGGCCCAGCCACGCTCGGGTGCTTCTCCATCAGTCCGACCGACCCCACTCTTAAAATTGAACGAGAATGAGGTTTGACACTCCTCGATGTGAGCAGGAAGGTGGAACTTTGGGATGAAAAAAGAGATAGTTTTGAAAGTGGGCAGGAGGTGCATTGAGACTGGAAATGTGCTCATACGGTGCCATAATTTTTTGTGCCACTGGCACGCGATATCGTAAGATACATTCAGAGTGTCGATTACAGTGTGGCGCAGCGTTGAGAAGAATAAATAATCCATGTTGACATATCTACAGACCGTTAGATCACCAATGTCTGAATGCAAAACACGATTTACCTTTCACCCTTTTGGAGATCTCCAACAGCGTTGGGCCGTTTCATGTTGTGGCGGGCACAGTCAACAGTACCTAAACCTGTGGCAGCAAGTCCACAATTAGATTTTGTGTCCGCCATGTTCACAGCGTTGTGACTTGAGCATGTTGATTTCTGTAGAACACCATTAATACACGAAAAGAAGATTTAAATAAAACAACCTCTTGGGTATTGTCCGAATTGCTGTCCAAGAAGCCCTTATAAGCTTCATCCTCCACGAAATAGGCCCACCCAGAACTCAGGCTTGGGTCCACGCTGTCATTCGAGACAGCCTTGCGTTTCAACCGGAAGTTTGCATCGATAGCAAGGAACAATCCGTAGAGCCAACTAATAGTATCTATATCAGCGATAATACCACTCAAGCTATCTAAAACTCACCGTCGAGGTGCATCTTTCCAATTATCTGGAAGGTTCTTCCCTGGATGTGGACAAGCTGGGCACAATACAGCACATTCACCTTGAGCTGTCGCTTCTACACCCTTCGGATCGTGACCTCGCCCTGAGCGTTTGAGCATCTTCAGGTGACGCCATTCACGAATCATCCGCATAAACGACTTGTATCGATCCTGTAAAGAAGCTTTACTGACCATAAGGATACTTGAAATTTTGAACCTACCTTAATGAGAAGTAGACTGGTGTTGTCAGACATCCGGCGAAGTCCATGATAAAATTCATAGGCAGATATTTTTGACTCAAACGAGAGCAGGTGATACTGCTCCAGAACGCGGAATGTTGCAGCAGTTTTTGGATCTGAGGTTGTTGAAGGAAATAATGACATTCGAAGTAGCTGTTGCATACGACTTTCGGCTATTGCACAACCGCAGAAGTCGAGTGACACTTCGTGTATACCGAAGATGTCGATAATGACAAAATCGTCATTAAAAGCACGGTGAGGATTGACACATTGCCGGCCAGTGATGTGACCAAGCTGAATGCGGAGGCCCAGGGCTTTCAGAGAAATTCGCTCGAAGTATTGACCGTTCCACTTCTGTATTTGAGATTAAGTCTATTATCACAATTAAATGCAAAGACATACCTGCAATCGGTGAAGCGGGTGGTGCGCATGGACTGACAAAATACAAGTTGAGCAATGAAGCTCTGACCCGAAGCAGTCCTGACATTTGTACTCAGGATTGGGACCATCACACTCTAAGCACAACCGCATGCTGACTCTTCCTTCAAGACGGATCATTTCTCGAAGGAATAACGCTCTGTGATTCAGCCACGTCAACAAAGGATGGTCCTGATTAAACATTGTGAGGGGGAAGTCAAATTATGTGAAACATTGTAGTGCATGTACACCTGCTGTTCGTTTTCTCCTTTGTTGGCCTAGAACATCTAATGATACTTCGAGTGGGAGATCGTCAAGTGGCTCTGGAATTGAAAAAAAAGGTGTCTGAGTTGCATAGAGTTCGTTCCGCATGAGTTTGATCAATATAATGGTCCGGGATGGTTGCTTTAGCATTCTTAGGAGGTAGAAGACGCTTCTGCGTATAACTGACAGAGCCATCATTGTTGACTTGGTATTGGGTATGCTGGCGATAATGGACTACTGGCGCTGTGCGATAGAAATTGAGCTTTGGTTTCCTCTTCCGTTTTGGCGAGTTCTTCGAGGTAGAGGACATTGCCTTGGTACATATGATAGTCTGAACTGGATATGGTGGCCCTGCCTCAGACGGACCAGGACCCATAGACATTCTTAGATGGTGTCGAGCAAACAGAAATCATATGCAGCTCTCCGAGCCTGACATGTCATGTGACTTGCCGAAGGGCGTCGATGAAGCCAAACACTCATCTCTATCTAGGGATGCTCCAGAAATTTGATTGCTCTTTTCCTCAGCCAAAGCGGAATACCTGAGATACTGGCTACATGCCATGGGCCTCACAAAAACCTTATATCTCTTCCTTACCCTGATTGTCTTCTAACTGAATGGCTGCACGCCATGAGCCTCACAAAAAACCTTATATCTCTTCCTTACTCCGATTGTCTTCTAACTGAATCTGGCTGCACGCCATGAGCCTCACAAAAAACCTTATATCTCTTCCTTACTCCGATGGTCGTCTAACTGAATCTGGTTGCACGCCATGAGCCTCACAAAAAACCTTATATCTCTTCCTTACTCTGATTGTCTTCTAACTGAATACATTCTCCCATAATCGGTCCCGACTATAGACCGAGCAATGTTAGCAAATGCTACTAACGATACAACATCAAACTTACAGTGTGTCATCTACTGGCTGCGAGCCTACGCCGGATGGCACGATGAACTTTCTGTTCCCCGAGAAAAAGCGACCGAACAGCGAAGTAGGTAGGAGCACGATGGCCTGGGGCTTGGAGTTCAGTTTTTATATCATCCCTAAGGTGGGTGTTTAAGTATAAAAATGGAAATGAGATGGAAATCTCACCAGAGATATGACGGAAAAACTCCAATGTAGCGGCCATAGGTAACGCAGTAGAAAGGTGGTTCTAGATCGCGCTTGGCAGGCATGTTGTAGAATATTCCTAGATACGAAAAAATAAAGCATTCATCCGCCATAGCATAGACGGCCTCATCAAACTCGACACTGCCCTCGTACACAGTCACAGACTCCTCTGGCTCTGCCATGTAGGGTGTTGTAGTGATGTCGACCCAAAGGGGATCACACATGGAGAGACGGACTGGCAGCGAGGAAATTTTGGGTTAGCTTGATACCTAGCGCTTCCATTGATATGGCAAATCACTCACCTTAGAACACAAGTGTTAATGTTGATGAGTCAAATTGGCAGCGGCCAACGTGAGGTTCCAGTAGAAGCGTCTTAGACCAACGAGGGCTAGCGTTTGATAGAGTTTCGGTCCAAGTAGAATGGATTAGAAGTATCTTAGACCAACGGGGGCTAGCGTTTGATAGAGTTTCGGTGCTTGCAATCACCGGTGTCAGGATTGAAGATTACATGATTGATGCATCACTAACATCGCATCATTATCATAACTGCGAGACAGTGATATCACAAGTAGTCTGGTATAATAGCTCACCACGTGTATGACCTTCCAGCGCATCGTGAGGGTCGACCATGACATGCATGAGCAAGTCCTCCAGTGCTAAGATGAGGCTAGATGCTTGATGGGATATCAAATCTACTCGCTGCAACTCCTCTCCTGTCCCCATAGCCTGCAAAACGATCCCATGAAGTAGCCGGAGACGTTGTTGAATGCCTTCCATACCACCTAGTAATACATTGATTGAATGCATGCATGTTCCCGCGTCACCTGACTGACAAAGATCATTCACCAGCCCATCTAAAAGTCTTCGCGAGGATCCACCAATAATGTCTGCAAGTGCAGCTTCGGCACTTGTGAGGTCTTCCTGCCTAATGATAGTTTAATGTAAAGTTCAAGTAGCTATCAGTAACGTGCAGCTCACCATGGGTGCCTTTGTGATGATCTCGTGCGGACGCTGTACCTGCTACGGTTTTGGGAATCAACATCATTGTTGGTCGGACAGTTGTGTTGTTTGCAAGATTTTTGCCGGTTCTTCTTGCTGATGATTGCACTATTTCTGCGTCTCCTGATACATGTCAGTAGTTAAAACAGAAAAGCAAGTGCTTACTTTGCATAGTATTTCTTGCGGTAAGAATGAGCAGCCTCAATTTTATCTTGTGATGTGTGATACAGCCGAGGTCGGCCCATGATGTAGTAGTAACCAAGTTTAGAACAAGTTGTTGAAAGTAGCCGCGTCGACTTTGGGAGATTTACTACTAATTGCTTGATATCCGATGATCACCAATCATGTCTCACTCAAAATCAATGGTATAGCAGTAGCTAATTATTCAGAGCATGTATGTCGGGGTTCTACCTCATACAACGATCAAATTATGAGCTAGACTCAAGTAAATTGCAAGTTGAGTCTTATGGCGCTGGTTCTAACGTTCAACTATTCTACACGCAAAACTCACACATACAGACGAAACACACACACTCTTGTATTGTAGAAATATTAGTACTATACAATCAAATCTAGACATGATGCGACAACTACAACGTTGCAGGTGCTAATCAAGTAGAGTACAAGGGCAAATAAGAAGACTCGGCTGGTGGATGAGTTGCGACAAAAAGGATTAAAACTTACCAGCGTTAGGAACCAATCCTCGAATCTTTTTGAGGCCCGGCTGGTGGATTGAAAGGTGCCAGCGTTAGCAACCAATCCTCGAATCTTTTTGAGGCCTGGCCGGTGGATGAGTTATGACAAAAAGGATCAAAACTTACCAGCATTAGGAACCAATCCTCGAATCTTTTGAGGCCCGGCCAGTGGATTGAAAGGTGCCAGCGTTAGCAACCAATCCTCGAATCTTTTTGAGGCCTGGCCGGTGGATGAGTTATGACAAAAAGGATCAAAACTTACCAGCATTAGGAACCAATCCTCGAATCTTTTTGAGGCCCGGCCAGTGGATTGAAAGGTGCCAGCGTTAGCAACCAATCCTCGAATCTTTTTGAGGCCTGGCCGGTGGATGAGTTATGACAAAAAGGATCAAAACTTACCAGCATTAGGAACCAATCCTCGAATCTTTTTGAGGCCCGGCCGGTGGACTGAAAGTTGCCAGCGTTAGCAACCAATCCTCGAATCTTTTTGAGGCCTGGCCAGTGGATGAGTCGCAACAAAAAGGATTGAAACGAAACTTACCAGCGTTAGTAACCAATCCTCGAATCTTTTTGAGGCCTGGCCAGTGGATGAGTCGCAACAAAAAGGATTGAAATGAAACTTACCAGTGTTAGTAACCAATCCTCGAATCTTTTGAGGCCTGGCCGGTGGATGAGAGCAAGAATAATAGACAGAAATTTGCCAGCATTGGCAGCCTTGAAACATTTTATGAGTGTAGAATAGTTGAACAGATCCAGCACAGTAGAGTCTCACCTGTGTGTACTATGTGTGAGTGAGTTTTACAAATGTAGAATAGTCAGCGCTATGATAGAGTCTGTGACACCTGCAAACTGATCACACTGCCACACGCTAACTTGACGTTCTAAAGTAGGCTACACACATAAGCACATCGAAACTCAACTACTGCTTAATGTTCATTTCTCGATGTCTAGGTGAGTCTTTGGTTGTTTGATCCCACATTGTATACTTATTACTCGATGTCTAGGTGAGTCTTTGGTTGATTGATCCCACATTGTATACTCAGGCTTATTACTGTCACGACGCTCTGTCCGAACACTTATTGTTGGTTCAAGTCACATCCCATCATCGTCATAGGTTAGTCTACATGATTGCATGGACAATAACAATGGGCTAACGGTGCACTCAGCAACGATGGCCAGTCTACCAACTTCATCTCAAGATCCACTGGAGGCAATATGAAGCCGATATCAATCTTAGTGCAGGCACAGCTAACACCTCCCGGTATGTAGTACGCAACACTCAGATTGTGTCGTCATCCCTCATTACCTGATCACTAGTCATTCTAAAACACAAATCGGTGCCGATACCATTGTTTCCGTCGTTTCCATCCATACCACCCTCTCCTAATTTGACAATGTGGTAAGTCGATACCAAAATAGCTCTATTTTTTTTTATTCGCTCGGTATTGACTCGCGAATAATATAAGGATGGACGTCTACTTCATACGGGAATTATTTCCCCATCATCCTTCATATTCACGCACAACAATGCCAGCAGCTTCGTGGACTACCAAAGCGCAGTATACATGGCTCCAAGAACAAATGCCAGAGTACATGCAGCAAAGCACCGGGGACAAGGACTACTCCTGCTTCTGGCCCGGCATACACAAATATTGGTTCAAAACATGGCCAGAGCGCAATATTCTGTTCCCCGACATCCCTGGTGACGTGTCGCTCACTGTTGAGCAGACGAAACAAGAAGTTAAAGCTGAAGAGCAACGTAAAGTTGTAAGTCGTCGACTACGTGTTTTTTTTGTATCGTAAACTAAAGTAAAATACTTGTAGCAACTGGCAACCTGGTTCCGTTGGCGGGCGGGTTCATCCAAAAAGAATCGCGGCTTGAAGAAGGAACAGACTGTCTTTGATGCCGCCCTGCGACTGAAGACGCGTGCAAAGTCTGTCGAAGAGATCTATATGGGCATGGTCTACGACGAGCAGATCAAACCCCTGGTCAAGGCCGAACAAGAAGCGGGCAATGTGACTACTTCTGGTCACCGCATGGCATTGGGTCGAAGGTTCTCCAAGGAGCTCTTAGAAGATGAGTCGGACGAGGTTAAGAAGGAGGTTAGAAAGAGGTACGACAAGCAGATAAAAGGTAGCAAGGGAAAGGGTGACATACTGGATGACGAAGATGATGATAACGATGAAAGTGATCCTGATGCCATCGCAAAGTAAGTGTTTCGGTCGATGTACCTGGTTTTAATCATACTCACATGTCCTACAGAGGTATTGACGAATTGCCAATCATATGCCAGCGCTTTGCACGCCTCGTCAAAAAACAAACTCAATTCATTGTGTCCTTCATGTGCGCCGGACCTGACCCAAGGCATAATCAGAACATAGTTACTTTATCGTAAGTGAACCGAATCAGCAGTATAACTAACGTGCTTACCTCCAACTAAGGTGCCATCCATCAGAAACCTCTGGTGGGCGCAATTTTGCCCACTTGTACCCTGATGAGGACTATGCCTTCCTCGGTGCGTACCAGGAATTTGCAGAATCAATATTCTGTAAGTCATTTCCTCATTATCATTATGGGCTCGCATTGATACACACTTGTCAGCTGCGAAGGAACATGACCCCTTGCTGCCAGCTACCACGAACGTCGGAGATGGCAACAGGAGTGAGGAACTCGAAGAGTATGGTAGCGGCGAAGAGGATGAAAGTGGCGAAGAGGATGAAAGCAGAGAGGAGAACGAAGGAGGTACTGATACCATGAGCTGGGATAACCCCGGCCTTTATACGATTTTGCAGACACCTGATGCATCAACCGGACCTGATGCATCAACCGGACCTGATGCATCAACGACAACTGATGCATCAATGGCAGGCACCGTGGCGCTGGCACCGGCTGGCTTCACTGATGCATCACTTCAGCTTACGGGACCATTCTACTCTCAGGTAAGAGTCTTACACGCCGTCACTCCCACTATGTTACCTGACGATTTTCTGATATAGTCCCAATATCCTGATTGGTCACTGGATTTGCACAGTGTTATGATGCCTCAAGCTAGTGCGCCTCTCGGCTCAATTGAACCATTCGAGGCCCGATTTTTACAGCCCGGTCTTATGGCTACGGGATATCTTGGTAGCAGTACCGTGCAGAACACATCATTCAGCTCACCAGCTTCTTTGGGATTCTCGCTTGCTGACACCATGCACGGGTGGAATTTCAACAATGACAATCTTCATTCGACAGGGTGGGAGACATCTAGTCTGTCTTCTTCGTTGACCTCTCCAACCTCCGCTGAGCGCAGTACCACGAGCCCTAGCCTTGACGAGCACCTTCCTCAATTTACTTATCAGCTTCCCACCCTTCCAGCTGCCAACCCCCCTTCTCCGACTGAGACCGCACAACCTGCTGAAGTTCCCGATTCACAGGCTGGTACCGGACGTGCTAAGTCCAAGCGCAAGTCCAAGTCGAAACTTCCTACAACCAAGTCTCTCACAGCACACACCGACAAGCCTCGCTCTGCCGCCAAATTTATCACAGACACTCCCACTGTTACGGCCACACCCACTACAGCAAAACTCACTCCCCTGGTCAATTCTACTGAGCATATCCCTGTGATCACGCTTGCGAACGCTGCCAAACCCAAGGCCAAACCAAACCCAAACCCAAACCCAAACCCAAGGCACATCCTGTTAGTACCAAGTCTAGTGCAGTAATGGAGACAACACACGTCGCTGCAGATGATGAAGGTAACGCGTTGGGTGATTCGATTACTATCAATAATATCGTGCAAAAAGCTACTGCGAGTCAGATTGGAGCGGCACGTGTATCGAAGCGCATTCCAATCAAATCCAGGCGGAATGATATTGCTGACGCAATCGGGTCAGATGGCATGACATTCGTTGGTATTGGTAGCAAGGAAAATCCAAGTGTTTTGGAGGAGGTTGGGGGAACATCATCGAAGCGTACTGCTGACTCGACTGCAGAAGGTGTGATTCCAACAAAGTATGTCTGAAAAATCCTGCTCTATTCTCACTCGCTAACAGAAACAGGAAAAGACGAACGAAGGCGTGAGCCGACTGGCTTTATGTTGGCTCCATGAAGTTCTCTGTTTGATCCATGCTCTGATCATAAATTTTCACGCTATACAGATGTAATAGATGTGGTCCCTAGACCTTTATCCTGTCTATGATTAGTGAATGAAGTTATTCTTGCATTGTGAAAGCTTGTCGCGAAGGAAAAGCTAAGATCGGACGCAAGACAGAACAGAACGGCATGACTCAGACTTGCAGGAATTGAAAGAATACGAGTAAGGGAAAACTTGAAAAGAATGAATATATGCGCATGCTACAAGTATCAGCCTGCATCGCGTGAAAAATTGGACTCGAGACGGAACAGAACATCGTGACTCGGACTGACAGAATACAAGCAGTGATAAGTAAGGGAGAAAGGGAGAAAGGAAAATGAATATATGCGCACACTATAAGTAGTTGGGTGATGGGCTGGGAAAGCAATGAGCCGACCTGCAATGCATGGCTGATGCATTACTGATGCATCAGTATTGCATCAGTAATGCATCAGTAATGCATCAGTGCTATCCGAGGATCCACGCTGCACTGTTGCATCACTGGATCCCTTGCAACTGCAGCAAAATGTTGCATCAATATGACACTGGGGCCTGCCCACTACACCTAAAACATCACCCATTTTGGGAATCTCCACAATATCAATTATTCCCACACCCTCCCCACCTCACTGCAGCTTCACCACCACACCACAATAGGTCCCCTCTTGTATCTAAGTAGTAGTTTGGTATATATATGTACAATATAATGTAATAGACCGCTTTTTTTGCTTATTTGTGTGCCTGCTCCTCCTCTAGAGGCCATTTAACATATGTTAGAGTAAAGAACACTTTCGCACTTTTGCCCCTTTGGTGGGAAAGTGTTCTATTATATTCAAAACATGTTTATGAGCATATATGAGTATATTCCCATCTTTATTTGACCCCCTGAAGCGCCCTACATCAATAGATATAGCACATATGCAAGAAAACACAGAATATGTTCCTATTTAATTATTTCTAGTGGACAGACTTGGAAAAATGATTCCCAGTATCTATTCAACAATATGAACAATGTATCAGGAGCCCAGGACCATGGGATAATTCCCTGTTGCATGGTGTGCCCCCCCTCTCCTGGTGGTTTACCCCCTGTGAAAATTTTTCCTGCAGGACCGGACCTTAATTGAGGTGAGGGGTCTATTTCTATGTATATTTGGAGTAGATCTATCATATAGCTGGCCCAGAACACACATAGGATCCTGCTACAAGAACAAAAACATAGAAAATCTCACTTTTGACACTTTTGATGTTTTTTAGTATCTTACTCTTGCATAAATAACCATCCCTGCTCACATATTATCAGTAGTACATTCACACATATGTTCTATGCCAAGGATCAGCCCTACATAGGGCGCAAATTTGATATCTGATGTACAGGAGGTATTTCTACTGATAAGGAGCCCATACTTTCAAAACATCGAAATTTAATAATCAGACACTTGGAGTAGATTTAAAGTACATTCACTATCATATACCTAAATTTACAAAACAATCCAACAAGAATTGAGTGCTGAGGAAGTGAAATAGATAAGAAATTGAGTGTGGGAAAGTTCAAAGACTCAAAACATCGAAAATGGTCAGTTGGGCAGCAGTAGGACTTTAATGCTGGGTCAACTCAAATATACATCACATTCCTTCCATCACCCTCTAACCTCAGGGCAGTATGTAGCATAGGTTCATTTAGTAGTCTATCATATATCCTACATATTTTCAATGAAATATTTGCCCTGTACCATATATAAATGTGACTTTGTGTCAAAAGATGTCAATTGTCACTTTTCACACATATGTCATTTTACTTGTCATTCAGTCAGTCCTTCACTGATCTTTCTAAAACTTCAAGTCCATCATTAGGGACATATATAAGAGGTATCCCAGGTATCTGATCACTTATCACAGGCTGGATTACTCTGTAGGTTTCCTATCAGTAGAAATACCCCTGTACATCAGATATCAAATTTGCGCCCTATGTAGGGCTGATCCTTGGCATAGAACATATGTGTGAATGTACTACTGATAATATGTGAGCAGGGATGGTTATTTATGCAAGAGTAAGATACTAAAAAACATCAAAAGTGTCAAAAGTGAGATTTTCTATGTTTTTGTTCTTGTAGCAGGATCCTATGTGTGTTCTGGGCCAGCTATATGATAGATCTACTCCAAATATACATAGAAATAGACCCTCACCTCAATTAAGGTCCGGTCCTGCAGGAAAAATTTTCACAGGGGTAAACCACCAGGAGAGGGGGGGCACACCATGCAACAGGGAATTATCCCATGGTCCTGGGCTCCTGATACATTGTTCATATTGTTGAATAGATACTGGGAATCATTTTTCCAAGTCTGTCCACTAGAAATAATTAAATAGGAACATATTCTGTGTTTTCTTGCATATGTGCTATATCTATTGATGTAGGGCGCTTCAGGGGGTCAAATAAAGATGGGAATATACTCATATATGCTCATAAACATGTTTTGAATATAATAGAACACTTTCCCACCAAAGGGGCAAAAGTGCGAAAGTGTTCTTTACTCTAACATATGTTAAATGGCCTCTAGAGGAGGAGCAGGCACACAAATAAGCAAAAAAAGCGGTCTATTACATTATATTGTACATATATATACCAAACTACTACTTAGATACAAGAGGGGACCTATTGTGGTGTGGTGGTGAAGCTGCAGTGAGGTGGGGAGGGTGTGGGAATAATTGATATTGTGGAGATTCCCAAAATGGGTGATGTTTTAGGTGTAGTGGGGTGGCTAAAAATGCGAAAATGTGGAGAAGCAATCTATTTTTAAGTGTTGTGGGGAAATTCCCACAGTAGGTGGTCAAAAATGCGAAAATTAGGGGTGTGAGATTATTATGGGAGTGTCCTGACAGGATCCTCCATTGATATATCAGCCCTACAATGATAGGTATCTATGGACTTCAGTAATTATTGTATCACATTTCATCTACAATTGTAGGTATTTAATGTATCATTCTTACAGTATGGCCTGCCGAGTCAGCCCTGCAATATAATCAATATTAGTTATAATTAGTTATAATAGTCGTCACTAAACTTACCACGAAGGCTTATAACCGATGGCACGGCCTTACTAATAACCTCCTTGACGAGGCGCTTCTGAACAGCAGAAGATGATGCAATTGCATCAGGGGAAAAAACGATGCCTTTGATGATTTCCCTCGAGTGGTTATGGACTTGTTCACGGGCTGCTGTAGTGACCTCGACAACGTCGGCCAATGATGCAGCATTGGACGGGCCAGCAGTGGCCGTAGGAGTAGGAGGGTGCGTCTGACTTGGATGTGAGGGTACTGAGTAGGGTTCCAACGATGGTGTTGGGGGCATGCGTCGAGAGCGTCGGCGTCTTTCGGAGGATCTTGCAGGACCCAGTGTCTATTATCAACGTTAAAACATGTCATGAGATAGTATGAAAGACTTACATGTATAATGTTCGAGTTCGGTATCTCATCTGCTGTTGGATCGTAAGTCAGTGCACGCACGGCGTCAGCATCATCGCCCAACCAATGAGGTATGGGTCCAGTAAGGTGGTTCGGTGCTATTGGAGGTTGTGTGGGCACTGGATCCGGCACTGGCTTGCAGCGCCAGACAACGAGTTGCTGTAGCCGGCGCCAGACAACGAGTTGTTGTAGCTGG